>NW_028186912.1:314932-392554 GCF_003343005.1 Rhea americana
CGCTGGGCCGCCCCGGGCGCCCTCGCCGCCCCGCCGGAGGGAGCCGCGGCGCGCTGCTCGAGGGAAGCGAATTCAAAGCTCGCCTTGGCACTTTGCTCACCTTACCTGCTGCCTCCGGTGTATTTTGCCTTTCTCGTGTCTTTCTGGCTTGGCTTTTTGGGATGTTGTTTATCGTTTGATTTTGATTATAGGATTCTGCAGGAGAAGGAAAGAAGTGAATGACACAAGTATCAGTAAAGGTRTACTTGTTGGTTTAGATGTCATTTGGAAGGAACTTGGTGATATGAATGCCATTATTATTTTTAATATGGCAGAAGTTTGACTCCATAATTTAAAAGTTGTGAGTACATTGGAGCAATATCAAATAAAACAACACGAGCTAATAATATTGTGTTCTGACAAGTGTAAATACCGCCAATAACTGGCGGCAGCATGGATGGATCTCTGCATTTCAATAGGTTTACACTGAGCCAGAAGTAAGAGTGCTAGACACTGAATGCACAGATCCTGATGAAAGATTTATTATTAGGAATAACTGAAACAATAAAAAGCTCTAGTTGATCTCATCTGGAAGAAAATATTATTTATATTAATTAACAGTTTTGGCTTTCTTAGGAAAACATTGCTAGGCACTATTACAGATACCTCAATGAAAATGTCGGCTCAGTCCCATTTCTCCAGTTGGTTCTGGCTATGCAAGCACACACCTGGGCCCCGCTGTTTTCAGTGAGGTTTGGTCACAAAAATCCTCTTATGGAGCTGTGACTCATCGAGGCCTTAATTTATACAGTGCACGAAGAATGATTTATTAGCATGTATCCATGACACTAAATAAATCAATAGTTCCATTTTGTCTTCAGAATAAAGCGTACCATAAAATATAATCTTAATCTATGGCTTTTTCTTGAGTACTTTTTTTTTCTTCCATCCATTGATAGATCATTAGTCTATTCTGTTATGGCAGTTAGTAATGGGAGGATTTTAGTTCAAACACAGTTTATGGAACCATTTCTTAATTTTTATTACATGTTAGTTGCAACCACTACAACTTTAATCACATCACTGCTTTCTTCACAAGTCTTCTCTGTCTGGGTCATGAGTTAGGTTTAATCAGTACTTAGAAGATTGCCCACTTAATCTTTTTTAGTTAATCATCTGTTTTCATTAAGCATTCTGGGAAATGCTTGGGTGATGATGTACCTGCCTATCCAAGTCACAGTTGTTTGCTTTTAAGAACATACATTACTAGGGCTGGACATGACATTTCTGTATAAGAATGCTGTATTCCCTTTTTCCTATTTAATAAACCTAAGTCCTCCACATCACCCAAGTCAGTCTTAATTGTATTGTGCTGGTAAGTTTTTACTAGCACCATTGAAGGCAAAGACTGAAAAGAAGCCAATAATTGCTGCGATCCTTTTTCATGTTCTGACTTGTGATTGTGAAAATTGCTTCTGCTCTTCTGTAATACAGTAGAATAATTATAAATACAATATACTCTTGGGTCAGTAGAACCTTATTTGGGTCAGAGGTGATTTTACAGTTGGTATCCAGCAAGAAACCTGGTATTTCTTTTGCATACTTAGCAATGTAGACATTCTTGTTTAAATAATCATTGCATTGAAAGGAGGATTCATTATTTTTATGAGTGATATGAAGCATACACAATTATTATTCCTCAGACTTTATATTTCCAGCAGTTGTTACTGACACATTCTCCTTCAGTTGGATGACTGCAGAATATATGAGAAGCAGCGGATGTGAGCAGGGACTGAACAAGGAGAGATGGTAGCTCTGGTGGAGCAGTTGACTTGTTCCCTTCTTTACCCAGCTCCATTCCTAGCACCTATTGTATTTCTAGTTGTTTACAGTAAACAACAACCTATTTCTAGGAATTTCTTCCCCAGCATTTTAAAACCAACTCATTACAGGGCAAGAGGAAACGGAAGAAGTTTCCACACAGGAACAGCTAGTAAAGTGGCTAGGTTTTGCCCTCACTATGCCTTTGTCCTAGACCTGTTTAATTAAGCCAAGAGAGAAAGGAATGAGAGTGGCTGTTCCTCTACCCATTGCTTTTTCTTCGCTTGCTGCACACACACGTGCATTCAGGTATACACACACACGGCTTCGCCTGTTGGCTGAGCAGTCTCACCACGCATCTTGTGGGGAGAAGAGCAAAGACCAACTTTTGAACTACTAATCGTTTTTGGCAATGAGATAAGCTGTTTTGTGTTCCCATTCCTATCTCCCTATGAAGAAAGGCTCTCCGTGTATTCTCATTTGCCTCTTTTCTGTTTTCAGTTCCTCCCTTCCCCCACAATTCCTATTTCTCTACTTTCAGCCTAGGGGATAAATCATTCAGACTGTCAGCATTTCAAACTTCCTTGGGAACGGGGCAGAGGTGATGAGCTGCTGGAAGGTGTTACTGGCTCTCAGAGCCCTTTCTTTGATGTAGAGACAATTGCAGATGTGATTACAGCTGACAAGTCTGTTAAAATGATGCCAAGGACTTTTGTTTTGCTGGTTTCTACATTCTGGTTTTTGTGTTCCCACAAAAATTGACAGGAATCTCCCAGGTGATGGGAGTTTCAGGGATTCCAGGAATCCAGGGATTCCAGGGAATCATTCCTGGAAATGTGGAACTAATATGATATGTTATTCCAAAATTACCATACTATATACAGAGGAACTGGAATTAAACCGAATATAGGGCCATACAGAAACAAAGAGAAAAAGCAGTCTTCTATTACTTGTCATATTACATTGTTGGAGAGTTGTGGTCATATACTCTAAAAGCTGTGTAAATAATAGCTCTATCACTTTGTTTTTAAATGAACAACTTTTTATTTCAGTCATTTTCATGATACCCTATTAAAAGTAGTTAATGCATTTAAAAATATTTTACTGCTGGTCTGAGAACTTTATTTTTTAATTGTTTCTCACTATATTTGGACTGGATAAACCATGGATCAATATTTTAACACCAGTTAATCAAAGAATAGAATAATCAGTTTTCCCAGAAGTATTTTTGTAGRATGTATTCTCATGGAAGATAATTTCAAAGAAAACAAAATCCACAAAGGAAAAACAAATCAAAATGCACACTCTCTGTAAAAGTCAAGTAAATGACTACAAATGTGCCCAAATTATATGAATGGGGCCCAAATATACCTGAAACTCTGACTTCAAAGAATACAACAAGCAATTGGACCATTTAGGTTTTTAATGGCTGAGCATCAGATCTCAGTAAAAGATATTTAGTGTTTGTTGTGCTGTTGATACAACAGAATCTAGTTTCTAATTCAGTAAATCTAAAAAAAAACCCACCCCAAACAAAAAAAAAAATCATTTACAATCTGTTGCTGAAGACTTTTCTCATTTTCCTTGTTGTCTTGTCCTGGTAATCATACTATCTTACTTGACTTGTGAAGTTAAGTAGCTCCATTGTGAGGATAGATGTGAACTCTTGAAAGGAGTCCAGAACGTTTTGATGTGGCTGCGTGAGCAGAGAGCTGTTGTGACATTTGTTCCTTGAATTTGTTCCTTGAATTCCGCTTCTAATTCATGTTGGTTTAAGTGTTCTTAGTTGAGGAAGAAGGTGTTTGAGCATTGAGGGCCAGTGCTGAAAGCGTGGAAACCAAATGATGAACTATGAAAATGAGATACTGTACAAAGAGAAAAAAACTTGTCTTGGAGAAGGCATTAAGTTGTGTTGCAACAAGGTAAAATGACCAGAAGTAATAAATAAAGCCAGAAAACTGCAAGGCACACAAGGAAACCTTACTTTAAGCTGGTTTTCAAGGTGTTATTTTCATTTTCACATTTATACAGCTTCTAGTGCTATGGAAAGCTTAATGAATCAGTGTTGTTGAAGCACTTATACAGCTTCCTATGTCAAAGGTATTTCAGATTATTTTTTTCTCTTAATACTGTCTGAACATCTTAAAGACTGGAGGTATTGTGAGATTAATGTTTTATACCTAACTATCATTTTATCAATGAAAATGCCTTGTTTTGGAATTAGCATTAGAGTTCATTCATTTGGCATTCATTTGGCTAACACCTGACATCGCATATTTTATGTGTTTGTTCGCATGCATCATTTACGATAATTTACCCTTAACTATGTTAATGCTGATACTGTATTCCAAAAAGTAATGTTTTTGTAGATAAAATCATTTAGTAGGTTTTCGCTTTAACGGTATAATTGATAGTTCTTCTCAATTGGACTGCAGTTTGTTGGCCTTTCTGTCTTGCAGGATTCTTTTTGATCATAAGTATTTCCTAGCTTCCTCTGCTAAGATGTCAGAAAAAAACACTGTTTGAGCTTAGTGTTCACAATTATAACTTAGACCTGGTGTGAACTGAACATTGCAGTAGTTTATTAAAAGTCATACAATTTTTAAACCAACTTCATTCAAGCAGTGGAACTTTTCTAGGCAGATGAAGCTTTGGGTAGCTGTGACATAATTTTCTTCTTTCACCTTTGAGTTATAATCCCTTTTACCTGTTTGGAAAGGATCATTTGTAATGTGGTAGGATGACTTCAGTCTCCATATTTGATCTTCACTTGAGATTGTTGATAGGGTGTTAGCTGGTGCCATCTGTGTTTCCTGGTGAATACTATTACAAAATCCATAAATTATCTGAAAGCCAAATCAGTTTACATAAGTCAGTGAATTGCTGTTTGCAAGGTTTACATCTAGAATCACAGAAAACAAGTTTTTCAGAGTTTGCATTGAACTTTCATTTCTCAAAAACTAACGTCTTTAGTAAAGTGCGTGGTAGTGCTAATGTACTGCTTTTATGCACTGGCAAACACATCTGAGAGAACCTTTATTTTAATGGTTATGTACTCTTGTTTTTGACTCTTAGCACATGTTGTGCAAACAATAATTTTGGGGAGGAAAATCTGTAGCAAAACAGTTTCATATATGGTGGTTTCTTCCTGAAACATTGAATAACTGGAGTATATGTAGTGCTATATTTATATGTCACTGTTCCTACAGTAAAGCACATGTAAAATACAATGTGTTGCAAATGAGAATAAAATTTGTTACCAGTCTGTAGTTTAGTAGAGTAAGATTTGTACAGAATTTCAGAAGGTAGTTCTTTGTCTGCAAAGAATTACATAATCTTTCTGCATTTTGCATATAAATATTTAATATTTATGAATAGTGTATATTGAATTCTCCCTATAATATCACTGGAGAGCACCTTATGCAAATACTATATAGCCCTCTCAGTCTTTATTTCATGAAGTAAACAAGACAAAAGATGTACATAGTTGTCACAACAATAGCGGTTATTACTTTATTTTAGAACAGAACCAGCCTCTGGTAACACTTGACCATCATTCTGCGCAACCAAATCTGAATAAATTAAAGTTTACAGAAAAATTCTGGTTGAAAACTGACCTGTTGAAAAGGGAGTTTCAAATGTAAGTTCTATTCTAAATAAGGTAATGTATTCTTGTGTGGCTTTTATACATTGAGATTAATTGCGTATATTTGAATTTTAAATTGTCATATTTGTGGAATTGTTTCTGTATTAAAAAATTGTTTTAACTTAAAATTTCAACAGTAAGTGATGGGCCAAATTCAGCATGATAATTAAATTATAGTTTTATACTCAGTAGAAAGTTTGTGCAATATTATGTCTCCTCTCACTCTATTTCTCTTTTTTAATATTTCAATAGTACTTCTGTATTGTTTTTTTTTCAGTACAGTGATGGTCTGCTGTGGTTGGCCTTTCAAGAGTTGACAAAGGTCAAATTTTGCTCTGTTTTAGAGTTTTTTTTTTTATGCTGCCAGTACATGACAGACATCTGGAGTGCAAGATTTTCCACAGACTGCCCAGCTGATTGCTCTGTTGAGGTGCTAGATAATTTAGCAGAGGCTGCCAGTTTGTAGAAATATCTGTGAGGTTTGTGTTGTGCATACATGTTTATTCAGTCATTAGTCATGATCACGACTGCATAAAATCAGTGTAATTACCTTCAACCAATCTTTGTATCTGTGTGACCCAAAGCACATTCCATGACAGCCCTGACAGAATGAATTAGAGCTTGCCTTTCATCGCAACCAAATTTAGAGTACTGAAATATCCAGTCTTTCTTGACTGTGTTTAGTGCAAGAATGAGACATGTTAAAGTGGAACAGTGAAAGTTTGAAAGAAAGCACAGTTTGAAAGAAGCCTTTGGAATGCTCTAACCTGTTGGAGCTCAAGCTGCCCGTATCAGCAGCATTTATGTAGTTTTTCTGTTGCATGAATTGAACTGTGGATGTGCAGTCTGCTTCTTTCAGGATGCATCAGGGCATATGTACGTATCCACTGTACTCWGCGTGCATAGGACACATCTGCTTCTAAGCCGTGTTTGAAGAAGACCTGGAAAAGGTCAGAAAGGAGGAATCCATGCTTTCAGCACAATTCATCTATCTCTTGGTTACTCCTAGCCTTTCTTTTATCCTACAGGCTTTTCAGATACAGGCAGGGAGAGGGTCTGGATGAATACTTCTTATGTGAGCAAACTGCTTGCAATTTCATTTTTCCCAGGCAGCCCTGTAACTCTTTAAATCACTGGAAAAAGGAGATTCTGCCTCAGGTGCTGGGGACAAGATCATAAAGATAGGATGGGAAGAGAACTCATGAAATCATTCAGTCCATTACCCTGCCTCRGATCGGGATCACCTGTATCTGTCATATCTAGTTATTCTTAAGAAGCTCAACAGTCTTCCTCACATCATCTTCCAATGGGAAAGTTTTTCCAGTTGTCTGATTCATACTTTTCTTGTTGCTGCTTAGCACCATAGCTGCTCATTCTGCATCTATCTTGGACAGAGAAAACCATTTTTCTTCTTAAAATATGTTTTATATATCTTCTTGGGTGTCATACCCTATTTTTTCTTTAAGCTGAATTCTTTGTCTGACCTCATAGATGCTTTTCTCTGTATGCCCATTATTCCCGTTGTTTTCGTTTGAGTTGTCTTCCATTACCTCATATCTATTGTGAAGTTTTCTGTCTGAATTAAGACCCTATTCCACATGAGATATTAATGAATGGCATAAAGCAGGATGGATGTTGGAAAGAAAGGTATCATATCTGCTGGTATGTTGTCTTTTTGCTGCTCTGTGACTCTCTCTCATGTTTGGACAGAGACCTGCTACATCTTTTTCCAAGCACAAATGTTCAAACATACTGCTCTCACCATTAGTTTTATAGCTCTGTATTCCTGCCTAACTGTGGCATCTTTTACATGATCTTACTGAAGATGACACTGTTTTTTATCAGATTGTTCCTTTGGTTTGTCATTGTGAATTCTCATCTCTTGACACTGTCTGCTAACGTAATAGCTGACTTTTTTTCCATCATACAGGTTCTTCCTGAAAATACTAAAACAAATATTTTTCAGATAAAAACCTTTCGTTGAAAAAGGGAAGAGTTTTTAACTAAATCTCTCTTTTTTTTYCCTACTTGTAATGATGCAAGTAAGAGAGAAAAACAGGAAAATTTTCAGCCAAAATGTTTTTGTTGGAGTACAGGTGATTTAGTGTATCCATGAGTATTGAAGTATCTGAGGAAAGGAAAATTTATTGAGACTCCCAATGATCCTGCAAACTGGAGAAAGCAGTTCATGAGGATGTTAATGCTTGGAGGGAAACCTCATTTCTTCTCAAGTCTTTCAGTTAATTTACAAATGATGGACATGTTTATTTTTTCATGAAGAAGTATTGACATTCATCCTTCTCTATTTTGGTAATATTAATAGTAGGCCATTGTGTAATCAGTGCTCATTGAAAAACACAGTTTCAGAGATAATAGCCATAGTTCAAAAAGTACAAGTTGTATCTGACAGAGGAAAATAGAAGGAAAACACTCAGGCACGTTAGACAGGCATTACAAACACAGGAAGGTAGGTTAGAAAAGCGTTTGAGGACTAATCTGAGAAAAGAATAAAAATTAATAATACATTCYTTTTTAGACACTTCAAGGACCAGGAAGCCTGTAGGGCCAACAGATTATCAGGGACCTTCTTTGAAGGCTGTAGTAAAAAGACTAAGTTTATTTTCTGCTTCTCTGTTCACTGTGGAAGCAACTGATGGAATTCTTATTTAGTGGGAGACTCATTAGAGAATCTRTCTTAAATTGGAATGCTGGCAGGAGATGCAGAAGAACCAACAAAAATGAACAATAATAATTTTCCAGATTCAGATGATAGTCAACCAGAAGTTCTTAAGAAACTCAGAAATGAACTAACTGCTAAAGATGGGGAGACTTTCTTTAAAGGACTCTCTTAATGGAGGACTGAAATTGGCAAATGGTATGGCAGTTTGGAAAGGATTCAGGGGACGTTCAGCGRACTACAGGCCAGGATGCCAGATGTCTGTAATGTGCAGATACACGAAAGAGTAGACTTAATGGAAGAATGTGTAAAATATGAGGTACTAGGGAAGAGATAACATAAGTTTATCAAGGACCAATCATGCCTCATAAACCTAGAAGCATATAGGTAACAGAAATCAAGTTGATTTTTAGGCTTCTTAGATTTCAGAGAGGCTATTAAGGAAAATAAGCTGTTATGGGGGAAAAGTGAAACTTCTTGCATGGACTAGAAAGTGAAAAATAGAGGGTAGAAGCAAATGGTCTGTTGTCACAGTGGAAGGAAGTTACCAGTGGAGGTGCATATGGATCTATTTTAGAGTTTGCTAATGTAGCAGTGTTATTTAGGTAGTAAATACGTGAATCTATAGAAATACCTTACAAGACCAAGTAACTTGACAATAAAACAGTATATGCAACTCAGTGTTGATTAAAAAAAAAGGGGGGTGAGGTACTGGAGGAACTGGAGAATAGACCTACCTTTTCATATAAAGCTGGGTTCTGACCTGACTTATCACTTGGATATAAAAATTTTAGTTTTATAATAAATAGTTACATGAATATGTCAGTCAAGAAAGCAAGCTGAATGTTAGGAATCTGTTTTTTTTTGTGTGTATGATTTTTTTCTTTTAAAAAATCCAATACAAATCTACCATTTGAATCCCTGGTGAATCCATTTGAAGCCACCCACATCTTGACTGTTGTGTGCAGTCCTGAACAACCACCTCGAAAAGGATATAGTAAAACCAGAAAAGAGCCAGAGAAGTGGTGCAGGGACAGTCAGAGAAGTGTAACACTTTCCATTCCAAGAGAATTAACTCAATGAGGAAAACAGACAACTGGGGATGCAATGAGATTTTTATAAAATCATGAACGGCATGACTGGGCTGACAGGGATCAGTCGTTCATTGTCTCTCCCAGTACAATTACTAATTTGAATGAAAATGAAACTGCAGGTGTCAAGTTCAGAACAACAAAAAGATGAAGTTCTTTACACRTGTATCAGTAAGTTGTGGAACTATACAGGATATTGCGGATACTGGAAATTTACACTGATTCAAAGAGAGACTGGACAAAATGAATGGAAGAAAAAGCCTGTAGAGGATTATTAAATACATAAGCATGACCTCTGGCTTTGAAAGTCCCTGAGCTGCAAATTGTTGGAGGCTGGAGAGTATTTGGGGAAAGTATGACTAAATGCTTATCCTCTTCCCCAGACATCCGCTTTTGGCTGCTCTTGGAGACAAGGGTATTGGGCAGAGATTTGACCCAGGATGGCTGTTCTTGTAATTTTTTATTTGTCTTTTTAAATCATAAAAACTCAAGACACACTTTTCTGTGAGTTAGCAGTTCAGGACAGCATCTGCAGATCTTGCACTTTATAGGCCAAAAGCCTCCTATTCATTTTCTTTATAATTTAAGACAGAAGTACATTTAAAAAAAAAATTACTATGAACATTTATCTGTGTCCTGCCAGTTGGCCTCAACTACAAATTATGTTTCGTTTCAGTAATGCTAAACTGCCAGATGAGATAATACATGTCTCATTTAGGGAATCTAAATAGCTATGCCTGTAAACCTAACACAGTTTTGCTGATTTATTTTCTCCAACCCTTGTGTGAAATTTTATTAAATGTGGAAGTTTCTCCTCTCCTTGCCCTTCGCCCTTCTATTATAGATGCATTTTACCTGGTGATATGAACACAAAATATGCAATATTCCCTGCAGAGTTAGAAAAAAGACAGAAAGCTCTCAGATTTCTGATTGGGACAGAGAAGTCTAGAAGGAGGAGGATGCTGTGTTACTAATTCTTCTACAGACACTAATTTACTAGATTAATTTAGAGTGTTGATTCAACTGTACATCTTTAGGGTACTCACAAGCAAATGAAAATGCATAATCACATGATTCAAAGATCTAATATAAACACACTTTGTCAGCTCAAATTTTAATAAGTTAACTTTGTACTAGTAGGTTTCCTGCTATGTCAGATATTACTTGTCTTACAGCTCTGACAGTGCTAGACTAGGTGTTGTTTGTCTTCCTTCAACTGGTGTAAAGTCTGCATGAATGCAATATCCTGTGTTCTGGCAAACATGATTGTATCCACACCTGCTCTGGGTTAAATTTGTGTTGCTTGGTGATCATACCAGATGGTGATGTACCAGATGGTAATCTGGCATTAATGAACATAGAGCTGTGTGTTGCACATGCATTCTTTACTTTTCTGTCATGTATTGATATATTTAACACACTTTTGCTGGATTTTCCAAAATGGCTATGAAGGTTAAATTAACARTGCTTTTTACTCTAGCCCATATCTGCAGGCTCTTTCAAGACTTACCACCACATGTTTCTTCTACTCTTGAAATAATAAATAAAAATGTTATCCTCTATTTCTGTGTAATCTGAGGCATAGGGAAAAGTAACTTTGCCTGGAGATGGAATGTCTGTGCAGTGATTGTACTACTTTATAGCTTTTTTGTAGCAAATACCGGCTCATTCTGTGTAACTTCTATGTTAACAGTGGTTGAATTCCCCAATTATCTGGTGCTGATGCATTGGAGAGAGGGTTAAAAAGAAATGAGTCATGGATATATTATGAAGTTCTCTTCCAGAGTCTTTGTAGTCTGTTCATACATCTACCTTTGAAGTTGGTTGATCATACTGAAACCCCATACAGTTTACACTGAAGTGAGCTATACTGAAGTATGTGCCTCTGGAGGTTGGGAAGGCAGGACTACACAGAGGTCTGAAAGGTAGCATTTGGGTTTGGGTAGGTGAGACTATTGAAGTTTGTTGTAAATAACAGTGAGTGCTGTTTTGTTATTGTTGGAATATATATATATAGTAGCTACTTTAATTTCTGTACACTGAGTGAATGTTAATTAATAGTACTACAGCAGAGTTGTTTTTGACTACCTTAAGAATAAACTTTAATAAATCCAGAAACAGTCTTATGTTCAAATGTCATCATTTGATACCTGTAAATATTTGAACTAGTAATGTATTTGCACATAGCGAATACAGTTCTGTTTTCTGAAGTTTTATTAAAGCCGTGCCAAACCCAATTAGTCATAGTCAACAGGATCACAGCTGTGTATTTCTGAATTGATGAAAGAAGATCAAGTTTTCTGTGTAGAAAGGAAAGTAGTCCAGCTTTTCTGTTGGACAGAAACACTTCTGTATGGACAGAGGAAAGTTTAGGCAAATGATATGGGTCATTGACTGACTATACTTCTGAGAAACATGTCAGGTAGAATTAAGCTACTGTTTAAATACCTACCCATCTACCTGTTAGAATAATGCAAAGTTCTTTGGCAGAGAATCAGGGAATACAGCTGAGTGGCTCATGCTCTAGATATGATTTGTGAACACAGTCCAAAGGAAGTCCTTTTTATGTTTTTTCCATTTACCCCTTTGATACTTAGAGTTATGCTGAAAAAGATAAAGGGAAAAAAAGAAAAATGGCCCTTTATTTATCAATTAATCAATCAATGTGATTGATCATTGACCTCAGGTCTAGGATCTATGATAATGATTCTTCTACTAAGTCTTTATTTAGCCAGACCATATTCTTTAGGAGAAACCTGTTAAACACTCTTTTTGGATGTTAGATTATTATAAGATACTCCAAAGAAGTGTTGACTACCATCCTTTCCTCTTGCAATAATCATCATCATAGTAATAATAAGGCACATCTGCCAAAGCTGTTACTCACTATTCTGTTCTTCATTCTACATTATATGGTTCTTAAGATGTCAACAACTCACTCAAATGCATAGGAAACATTTAAAGTTCTTCATTCTGAACCCTATATGTGGCCCTAAGAGTTCTCTGCGAAGGGATAGTCTACATTTGCAGGCATTGAGCTGATGTTTATTGCTTCACTTTCCATTCACATTTGCTCTTACACTAAATAGAGTATGTTTTACTGAGTACAATATATTTTTTATAGTGATGATGAAGAATTAAGATTTGCCTTAAATAAATCAGGTAATTTGGAAAATCAGTGTGTCCCTTTCCAGTCTACTTTCCTCTGCCAGGAGGACTGAACATCAAAATCAGTGGCCTTATTACTCACTTRTGTTTTTCAGTATCTGACAATGTGAAAGGTTGTTTATATGCACTGGTTAATTAAAATGCAATGCACCAGGTCTGTATCTATTTGTTAGGCAGAGATTTTGTTAATCAGCTGATGGGAATAGTGTAGCCATCTTTGAAAACTTACATAATATATTCCACATTATCTCTAAAATCCTCAGACATCATGACCCAGTTCGGGAAGGTGTTGATCTGATAAATGATGAATAAGCAGTTATGGTTCTGTTGTGTAGAATGGTGAGCCAGTTTGTGATCTAGGGGGAAAAAAATTCTGATACTTATTTTCTGTGAGCTGAAAGCTTCATTTTCCTGGACGTAAACTATTTGTCATGTTTGGATAGCTGTGGACATCTTGATTTCACTTGTGAGAAACAAATATTGTAACTCCTAATCTGTATTTATTCTAGTACTAAATTATAGAAGCAGTTTATTTGCTGTCTTACAGTGAAATTAATGTCTTCTTTAAACATAATAAATGTGCCAATCTACTGCTTCTCTTTGCTGTTCACAAATGACAACTTCATAAGGACATCTTTGCTATAGACTAACGTTTTGGTTTTGCCTACAACTGTAAATTATTTGATACCAGGTGAGTTGTATATTCTCATACCTCTGGATTTAACTAGTCCAAATTAAATGTTTCCTTTGTTTTTACATGTAAATGCTCTAACTGTATTAATGGTTGAGGAATAGTTCTTCATTTATGAACCAAGAGAGCAATGATAATTGCTGTTCAGCCTTGTCTTTAGTAGGTAGAGGCTGATCCATGTTTTGAACCTGGTGAATCTTTTTTTTTTTTTTTTTTTTTTGCATACTTTATATTAGGGCAGTTGTTGGTTTTTTGGTTTTTGTCTTCATGTGACTAAGATAAAGATTTAAAGGAGAAAATTACTATATATGGATATAGTCAGCCTAAACCTATCTATGCTCCAAAAGCTGTTTTTTTTTTTTTTTTTTTTTTTTTTTTTTTTTTTTTTTTTTTTTATTTTGTGTCAAGGTGAGAAAGCAGATAATGGCAATTCAGGAAGGCCACTGAAAAGTTTGTATTCACTGAGTGGAATAAATGATTCAGTATCTGGTCCATCCCCCATGGTAGGGATCAGAGCCCTGCTGAGAGCTAATTTTTTGAATGCTTCCTATTTTGTTTTGAAGATAGCGTATGTATGTTTTTTTAAAAARGGCAGTTTCATTGCAGTAATATTCCTTAGCTGCCAGCCAGTTAGAGGAGAAGTAACCATTGAATGAAAAATTTCATATTCCTTCTCCTCTCATTTAACATGATCAAGAAATACTTCTTTTCCTCTTCCTTTTTCACAGGGGTTTGTGTATTTGTGTACAATATTTAGTAACTTCTAGGCTAGAACCCATCAATCAGCACCCATTTCTGTGGTCACTGACTGTGGCTCAGAGATGCCTGCCATTCTAAAGGCTTTAGTATGTTGCAATTAAAAAAATAAATGAAGCAGTCAACAGAAGACTTTGTCTGCTGTTGGACTGAAATTATTTGGGGAAGTAAGTCCGTGCAGAGGCCTTTAGCCATTTTTGCATCCTCAAATGCATTTGAGATAGACAAAATGCAGTCTGGAAATGGTGGTAGTTCCTGAGGTGTATGTAGCCGTTTGCTGAATATCTCTATTTTTATAGTGATCTGAGCATTGCTTTGGGTGGGTTAGTTGCTTCATTGTTACTACGTGTAACTTTCTAGGAGTGTGTGGTCCAAGAGACCGCACAGATTTCCTGGATGAGGCCCACACTGTAGTTGTATCTGTTATTTATTATATCCTTTCAGAAACCAAAGATAAACTAGTTTCCCTAATGATTATGTTTTTTTCATATGGTTAAATGAGTTTCTGTCTTTAGAGGGAAGTCATTTTGGCTCCCTTTCACTTGTTTGTCTGTGTACTAGCGTTCTTACTCTGCCCAGCTGGAATATGCACTGCCAAAGCATTTGTTTGTTCCAGTACAAGGTAGCTAGTGCATGTGTTTAAAACTTAACTATTTACATATTTAATGTGAAAAATATTACAAATGCAAGCAGTTAAGTATATACTGTTTATGATTTTTAATATGATTATTATAAAAATAATTACTCATTACATAACTTTTGAGATATATTTCTAGTCTTCTGTGTGCAGATACATTTTTAATTTTGATATGGCAAATGATGCTTTTTGCACATGCCTTAATTGACATGATTTTATAAACTACTTTTGAAAACTCATAGTTGACTCTGGTGCAGAAGCAGTATATTTCTCAGAACAGGAATCTATTAAGAAAATGCCATCAGAGAGAGAGATCATAGTTTCATCCCTCATTCAGCATCAGGAGTACGTTGTTTTAGAGATGTTGAGTCGCGCAAATAAAAAAAATACAAATGTGAAAATACTGTATGCTTTTAGCTTGAAAAATGTTAATTTATGTAGCTATGCAGTTCAAACTAAGAAGCACATAGGTCTGAAACACCTGAAAATTAACATTTAAAGAAATGTTAGAATACATAAAATTTGAGCTGAGATAGTAATGCAAAAAGATCAATTCCAATTTAATCTGCAAAAATAATCTACAAATCAAGAAAAAGAGAGAGGTGTTTCTTCTCTGTTTTATAATATACCTCTCTGGAATACATTWGCAGGCAGTTTGAGATACCTGTTATGAAAAAATGTTGACAGAATCAAAAGAGTTAAGAAGAAGGTCTCAAAAGGATCAAAGGGTTGGTGGGGTGATTTATGAAGAAAACAAAAGTAGTCTTATTGGCTTTGTTAAACAGTGATGAAATGTGGTCAAAGAAACAAGGTAATGGGATGAAATGAAGAAAATATAGGCTGTGTGTCAGTGTAACTCATGCATTGAAATTATTTTCTCTGGAAGTGTTTCCTATAAAATACCAAAAATTACATTAGTCAGATCTTTTAAGCTAGATAGAATACTGTGTTCACAAAGTAATGCTGTAGTGAGCAGTCTTGCGTTGACGTAGATTGACCAGACTTTCTGTTCCCTATACCCAGTTTGTAAGAACAGTTTGTTTGTTTTTTTAGTGAACTTCAGCTTAATTAGTGGCTCCTAGTTCGTGAACTTGTGTTAGTAGTTCTGATGGAAATATTCACTGGATAATGACCTTAATTTGCAGTGGCCTTCTAGGGTCTGTATTACTTAGATGTGTAGATCTGTAGTGAATCCTTTCACTCTCTACCTCTAGGAAACTCTTCTATTTCATGGGAACTTCCACAAAAGAAATGCATTTAAATGGCTTGTTTTGCCTGAATTTTTCTGCTTCTACGATTTTCTTTCTGTTTTCTCTAATAATTATTTTGTGCTTGTCATTCTGTCTCTTCAGCTTCCTGAGGCTCTTCAGTCATAAGCAGATAGAGAGCAGAGAGCCAGACAAATTGCAAACTGCGTCCTGCTCCCTCCTGCGTCTTGGTGGTCCTGTGCATGGGTAGTTGTCCACCATGTAATGGGAAAGTGTGTGACCATGTGACAGGAGATGGCATGTGCAGGTTGTGAAGCCAGAGATCGCACTGTACCTATTCTGTTAACTGGAATTTATGCATTTTGATTGCATGAAGTTACGTGCAGTTATTTACAACTGAAGCTGTCTAAGAAGCTATGTATCTTGCAGTAACCAAATGAATGGATGTTCCATTGCAATGAGCATTTGCCAGGCATAGCTATGCAATTCCTGTTTTCAAAGCAGGCACATTTAAAGTCACTATTACCTTAAAAGGCTGGGATAATACTGGGGAATTGTGTCTTATGGATACTAGTGATGATACAACTAGTAGAAAAGTCTCCATTTCTTCGCTGTAGCGATGAGAGACAATGAATTACACTGAACAAAATAAGCAAATGTGACCTCTGTTTTAAAAATGGGAACATGGTGGTGCAGACCATTTGTTRAACAGGAGGAACAGATGAGCTATTTCCGCTGCTTTTCCATAGCCTCATAACTAAATCCCTTCTTGTGACTTAATAAAAACAGCTCACAGCGTACTTTTTAGATAACTCAGGGACCAATCACGTTGACGTTTGTAGTCACATAATCTTCCATCATTTCCAGTGTTTCCTGAATAAGTGGGATGTGGCACACAGCCATAAAGTGTGGTCTRTTAAATTAATTATCTATGGTAAATGCTTATTTTAAAGATATAAGGCACTTACTTCACAAAATTACAGATAGCTTTCTGTGATTGTCTGCTTTTATTTTTAGTTAGTGCATTTTTGTTTGATGCTTTAAAAAGACGAATGCTATTTAAAAAGTGAACAAAACTAGTTTTTAAAGACCAAGCTAGCTTATCCATTTTTACAGTTACCCTTTCATCACGTAGTTGACTTCTGAGGTTTTCTTTTTGCATAAATGATTTGATTAGGTTGACTTTTAAAAAAACAACCAAATCCTCAACCATCCATATTCTGGCATGACTGCTAGTGAGAAAAATTACTTCTAAAAAGCCTCAGTATTCCAAAACGTAACGGAGATGTATTGTTGTATGATTAGTAYARTATGTAGAACATAAGTATCGTGGTCTTTCGTTTATAGCTAGGGAATTTTTTTTTAGTAACATGATTGTTTTAAACAGTTTTTGTAAATTTGTAAAACATTTGATTTGGTTTCATTCTAAAATAGGCTCCAATAGTGTCTTGGTTTTCTTCATATAATCAGATGAAGATGCAAAATTAGATCTGAAATAGGAGTTTCCTTCAGTTTAGTAGGAGTAGGACAGCAGAGCTCTGTGTAGTTTGAGCTGTCTTGGCTCAGTGGTGTCACCTTCTAGAAATTTCCACCTTTCGGTTGTGTGTTGAAAGCATCCTGTTCCCCCCAGGCTGTCTGTCTTGTTCCAGCCGAAGGTAATGAAGGTACTTGCTTCAGGAGAAAGCATGTTCGCTCTAGTGCCTTGCGTTCTTTTCTCTCCTCCCCCTCCTCTGATTCTTACCTATATTTATTATTCTTTTAGTCAAAATGTTATCCCAAGTRCTTAAGAAAGAAATGATTGCAGATACTAGTTGAAGGGGAGGGATGTTATTTACTGAAGAGGTCTATTGCTGTGAGTTATCAAGGWAACAAATGCTGCCCTATGTGATATGTGTGTTCGTGTGCCGGTCGTATGTCTGATGTACATTCATATACTCCAGGCATGTGTTCCCTTTTTGTGGCATCTTTGATTGGCTTTTCATGTCCAAAACTCATGAGTTTCTCATTCTTAATGTAGAACTCCTGAAATTTTATTTGTTTTCCATTCTGAAGTAGAAATCTGTCTTCAGGAACTCGATCTGTGAGCTAGAAATAGCCATACTTAAACTAGTCCTTATTGCAGATACATCACAGCATTATTGTCCTTTTTATAGTTGGCCTGGCTTTTACAGAACAAGAAAGGTCTGAGACTGCACCTCAGCAGCTCTGGAGAGGAGCCGCTGCAGGAGACTCACTGTGTGTGTGCATCAGAACGAGCAG
This sequence comes from Rhea americana, assembly GCF_003343005.1. NCBI lineage: Eukaryota > Metazoa > Chordata > Aves > Rheiformes > Rheidae > Rhea > Rhea americana. Next base: position 332,866 of record NW_028186912.1, read on the forward strand.
AGCATAAAAAGCCCCAAACGTTTAATGGCTGCTTCCCTACCACACTGGGTAGTCATGTTGCRTACACCGAATTTGCTTTTAAACACAGAGTGGCCAAAGGAAAAGTTAACTCTCATCTTTTGCATGTTGCTTTAAGCCTCTTCTATATTTCTCTGAGCTACCCTGCCTTTCAACTCTTTATGGGGAGTCGTGAAGGAAACCACCAGGCACAGCTTGGGAAATGTTTTGCTCAAAAGAGGCTGAAACTGAACCTAGTTGAGGTTAGGCTCTCTGAGTACTTGGGGAACAGGAATTTTCCTCTGTTACATTGAGCTGAAAAATAACATTTCAGTTACTTACAGAAGTCTGCTTATACATGCATACATACATACATAACTGAAGACACATTCAAATTTTTAAAGCAGGGTAAGTGTAGATAATAGTTACACTGTGCATTGCCTGTGATAGCTAACAGTGCTTTCAGGAGAACTATAGCTGTTGGAGTAAGAGGAAACTCTATAGGAAAACATTAACATCAATTATGACGTGAACTGATTCTGGGAACTTTAATCAATTTACAAATAGTTTTAGAAAGACTTTAGCTAGGGAATAGTTGTTTGGTAAGTTTATATGAAACTTTTTGTCTCTAAAATCAAAGAAAATCACTTTTCCTAATAGTGTTGAAAGACAACATATCCATTTGGCAGTGATACTGTTACCAGTGCCTGTGGAGATCTGACTTTTTTTTTTTATAGAGGTATTATGCAGAGTAATAGGAAATGAAATGAAATAAGATGAGTGGTTTCCACCCATCAAGATTATAACTGATATATATACTTGGGGTTTGTGTATATACATATATGACAAGAAATCAGTTCTGCATATGCAGAAATTCAAAATGTAAACTATGATGTTAATTTAAAAAAGCTAAACTAGCATAGCTGATGTAGTCACTGGTCCTTTTCAGCAGTAACCATGCCATCCTTATTTTCAGTTGTCATAAAATTCTAAAGACAATTCTAGCCAATTTCTTTCTGAATCACTTAAGAACATAGAATTGCCAGAGGGTCTCTGGGTCACTGAGTCTGGCACCCAGCTGTTCAGTGCAGCTGTATAGTGGATTTCTAGTTTTAAAAGAGTCATAGAACAGCTATTCGCACAGCACCACCCACAATTCAGAATGCTTCCCAATGCCATCTGTTTAAACTCTAGATGTGTGTTCATTTGATATATCTATATATATATTCATGGTGTGTGTATACATATATATAAAGTTCCAAACATATAAAAGTCACATTTTTTACCTTAATCCTTTTTGTTTTAATTTATTAAGATTGGATAATAGTTAGTGTTCTCAGAACTTCAGTCTCTTTCTATTTCACCTCACAAGTGCCTTGGATCGTTAGAAATGTAGATCTTTAGACATTAATAGCAATGGCTGTTAGTAATTTATCTTTGTATTATGGAAATTTGTACCCCATACAGCAGTGTACTGAAACTTTTGAAAAAAGTAATTTGAACAGTAATTGGAAAAGTAATTGAAATGAATTGGAACATTTTAGATCATTGTGATAGGTCACTATCTGTACGAAGAGGAACCAGCTATAGTTCCTGTGTAAAAGAAACAAGATTCTGCCTCATGAATGTGATTGTCATGATCACTGTGTTAAGGACTGTAACAGTTCAGATTTTTGTATCAGAAACAAATAGAACAGCAGCGTTGAGGTTGGTCCATTACTAGATAGGAATGGTATAACTGTAAATAAGATGGTAAAAGCAGCAACTGTTTTATAATTAGCTAGCCTTGTCCRGTATCTGGAAGAAACAATGTAGCTCTTTTCACAGGTTTAGAATGAAACAGATCTTCATCTAGTAACTCAGGACATTGAACAGCAACCAGTAAAGTCACCAGGGCCAAATAAAGTGCATCTAGAATGCTTGAAAAAGCTGACCAGAGTTCTGTGCTCAGTTAATGCTGCTTACGCCTCCTCCCGCAGCAGTGATTTTACTCCTGGGGAATTCTCAGAGACTAAAAAATGATGCCAGTGTTATGTCTCTATTTTATTAGATTATATGTGATGACTTAATATTGTACAGCACAGGCTTATGGGCTGGATCCAGCTTTTGTTTTGAACTGCTCTGAGTGAGACATTAGGCAGCCAGCTGGATTTGCAGTTGGAGGGAGGGTGGGCTGAGCTGCCAGTCCTAAAGCATTGGATTACTGCTGCTGCCTGAGGAGGTAAGAGCAAACTGATGTTCCTGGACAGTGAGTGGTACACCAGAAATGATCTTTGGCTCTGCTCCCATCTGCATCTTCAGCAGCAGCCTCACCCTTTCTGGAGCAGGTTGCAATATGCAGAAATATTCAGCTCCTTGAGCAGCAGGTGCTACCTAAAAAGATAAAAAGGGAAAAGATGGTAGGTAGGCTGGAAATACTGGGAAAGCGAGGCTTTAGCATCATGCTGTCCAAGGTAGGAATATATTAATATACATTGAAAGGASTGTAAAAATAATACTACCTAGTAGGAGTTTGTGGAAAATTTATCCAATCAAATGAATTTAATAAGTGTTTTTTAGATGAAGCTACAAGTTCAGTTGATAGGTAATGATAATAGACTTAGGTTAAGTATTTTACTTTTCAACACTCATTTTTGTTCTAGAACAAAGCAAAATCAAAGCAATGAGTGGATTAAGAATTGGTTAAATGACAGGAATCTGACATATATAWGGAACTGTCATTATTTAACTGGGTTTCTAGGTAAGCTCCTAGTTCTTCACTCACCTTTTATTGGTGACATAGAAGAAAACATCAAATTACCTCTGCAAATTTTAAACAGTCAAAGAACCAAAGGTTGCAAAGCCTGAAAGGACCATTGTGGTCTGGCAGCCTGATGAAGGCATTAGGACATTTCTGAATTAATTCTTGTTTGAGCTACAACATAAAAAGAACATTATATATAGTTTAAAAATCACTAGTGATGAAATCCCTTTCTGTGCCAGTGACAAAATAATTAGTGGAATAATAAACAGTAAGAAGGGACAGCAGTGTGGTTGATAATCTTGAGTTCTGGCTAATGGCAATTCTAAAGTCAAAGTCATCCAGCTAGGAACTAAGAATAAAGGTTACATTACAGACGTGTTCTGTGTAAAATGTGGCGACTCTGAATAGGGGGTCACAGTGGGCACTCCGCTAAACATGAGCTCTCAATGTAGCAGCTTGGCCAGAAAGGGCTGACACGGTTTTGCATGTAAAAACTGAGGCACTCCGAGTAAGAGTAGGCAATGCAGAGGTTGTATCATTTATTTGGCACTGGTACAACAGCTACTGGAATCCCATAGTACTGCCCATGAATCAAAGATGATGTTAACTGTGACCAGAGAAAAGCCAGCAAAATCTATAAAAGACTGAGAATTATATCCCAGTATACATACTCAGTTTAGTGTGTCAGTGAGAAAGTTACAGGCAATTTTAGAATCAAGATTTTCCCCAGAAAAATAAACTGTAATTCAACACAGAATTATTTGAGCGAAGTCATATGGCTTGAGTTACATAGCAGACCTTTCTAGCTCCGTAAGGTATGAATCTATTTCACTTGCTGATCGGAAGATGGCTTCTGCTTATAAGCTATGTCTTTAGCTGTGTGCATTTGCATAGAGGCCATCTGGCAAAACTCTGGCTTTCATCTGACAGACTCTGGACTAATCTGTGCAACATACAATACTCATTAATAGYGAAGTCCTTTAAGGTGTTGCACTTAAAGTTCTAGAAAAAACTCCACACCAAAACAAAACAAAAGTCTATTAGCAGTGAYTGAAATTGGCTGAACTTCAGAACTGCTTTCATGTCGGTCAGGGTAACCAGCCTGCCTCTTGGGTGTGCTTTCTGCCCCAGTGAGCTTGTTTGGGGATAGTCCCTCTGGCAGCTTAGTCACCTGCACACAGATACAGTATAACCATTTTTAGCTTGTCTGAACAAACACTAGTGGTTATCCTGGAAGCAATCTATGGCCTATAATTTTTTCCCCTCACAAGCCTAAATGCTCTTTTGGAGATTGCTTTTGTATGAAATAACACAGTTTTGAAGACTTGAATGTAATTGAGAAAGTCTATAAAGCCAAATAATTTCTCCAGATATATTGCTTAACGATAACAAACTGTAGCAGCTGGAGACTGCTTTATACATGACCTGCCATGTCTTATTTACAGTCTCAATTGCTAACATGTGTATTTGATTTCTTAAAAAAAAAAAAAAAAAAAAAAAAAAAAAAAGTAGTTACCTTCACAGCTGCAATACATGACCTTTTAGTCCAGAGGAAAGATGTCTTTGTCATTCTTGTTCCATTGTATGTCCATAATGGATGCTGGTTTTGTAATGGTCTCTTCTGTAGCATGCTCACCCTGTCACAAAGACTAATATTGAATCTTTTCTTTCCAGCATGACTTCTGCTGTGTCACAAAAAAAGGGCAATTAAAATTATTATCTTTTCTGTTGCTCCCTGCCAAATTAGCTTTGTTTGACATCCCCTATAGTACAGTAAAACAAAAACAAACCCTGATCTGATGGAGTGCTTTGAAGAAAATCCTGTGTACTGAGTTATGCTGTGTAATAAAGCCTCTATAAATTATTAATCTAATTTTAAACTTCTGGAGACCCATCTGGATAATTTGCTTAAAAATAGATATAGTACAGTGCTTTATCTCCTGACATAATAGATTTCAGATGTTAAAAAAAATGGAATACATGCCTGAGTGTTGCAGAATTACCATTATTTTGCAAATATAATAGTTTCAAAATAGCAAGGCAAAATAAAAATGCTAGAAATATCAAACAAAGCCTGTTTTTAGTTTTCTGTCTGAATGTGTAAAGATTTTTACCTAGTGAGAAGAGTGAATAATCACTTGTTTTTAGCAATAAACTGATCTCTCTGCAAGATGATAATTAAAATGAGTTATACATGTAAAAGGAAATGGAATCTTTCTCCCCCTCGACTCATTTTTCTGCCATAAATTAGTTTTTAAAATGGAATACTTCAAAATTATGCCAGAGATTGATATGTCAGTAAATTAAGTTATAAAAACACTGGATACAATTTCAAAGCAACTTCCTGTACAAATCTCATTAAAATCACAAAAGACACAGAGTCTAAAAATTAGGCACCTGATTCAAGTTACCTGAGCTTAGTGCCTGCTGTGTTCGTACAACGAGAGAACCAGGGCGCTCTGAAGGAGGCTTGGCAAGCTAGCCCACCGAGAGGCTGTCTGAAGCCCTGCCTCTCTTGGCAGTGCAGGAGTCTCTAGCTCGGGGCACTGGCCATCTCTGCCAGCTTGGGACCCCCTCCTGCAGGCAGAGGTGTTGAGACTTGTGCTATCACCCTGCTCTCCCATAAGGTGTCAGTTGAAAAGGTGGTGCCATCACCTCCCTTTGCCAGTGTGTCAGGGTATTTGCAGGGGAAGTGGGAGCTTGGCTTTCCTGTCCCACTGAGGGGCTTGGAGCTGTACTCACCACCTCTTAATGGAGTCTCCTCACTAAGAAGACACAGTCTGAGGAGGAGGATCTGCCCCTCTTACTGAAGCCAAACTGCTGTARCTTAGAATAACAGAGCTAGGAAGCCAAGGAGAAAGAAGAAACTGCTTGAGGGAGCCGCCTCTGTATGTTTTTAGCTAGTGGCTGCAGTCGGGAGTGGGGAGTTGCAATTTCTGGTCGCCATGCTTAAGATAATGGCTGGTTTTAGGTGACTTCTTAATACATGAGCAGTGTGAAATGCCCAAAGAGTTTGGGGAATGCATAATATTAGACCCCTCTCATGATTTAGGCARTATTTCAGAGCCCCTCCACGAATCATTGTATGGGATTTGTGACGAGCTGAGCTTCTTGTGCAGATCTGTGTGTGAAGAGCACCCATACTTTAGCACTGGTGAAAGGGACTTTCAAGCCAAAGGCCTGTTGGTGAGTTGTCAGCACTCGTGGGACTGGATGGGTGCTGGGGTGTTGTCCTCCTGAGACTTATATTTCAGCAGTTCACTTCCTCCTAACTGTAATGTTAAGTGGTGCCCTAGGCGATGTGATGTTCACCTAATTACCAGCAGTGTTTGAAAGTTTCACTCATCATCAGGAAAAGGGAGTTATGCAGTATTTGCTAGTACATTTTGAAAGTGTGTGATGGGAAATAGCCTTTGTTCATCGCTATGATATGTTCCTGAGTGCTCAGGATAAGATTGTTTTCAAGGGCTCCAGTAAAAATAAGTGGAAGATGTACTGCTTGCTATCCCTGACTGCTTTTTCTTYGTAGATCAGAGGAGAGTAATCTTAAGTATGCTAGGATTAAGCATAAAATTGATCTATTATCTGCTATAGCTTTTTGCTTTTGCTGATTGCTTAAGACTGTTATGTAGAGTTGTGCTAATGTATATCAGTTTTTGCAAAGAGTTTGTTCTAAATAGGTAAAAAAAGTTCTTTTTTGTTCTTTAAAATCAGTAATCATATCCTGAGGAAACATAAGAAAAGCCTGTGCTATTTGAGAAGCTGAGATTTATCCATTGATTGAGTTTGAATGTTTCAGGAACTTTTTGTTAGGTAAGACTGTGAAAACTTTAACTAAGAAAATTGGTTTAAATTAGTTACTTGGATCATAAAGAGTCGAAAATAGCATTCAGACCACCAGGTTCCTAGTTGAAAATTAAAATAAGGCTTAAAAAAATTACTTCACATATAAGCATTGCTATTTGCTAGTGCCTAYTTTAGGTATTTCTACATAAAAGGAAATGGGCTGCAAATAGGTTGAGGGGGTTGTTTTTCTGGGGTGTGTGTGTCTTTTTTGTTTTGTTTTTTAAGGCTAACTGGCTTATACTTTTTGCAGACTGAAAATGTTAATGTTTAAACATATGGAATCAAGGGTTTAAGTTCTCTTTAAGTGATTATTTAGACTGCTTAAATATTTTGCCAGTTAAGAAGCAACAGAGAGATTTTTATCTGGCTCTGTAGAGCAGAGGGAGTTGTTAGAGCTTGATCATTTACAGGTTGCATTTGCTGTAAGGGGCTAATATTTATCGATTGAATTCTTTRTTTTAAGAAAACTTTTTGTGAAACACTGGAATCTAATTTTATTTCACAGAGTTGATAGAGAAGAGTTTTTAACAAAATATTGAAAGTACTTTAAATTATTCATACAATCTATTAAAGGTCCATGAAGCTTTGCTTGTTAGAGATACAGACACCCAGAAATATGTATGTGTTCGAAGTGAATTAATTTGATTTAAGACCTGTACTTTTTGTGGATAGGTTTAAAATCTAGAGTAACTTGGAGGCTGTTTGAATTTTTCCTGTATTAACTGAGAGCTGAGTTTCACTGCTTTTAATGTGTAAGCAATATAGTGGCCACATGAGGCTTAATTAAAACTAAGAGCCCCATCAGATGTTTTCTGCAACACCTGTGATAGGCATTGACATGGCAAAGAGAGCTAGAAATAAAAGGATTAGGTCAATATAACATCTGATCAACCAAAAGAAGTTTTTCTTCTTTTGTGAGATGAAGGCTGGTTATATCCAGAAAACAGGAAGAGGTGCTTTTCTGGGAAAATAAATCTTGGTGTGGGTAAGTAGGAACAAATAAGTGGGGCTCTACTAAAGGAGTTCAAGATAACCTTTCCTTGAGTATTTTTTTTCCCTTTTATTTTGGGATGCTGATTATCTCAAAGGAGCCTAACTGAAGAATATCTTGTGACCCTATGAACTTTCCCCCTTTCCAGTGGGAATTTGTTGCAGGGAAGATATGGGAAGCCAGARGTAACCAATAGAGTGCTGTTGGGCTGCTCCTTGATGAGTAATTCTACCAGGGCATGTACACTGCTAGACTGAATGCTAGAATTACAGGAATCTTTGTTACTATCTCATCTGAGAGAAAAACTATTGTATTCATATTACCATATCTTGGTAAATTTCTGATAATGAGGTGTTTTGCTTGAAATCGCGGAAATACTTTATAAAGGTAAAAAAAACAAAAGGGAAATTTCAGGGGGTAAAATTTCTGCCCTCCTGGCAAAAGAGATTGCCAGTTCTCTCACTTGCAGAAATGAAAACTGAAGAAGAATTTCTCTATTTAGATTGGGTTACGAGATTCCTCCAGCGTCAAAATTTACTTTGCTATCACTTACCAAGATAAAGGTTTGTTTCCCATCATGGTGAGGTCTTGATGTTTCTTTTCAGGAGATAATTTAGTTTCAGAGSGTAGCCACCCATGGAGTACTGAATCATGGATATCATATTTAGCCTGACATCATCTTGGCTTTCTTCTTAAGTAGGAATATTCAGATGGCAAATAATATAATTTTTCTTTTCCTATTTAACCATTGAAGGGTGTCCACTGATGTTCATGACAGTGGTAAATGGACAGATTTTTATAAATGTGGCCCTTCTTGATTTAAAAATCACAAAACAGAAGTGCTTTATCACTTGAAATATATCTCAAGTGATCAGATAAATTAGTTTGCTGACTGGTTGATAAATTTAGGCTATTTAAATTCTTRTTCTTTAAACTTGTCATTCTAAACAGCTATATAAAATGCATATAGTATTCTAGGAGATTCTAGAGTGCATGCTTGCACAGTAGAAATGAAAGATGCAGGTTTAACTTTTTTTGTAACATTAAATGTTCTAAAAAAGGCAGGTGTCAGTAAATCGATACCAGCTATTATTTTACTCTTAAAACCTCTCCTATTTAAGAAAAGTAAGATAAATGGCAGACACTAGACATAATATTCCATGGGAGCATCTTGTTTTCCAACTAAACTGTGAAAGATGTGTTTCTTCCTAAATTGGGATAATTTTAGGCACACATTTGTAAGCATCCATTTGTTGGATGCTTCACAATATACTGTGAATACTTCTATGTTAAAATATTTAGAAGTGCGCATAATGCTAGCATGTCTCATTACCTGGTTTACGGATGTTTTAATTTAATGAAATAGTGTGCTACAAATGTAATTGTGTTTCTGTTACTCAATTCAAAAGAGTACATGGTTTTCTTTATGTTAAATTGCTGTACTCTTAAGTCATTTTAAAAAGCCCACAAACAAGCTAATAACATTTTTAGGTAGATCTCTTCATAATCTGAAGGTGTTGCTGTTTATGTTCTGCCATAACATTTTTGCAGAAAGCCTTAGCTTGAGCAATTTCCGGGACTRTGTGTTTGTTCACTACTGCAATCTTAATGGTAAGCAGAGATGTCTGGAGCTGTCAGAAAAAAATGGGTGTTTGGGCCTGAGTTTTGTCAAATGATACAAGAAAAAAATTACAAATGGGGCAAATTAGAGATGTTCTTGTAATCCCCTAGTTGAAAGAGCTTTTTGCAAGGATACTTGAAGAGGTGTATTCTTGAGAGCTGCTGCCTGTGTAGGTCCTTGAGACCCAGGGTATGCTTCCCACTACTCAAGTGGGGATGGTCCTGTTTCCCTTTCTCTTCTCTGGACCAATGCTTATACCACTTACTTCAGTCACTTAAGCTTATTGTGTTTTATGGGTTGCTTATAATCTCCTTCTCCCTTTCCTCTTACCTGACCTCTGAAGAAAAACTTCCAGCCTTTTAAGTGTATTGTATTATTTGGAGGGTCTGTCAAGTGCTGGCATGAAGGGAGGAGACAGAACAGGATGAGATGGGTATGGGACAGGACTAAGTGGCCAGGTGCATAGRAGTGGAAGGGGTGGAAAAAGCAGCCCGGGGGAGAAAGCCTCTTGTTCCCTTTCAGGTGGAACCTTCAAACTGGTTCAGCTGCTCCTGAAAGCACAGTCATGGTCTTATTTGCAGCCTTCAAGCCAGCCCACTTTCTTCTACCAGATCCTTTCCTTTTGGGTGCAAAAGGGCTACTCGTCATTTTGATCAAAGGAGGTCAGCGGACACAGAAGACTATAAGATGCATGAGTGTTTTAGCARCAGATCTCAGTCTTGGCTACTTGTAAAGGTCCATGACTGAAATCATGAAACCATCCATTCTCTGCTTCAGATCAAAGTGTTGCAATCTGCTCCCCATCTTATTTCTACTTCCAGATAATTGGGGACAAGCACAGCAGGGCACTGTCTGTCTGAAACATCTAAATGAATTCTTAATGTGGAGATTCCTCTTCAAAGCATTCCCTTTACCATCCTGCAGCAGCTATGGTTTGCAGATGGAAGGCAGCCATTTTGTTTTCACAACTTTTGTTGTTAGCATTTGAATCTACTTAGGATCCCCAAGGGTATCTCTTCTTCCAGAGCTACAGTAGAAAAAATATTAGTTTTGGAAAGAAGAAAATACACTAGTCTGTTCCTGGAAATCTAAGTAGTGTATTGTGCAAAAAGCAGCAGTTGTATTCTGTAGTAGCCTGTAGTATTCTGGATTGAGAAATAATGCAAATGTGGCACTGGATGTGCTGAGACAGGCATTTCCAGGTACAAGGCTACACCCTAGAAAAACATTAAGAGAAGAAGTAGTTGTCTGCAGTGAAGTGTAAGTGATATCACAAAAACAAAGCCCAGTTCCTACTGAGACTTATCAAAATATTTGCTGCCTTGCAGAGACTTATTCAGTGATCAAGAGTTACATATCCAATGATAGTGGATGTCTCTCTCCTGTGTTCTCATCTACTGTGGAAATCTTTCATTTCTGCATTTGCTGACTACAGAGAGTAACTTTTTCTTGAAGGGATCTTTGTGATTCAGTTCCGGTGAAGGGCATTAGCGGGTCCCCTCTACTTACCAGCTGGAACACAAGGAGTCGCTGGGGTTGTGCACAGCTCCTCCCGACACGACTAACAGGTATGCTCTACTGAGTGCGTTCCTACTCGTTGTGAAAACTGCTGTTACGCCTGTCCTACGGAGAGATGCCCCTGTACTAGGAGAATCAAAGTTTCTAATTTCTTTATGAACTCTCCACATGCTTTTTGCATTGATGGAAAGGAAGATGAAGCAACCCTTGTGTGACAGAATTCCAGCAGGCAGAGTGGCTCCGGCAGCTGCAACTACATCATACAGCCGAAAGTCATTCACATGGGTTTGTGATCAAGCTTTTTGCATGTGGAAACTGTAAAGCCAGTGTGGTAGGTGGAAGCCATGTGTGTGTGTTTCTGTGCATCTTTTTTTGTGGGAATATTTCGATCATGTGTACATTGCTGAGCTAGGCTCCAGGAAGAAGTCAGCAATTGGTGTGCTAGCTGATGTAAAGTCCAGCAGGTAAATATCATCTTAAACATATTGACTCTTTATGAGAGTTTTCAGCAGAAGTATGATGATACTGTACTGATGATACTAGCAAGGATAGTTGTACCACTTGAATAAGGATCTGTTTGTCAAATGCTGGTTCAGTGTTATGCACTTCTCATTCAATCTTTGTTCCTTATTTATGGTAGAAGTTATCAGTATACGAAATTTCTGAGGGAACATGGGAGAGGGAGGAAAGTGGAGTGGAGAGGAGAAGAGCAGGAAAAGGAGGGCACTGCTAGTTTACCTTGTTCTGTCCGCATCTGAAGCCTAATCTTGCTTTCTCTCCTCTGCTTCCTGGAGACACATGTCCCATTCTAATGGATCTGTGGAGCTTTATGTAAAGAAAAAACAAAAGCCTTAAGGATTACCTGAAACTTTCTTTGAAGTGTAAGTTGCATAAACTCACCTTCATTTTGATACAAATGTATCATGCTAAACAGAGGTAGAAATTCACCTTCTGGAGTTGGAATTTGTTAATAGGTAGAATACACTCCGCTTTAAAGAAAGAGAAATGAAGTATGTTTACCATAACCAGTTGTTTAGGAAAGTACYTTTTATTGGATAACACAGGGCTGTATGATATGGCTTTCCATAAAGCAGTGCGTTAAGAGGAAACTGAACACGCGTATTAATGGTAAGAGATCAGATTTGCTATTGCCTTTTGACTTCCCCAGCTGGACTCTTGCTTTGGCCAAGCCTGTGCTACCCCTGGCATTCAAGGCAATGCTAAAGCAAACAGCCCCTGGCACCCAAAGCCAAACAGAAACACAAAGCCACTCGACAAGGGTCTTTGTCTGCCCCTCTGCTCTGAGATATGCTCGGGACTTAAGACCCTCTTTATTCGTCAGGTTCTATATACTGCCCCCATCCAGCAAACCTTAAAGGACTRTCAGTTAATGCCTGATGAATCGTCTTGGCTGGTGAGGTGGAACTGAGCTGAATCTTTGTGGGATGTCAAAAGAAAATGAGTTTGTTTTATAGTTTCAAAAAAGAGGATGATTCTAGTAGGGACAACTTTACATCCAGTGCCTGGACATCTTTCAAAAAGATTTGAGAGAGGGAGAGAAATTATTGAAATTAAACCTTAGAATTGAAAGGTTATATMAAGCATACTTCATATACTTCTTTTCTATCTTTGTCTTTTGAATATTTTATTCTTGCTTTTTCCCCAAGCTTCCTTGTTTTCTTTCTTTTCCTGGATCATCACTGTCCTCCATCTTTATCCTTCTTGTCCTTGAAAAGAGAAAGTGCAAGTGGTAGCATTTTTTTGAACAAAAGTTGGTGAGATTTTTCAGAGTAATGTGTTAGCTTTCATCTTGAGGAGTTATGTCATATTTGAGATTTTTTTGCTTAGTTTTGGGGTTTGTTTAGTTTTAAATCATGACACTGACTTGTGAAGTCACTCTAAGCCATACACATTCAGTGTCTCCTTGGTTACTAGCAGTCAGATTTGTTTTAGGGGCTTATTTTCAATGAGGAAAACTTTACAGTAGGTCACATGACACCATCACTATCCTCTTGTTTAAAAAGAGCCRCTTGTTTACTTCTGAAAAGTGTGGGAACTGTGAAGGAGCCAGACTTGCAAATCTGCTGTAATCAAAACTCCATGAGACTGACTGACAAGAAAAAAAAGATAAACATATACTACTGAAGGTTTTACAGATGGGCTTAGTGAGATTATTTTTGAATATGTAAATTGGTTGAGTGTTATCAGTAATGCTTTCTCTCCCTTTTTTTTCTTGAACACTGAACTCCCAACAAATGCTTGGCTAATTATTCTGTTCAGCCATTTAAATATTAAAGTAGAGTGTTTACCAATGTGATGCAGAACAATAAAATTCATTTCCTGACTAGAACTTTTATTCTGGAGATCTACAGATATGTTACTGAATAAATTGTTTTTTAAAAAAAGAAACAGCTGATTTTCAGCAGTGGAGAAGCAATATAATATGTCATCTGTTAAACAGATTTAGGGAGAAAATTGCTGGAGGCTGCTGAGCACAGCTCTAGAAAACTGTAGGAATACAAGCAGACTCTTTGTCAAACTTGGTGAATCATCTACTTTTATATAGACACCAACAGTAGAAAATGTCAGATTAAAAAATAGTATAGTACTCTGTACTTCTGTGTTTTGAGTTCTGTCGCTTCTGAGATCTGATTTTTCACAAAGCTCTAAAGATTATAAGCAGTAAACTAACAATATTTTGGTTGCTATGAACAGATGAGGAATTTGAAAATACAGGAACAAGAAAAAAGAAATTGATCCTGGTATTACCCAGGAACATCTGTCTGGGTTTCCAAAGGCAGCTAGTTATCAGTTAAGGCAGATTTTCTGTCTGGCTGTGTAAGGACTATGTGAGCTTGTTGTGTCTATAGCGACGCCGCTATTGTTCTCCTGCTGTGAGCTGACAGATGGACGTGTCGAGTCTGAGAGATTCRCAACTTCTGGCTGACTTGTGCATTCAGAACTCGCGCATAATAGAGCTTGCTCTAGTACTTAAAGAGGGAAGAAAAGCAAAAAACTGACCCCCCTCCCCCCAGCCCTCCCCAGTGAAACATATGGTCCCAATCTGTATTGTGAAATCATCAAATGTAGATTCCTTTCTTCTTTTTGAAGAAGGATAGGTTATTTTTCTGAAGGGGCTTTGGCTTATTTTTTAAGGATGTAATATATACACTGCATATGCAGTGTATATAGTGTCCTTTGACTTAGATAAAACAAGTTACAGCGCTATTATGAAGTATTCAGATAGCCARCCAACACTGAAAAAGAGCATCCTAAAAAGAATATAATGAATATGATGAATTGAGAAGGTAAAGTGTGCAATTCGGAAATACATGTTTTGTTTTAAATTAATTATTTCTCTCATTGCATGAGTTTGCTTTAGTTCATATGTAGCATAAATATATGTTCTCTGGAGTAATAAGTATGTGTATGAAAATAAGGTTTGTCTGGCAAAATCTTATTAAAAACACTCATCTATATTCAKCCAAGATAAATGAGTTTTTGTCTCRAGCTAAATGATCCTAGCATAAAAAAAGGAGAGGGGAWTAGCACTGCTCTTGGAACATACAGAGGAAARGTACTACTGAAGTTGACAAGAGGCTTCTCTCTGATTCATTGGATCTTGTCCTAGTATAAATCATTGGGATAATTGTTACAAAGTAAAACTGGAAGCTCATACTTTCTCCTTGGTTTGCTGTTGTTTRGTTAAAACATTGACAATTTTACTTCTATAATGCTGCTGCTAGCRTTTTCCTCTGCAAGTTGGTCAATCGTTAAGGTCTGCTAAGGCAATCCATTAATCAAGTAGGCACCATTAGCTTAAAATGGGATCTATAAACAATCCTTCTAGAGTGAAAGATATGCTTAATTAAGGCCTGTACAAAACAAATACATAATGAAGAACTGTGTATTTTAGAAGGGGAAAACATGAAATGGACTATGTCAAGGCACCATCTTTCTTTACTAGGRTGTTTTGTTGTCATGTGTTGTTCATATTGATTGATTGGATAGACAACTATTATTTTAGCTATATATTTGACTTGTTTCTCCTCATGGTGTGTTTTAGATAGGTATGTTCTAGCTCATCCCTGTGTTACCTTTAGCTCTGTACAGAACAAGTGAGGGAGGCAGTGTGAAGGGTTCTCCTGGCGTGCAGGRAGGTATGGAGAGGAGCCTGGTGCTCCACAAGCAGAAGGTCAGTTTGAGTCAGGCAGTCAGTACCTGTCTCTGGCTCTTAAGCTAGGAGTCTGTCAAATCTAATATCTTCAACTGTMACATCTGCCATATTCTATGCAAAGTGATTTTTTTCAGCTAATACGTAATTTTAGAAATCAAAAACAATTCAGTCCAATACATGAGGGCCAATATAGATGTTAGAACTTTGGTCCTGTTCTGAAAAAATTTGATCTGAATCCTGATGAAAGGACTCTTACCTAAATTGATGTTTGCCAGTGTGAATCATCTGTGTGACAGTGTGAGTCCTTGTCTTTGGTAATGACATCCATTACCAAGGATGTCATGGTAAAGGCAGGGATGATTTCAGGGAATTCTTTGTTGAACAACAATTTATAAATGGGAAAACAGCCTCATGTTACTGCTGTCAAAAATAATTTCCAAGACTGAATTTAAAAAATGAAACATGGACATATGCTAGGAGTAAAGGATGAGAAGTATGCTGATCCAGTCCTTCTTCATCTTTTTCTAGTCTGTATATGTTATCGTGGTTCTCTCCAGYGTGCTAATATTCAGCTGCAGTCCTCTGTTTGGGTTTTGAGTAAGTCTCTTATATGCTCCAGCTCACTACTGTCTGATGAAGATAATCACTGTATATTACCAGCATATAGAAGACATGGGAACTTGCTTGAGTCTCATGTATGTGTTGAACATGACAAACTGGAACTATGTGGTAATAACTGTACACAAGTAAACTTGGAGGCCCCAGGCTGATGGAACTAAAAGAATAAGTATGGGTATTTTAATACTGATTGGATACTATTAAAGGAAATGACTCTACTGGTATACTTTCTGGGCTCTATGTGGGTTTGAAGCTACAATGCTTCTGTTAACCTAACTCAGCTTCTGTGAGGTCAGCTAGCATTGGAGAAATGAACCAGAGTGCATAATGCCAGTAACTATCTGTGTTGAGTAAACTGGAAGAATACTTCCTGACTTTTTGATCTCTGCATTCTGCTTCTATTTTTTTTTTTTAATTTTCTTCTCTTGAGAAAAAAGAGAGGAAGAAACACCTTTTGATCTTTTTCCTGTGCCTTGCAGGCTAAATAGGTTAGTCACAAGTATTTAAATCAGTGCACTTATGATAGGGTTGTTACTAGTAGTTCTGGCAGACTGCTTTAGCTGATTAGTATGTAACGGAACATATTTGGTGGAGTGATGTCTTTTTCATGTGCTGAGTCCAGTGTTCAACCTGTCTTCTAGGTAATCTACCATTTCCATTTACTTCAAGGCAAACACACACAAAAATGCCTTCTTGCTATTCCTGCTACTTTCTCTATTTCTTGGAAATAGAAGATTTGTTGGGAAGAAGATCCTGTTGGGATGCCTTTTGTGTCTCCTGTCCCTGGCAGAGTGAGCTACCTCTCAGTCTCTTGGAGAATTTTTTAACTTCAGGCCATTATAGACATTTATGTTTTGGGTAAATGTGGCAGGAAAGAGATAGTTCTGACYGAAACAGAGCTAACAGGGGGTTTCTGTGAGCACAACAGCTGCCCACTCAAGCAAGGAGGAGAGCTGCAGACCAGAATGCTTGAGAGCCCGCAGCTTCCTGCGCTTGCCCAGCCGTGTGCCACCAGGCAGGCCTCCGCTTCCTCCATCTAGCCAAGGGGCTTTGCAAAGCAGTTCAGAAGTGCATTGCAAAACATCTGTTTAACCAGTCTCCTTTATTGCCCCTCAGTATGCTTCTCAAGTTAAGCAGTAAGGTTAGCAGCTGAGCTTGTTTTTTTCCCACTGAAAAATTTTTGAAGACGTTTGACCCACTGATATCCCCTCAGGCTGCAAGCTAGTGAAATTTTTCTATCTAGATGGCCAGGGGCAATCTTGAGTAAAGTCCAGTCTCATTACTTTCCTCTGTCCTCTCTGGGGACTTCAGCATATTCTTTAAGCTCTTATTTGATTAACTTATCTTGCTTCTTCACTAATGTTAATAGTTTACTGTGCTCAAGTTACTAAACCAAAAAGTCAGCATGAKCCTTCTCTTTTTCAGGGACCAGAACGAAATCTTAGAGAACTGGATAAGGACAAACGTAGTAATCAGTGACAACTAAGAGGGCCTTTCAGATAGGTCCAGTCTTAGGGGTTTTTTTGTTCTGTATGTTTAATAGACGCTTGGCTAGTAGAGTAAATTTTTTGTTTGTTTGTTTGTTTGATTGTTTTTTTTGTGGACAACAGCAACCTGGGATGTCTCATAAGCATGTTGTTGCAAATCAAGACAAGAATTCAGAATGATGGCCATAAATGACTTTCAAGCTGTAGCCTGCAGACCTGGTGAATCTACTAATCACTTACAAGGAGTGAACAGTAACTAACAAAAACAAGCCTATTATCAGTAAGTCTTAATTCGCTACACAGGGTCCTATGCCTCCACTGGAACACTTGGAGAAATTCACACATGGAAGAGGTTGAAAAGCAATTTTCTTAACAACTTTGAGAGATTGCCCAGAGACAATGAGTTGAAACTCCAAAAGATGAGCACAATTTGCTATGTTTTGCACAAATGTTGAAGGAGGCATAAAAGGCTAAAGTAGTTTAGCAAAATAAAACCTGGGGTTTATAGTGGAAAGGCAAATATCATTTGAGATGTGTGAACAATGAATGTCATGTGTGAAAGGACAAGCAGTTATTCTCTGCTTAGCACTGCTGAGATCTCAGAGTACTGTATCCAATTCAGAGTTACTAGTTTTTTCTTTTAAAGGGCACAAACATCTTGGAGTGTCTTAAGAAAGCAATGTAATAAAGTGCTTTGAAAATATGGCCTATGAGAAAAATGTTTTAAAAGTGTATTTGTTTCATCTGTTAGGAAGAAAACAAGGGCTGTGGGAGAGATATCTCAGGAAGTGAAAAGCTTTGTAGAAGATACTATCTTCTGCTAGAGGAGGTCAGAAAAAAAAGTTACATTTGTTGTAGCATGACTCTGGTTGGATAATAGGAAAAATACAAAGTGTCTTAGGTATGCCAAAAAGTTTCTGTGGCAGATGTCTGGTACCCTGCAGCTATTATGTGATTTAGCCCTCTTAGTCTGAATAACTTGTTTATGTGCATAGTTATGCRTTGAAATAGATGACTTAAAGGTATTGTGGAATATCCATTGAGATTTGAGATTTCCGAAAACAGGTTAGATGCAAAAAAAGGTCTTGAGGATGATCTAGCTATCCTTGATTGTATCTAACAGTAGGAGTTAGATAATCTTATATTCTGAAGTCTCTTTTAGCTCCTCCTATGGTTTACAAGTATATAAGACATCTGAGTCAGGAGGAAGCAAACTAACTGCCTCACAAAAAATATTTAACCCCACAGGAATGAGCATTCATGCAGAAAATCTTATGCCAKATAACAGTAAGATGGTATATTTCTTTAGTGGGCTTTCTTGTGACCAGAACCAGCAGGAAAGATTTGATAATCATAGGAGCAGAATTACTTTTGTCTAAAGAWGATTGAGGCATTCTTGGCCATTTGGACCAATCTGTAAGATTTGTTTTCGCACATCTTTCCTTAATAATTAAAGTAGTTGTATCTTTTGCCATCTTGGTTTTATTTTGGTGAACTACAAAGAGCAGGTTCTCATACAGTACTTAACTGATGATCAGGAATCTCAGTCACTAGGGGCATCCAAGTTCCCCAGGTTTTCCAGGCTGAGGTATTTGGTTCTAAAAGCACCAAATCCTACTTCATTATAAAAAAGTCATCACAAAATTAGATCTTACTTGATTAGTTTTCCTTAGAAAAGATACCAGAGTTGACATCTTCTCTCCCCCCCTTTTTTTWAAAAAAGAAAAAAATTCTTCTGCATCTTAAGTATTGGAAGAGCTCAAAACAACAGAAGTAATCTAATCCTTGATTGTGCGACAGGGATAGTGCAAGAAGAAATGTAACACAAAAAATTCCTGTATAGTTGGATTTAATTGACCAGCTTACAGATGTATAAATCAGTCTCAAATGACTTTAGATCTTGATGGAAATTTAACCATTAGCCAGAGGAATTGTAATATTTGAGACAAGAAGGGAACAGAAACCTTYGTAATTAAACTGAGGTTTTCCTTGGTTTTAATGACCTTTCCTACTCTGTGTTGAGAAGGATCTATGTGCTGTGCTGGGGGGATGCCTTAGATTTGGGGTCTGCCTCTTGACTTCAATTGAATTTAAAAAAACTTTCTAAAAGTGAACCAATATTTAACCTCTTTGTAGAATACAGTCTCAGCTTTTAAATCTGATTGTACCTCATTTGTTTTCCTGTTGGCTGTGGGTCATGGCTTGTTTCCCAGCAGTGAATGAAATCATACATATGAGAGAGGTAAAACCATTTTTCTCATTTGTAATTTTTGTTTCTCACAATAATTATACATGGCTCTGTCCAAATCTTTCATGTCTTACATTGTATCATGCTGTTTGCAGAAATGGTGATTGATACTGTTTGTGGATTGGGAGGAGAATAGCGGTCTAAAGTCTGCGTACATTTTGTGCCTGTTGCTTTGTCTGCCTTCATCTGGTATTTGGCCTGTCTTCTAATTTCATGAGAACAGAAAAATTGACATTCTGGTCAGGCCAAGTGTCCATTTAGCTCAATGCTSTCTGTGAAGGCCTCCAGTAAAGATACTTGGGGAGAAATATGTAAGAAATGCATGGAGTATATRTGGTGATTCTTTCCCATGGTTCAGTCCCCTGATTAGTGGCTTCTTTCTTAGCTAAAGGTTGTACCCAAGTAACTGTTAGCAGTGGGTCTGTCATTCAAGACCTTAGTTCCTTTTTGCATCCCTTTATGCTTTTTGTGTGTCCAAATGTCTTGCTACAGTGATTCCATAATTTAAGTATACATTGTGGGGAAATAGCATTTCCTTGTTTGTTTCAAACCTACAAACCTTTCATTGGTTGCCTGCTAGCTTTTGCTGTGAGAAATGATGAATAACTGTTCGTTTTTCACTTCTTCCGCTGGTTAGTCATTCTGCTGGCCTCTGTGCTGTTCTACGTGATTTTTCTTCTGTGCTGAAGACTTCAAATCTGTTTGGACTTGGAAGGTTCAACAGTGCTTCAAGAGAAGTTACACTCTTGCAACCCTGTGAAAACACTGCCATTTGCTTTGTGGCTAGAGCTTTGAATTTTTAGTTTCCCACCACTAAAACTGAGATAAAATTTCTTCAGTTCGGGGAGGTCCTGTGAAGATTGATTAATGCCTGTGCTCAGATATTCTGGGTTAGATGATGTGTATAAATTAAAGAGGAACCAAAGTATAGTTCCAAATAAGATAGTAACTTCTGCAAGTAGAATATTACTGAAGTTTCTCCCTTCGTATGCTGTACATAGTCACTAACAGTCACTGCTGTTATTTGATATTTCCATAGGCATTTCTGTTTTTAAAAGAGCACTTGTAATTAGCTGTATTTTTGTACATTTTTTAATTGAGAATAATGAATGTAATCTTATTATGGCATCTTATTTTGTTTAAGAAACATGTTGATGAACGGTTGGCATGGCAGAGAAACAACATGTTATGTAAAAMTTCAGTTAAGTGTGAACAAAATTACTTGAGAATTTAAATACTACTTTTTGTGCAAAGAAAATCATCCCTGTACCCAATAGTGAATCGGGTCTGAAGTTGCACCCACATTTGTTGAGCCTATCTGCAGATTCTCTCCGAGGGCCTTGGCAGTCCAGTTGTGCCACTCTTTTGCCCATCCACCAACCACTTGGGCTTGTCTCCAGCTTAGCAAGCCCTCTGTTACTYCCCTTTTGGCTATGCTGCACCTTCAGGCCCTTGCACAAAAAAGTGAGGGTATATTTGCCATACGGTAATGGAAAGGACAATATTGGGGTAGTAATGTGGCAGGTTTTTAGGAGCACTATGCAGAGGGAGGATTAGGGATCTATTAGCTCTTCTTATTGTGAAGAGCTGTGCCCGGCAGCGCTGCTTCGTGAGAACGTGTTGAGCAGGACGCAGTGGGTGGTGGTTCAGCGGAGAGGTGGATGGGATGCGGCTCATGTGGCCTGGCAGACTAACGTCCAAGCCCTGTTCAGTTGTTCACTCCTGTGTTTGGAGAAACTGCATCACTCTGGTATTAGGGAGTAAGGAATGGTATGTTTAGCACGTAGCCCTTATGTGACTTCAGTGTAGTCATGCTACAAGGCGTTGTTCTCCCCCAGCTTTCAGTKAAGTTTTCTTGACTGGGGTCTGTCTGCACTACCCCCTTCTTTCTGTGTGTAAGTTTTCATTTAGTCAATTGGCTTCAGCTGTTGGCAGAAAGGCAGACTGCTCAAAACTAAGAGGATACCTTTGTATTTTACAAAAATAGGCAGATGGAGGAAGGACTCTGAAACATCCTGTCAGATCTCTCAATCAACTGTGAAGCTCAAATCTGACAAAAATGGAATTCATTACTTGCAGAGTTCATGGAACTACTTGCTTTAATTACTATTTTCCATAGCTCTGGAATTCTTTACCATATAAGGTTTTATTTTAGATGCTAGTTTTCCATTAGCACACTATAAATTTTAACTAAAATAATTCATACTTCACTCATCCAAAAGTTGATGAAATATCTCTTTGTTTTATTTGATTTCTTTAAATAGTATGTTAGAAGCTTGYCTAGCACTAAGAAGGATCCAGTGGATGACTTGTGTTTTTTTTGCTTGCTAGGTTGCAGAGAGAATATTGTGTATGTGCCATGTGCAACTCCACACTAGAAGTTGCAGTTTTGCGCTAGACCATGTCATCATCTACTAAATGTGCCCTAGAGCTGTATGCCTTACAGCACTTGAACTGGAGACAGGAAAAGCTGTGCTGGAGAGCAGAATAAAGACGGGGTGAAAAGAGGGGCCAGTATGTGGCGTGCTATGAAATATTGCACTTAAAATTCAGGAAAATTTGTTTTATGTATCTCTCCTCTGCCCATTTGTCTATGTTGTTTTGAGTTGTRGAAGTCAATAGCAAACGTTTTAAGTTTTGGCAGGTAGGCTAATGCTTTCTAGCACAGTGGTTATAAATGATGACTTTAAATATGGTTTTCAAAAAGAATGGCTTGTACTATTCGCTAATAACTCACTCTCTGCTCAAGCTAGATTATTACAAGCCTTTTGTTCTTCTGTATTTAAAAGCTGTAAAATGCCCCCGTTCTTTAGAAATAAAGAATTCTGACTGGCAAGGTTTATAAAGGCAATAGATCAAGTTTAGTGTACTGTTAAAACTGTAACTTAGTGTASTGTTAAAATTGTAACTAAGTACTTCTAGTGCTTAGAAATTGAATTGTTCTGTAGTAGTCAGGAATGGCTAAATTTATTCCCACTGATACTAGCAGGAGCACTTGAATTAAGCCAGTGTTTAGTACTTTTAAAATCTTAACTTTGAATATATRCTATTTTTTGTTGTTTTAGTGTTGGGGTTTTTTTGGCCAAGTTATAATTTTACATTTGCTTTGCTGTTGCAGAATACTGGCCAAAGAACAGTGGATTTTTGGGAGTGTGGGGTCCTTTGTAGTCTTATTTCTAGGCATTATTCCAAAGTATACAATTTAAAATGCCTTTATAGCTTTTGTTTAGAGCTCATTTTTTAATGCAAAGATCAGCACTGAGTCATTTTGATATGATTTTACAAATACTTAATTCAGGAACTTTCCTTCAAACTCTCTATTAAAATTTAGTGGAGTGTGTTCATTAGAAAATACATGATTATGCATGGAACTACRCACATGCTGGGTTTTACAGAAGAACAAAGAACACCATTTTTCTCTGTACAGACAATTTTGGAGAAGTCTAGTAATGAGAGAAGAGGAGAGAACACCAGAATTAATTGTTTAGAGGGCACAGGAGAGCATCCTGCTGCARTGAGTGTGAAGCAAAGAGCTTCTGTTGGACTATTTGGATAAATTTATACCATGAGTTGCTCCTTGGTGCCCATAATAGAAGCTTATGGCCTATGGTAGATGCCTTTAGGCAGAGAATGAACAGCCAACTTTTCATTAATCTGTAGCGGACAGACTGGTGGGAACGTTGTTCTGTGTTGGTGGAGAACTTGCAGTGAATTCCTTCAGCATTAAGCAAGCTAAAAATAATACTCTAGAAAATGTATGTTTTAGCCAGGCACTTTGCTTTCTGAATATACATTTGAAAAGAGGTTAAATCAGCTGTATGGTGGTAAAAAGAGCCAGAGGTATCTTTTTATTTTAATCTTGAAACTATTAAGCTGTTAAAAGTTTTACTTAAATATATTCAAAATTTTCAATTATTCAAAATGTTTGTATATGCAATACAGCTGGAACGATTTGGGGAATYTGTCTATGTGCAGATAGAGTCTATTATAAATCTTGTATGGCTTTGTAAGCTACCTATATCCTTGTGCTTTATAGCTGTTCCTGTGTTCCCTTCCGTGGCGTTCGCCCTGCTAGGGAACCGGGCTGATCCGGCCCGCCTGTGCCCGCAGAGCCCAGCAGCTCCTAGCAGGCAGAACTCGGCAAGTATCGTGCTCTAGGTATAACACGTTTTCCTCAGCCTGTTTGCAGAGGGCTGAAGCTTAGAGAAATTTAAATTACCACGGGAAAAGGAACAAAGCTAAAAGACCCTGGCGCAGCCCTTTGGAAGCGCAGGGGTGACGTGGCTCGCGGAGGGACAGCTGCCAGGGCCAGGAGAGTGGTACACAGCCACCGGGCGCTACAGCCGGGGCCAAGCGAGGCCGAAGGCAGCTGGCTGCAGGGGAGGGGGCCAAGAGCTGCCAAAGAGAAAGCAGGGACTTGTGAGCATGGCCTCCTGGTTACACATGGATTTCTCGATCAGGTTCCCAGGTACRTTCAGGCATGGGGAAGAAACGGAGACAGGAAACGACCCATATGGGCTTTAATATTGCTGTGAAAATAYAATACATGTATTTATATATTATTTTAAAGTAAATTTTAGAAATGTGGCTCTGAATCTGTCTTTATTCTSTGCTTCAGAGAGCAAAGACTTAAATGTGGACAAAACTGTTTCAGCTACAGTGAGTCACTGCAAATGGCTGGGATGTCGCTCTGGGGAAGAAAGCCGCCCCTCCACAGGGCTTCATGCTTCACTCGGCYCTGGGGGCTGGCCCCACTTGCAACCCTTTCCTGTAGATAARTGACCATGCTCTTTTTTGCAMAATAAATAAATAAATAAAGGATTTGCTGGACTATTAAGACATTATTCTGTGCCCCTTCTGCATAGTATGTTAATGCACCTGGCGATGAAGTGAAAAACAGGTGCATTTCTGGCCTCACTCTGAGGTGGTTCAAACCGCGGCACCCGGAGAGRGCCCTGAGTGCCCGGCTGGCAGGGCACTGGCCCCGGCTGCCCTGTCTGCCCCACTGAAACCGTGCCACTGCCAGCGAAGGGCACGGACCTCTCTGTGCTCGGAAGACGGGGAGGTTGGCCCTGACCTAGTCGTTTCGTTCACTGCACTCAAGAAGATTTTGGAGTTGTCCGTATCTGCTCTGGAGACTGTTCGTTTGGTGTTAAACAGTAGATTAAATTTTAAATGGTTGCAGACCTCTCCATGGGTCTCATGCTGATTTAACATTGTTTTGTACAGGTTCAGCTTAGTTTGTAAGGAAAAAAAAAAACCTGCTAGCTGACCTAGTATGTCTAATTTAAACTGGTATGTACATGTCCCAGGAAGGGCATGCATTAACTGTGAGTAATTCTGCTTTTAAACTTCACATATGCAGATCAGTGCACCTGGGCCATCAGAGGTGCTCCTGTTACTCACTCCAATGACAGTCTGACAAACTTATCCTTTTTTCTTTTTTATGTAATACTCAGAAATAACAAGGATGCATTTATGAGAAAAACTCTTCCTTAAAATTCAAACAGGAAACAAATGAAAGTCGCATTAACATTGTGTTGAACCAGGAAAATACCCTTAATTTACAGATATCCCTTTGACTGAATGCAGGAATGTGTTTGCTTTGTAAAACTGGGTAGAATTATTAAACTTAAAAAGCTGTTTGGGGCAGTGTAAACATATTACTTTCCCAAAACACTTAAGCTAAGGAAGTGTGCCCTTTATGCTTTCCCTGAGGAATTAATGCTTTGCTTTCAGTGGCAGGAATTTACACAACCTATAAATTGAATAAGTTCTGTAAACTATGAGGGATTAAAGGTATTTTTTTTTTTCTTTCCTCCTCTTTTTTAAAAGGGTGTCCTTGATCTCTTTACTACACRTAGCCTCATTAGGAAAGAGTTATATTCAACTTTATTCAAAGGCACTTGCAAGAATTTCTTGTTTTCTTGCACCTTGGCAATAGCCTTTCATATCAATTTCTACTCTACTATTGTTTGTTAGTGCTGACTTTAAAAACCTTTAAAAACCTACTTGATCGCAGCATAAATATGATATTGAAAGTTGCCATGAAAGTTTTTCTTTCATAGGAATGTTTAAAACTTATTTAGGCCTCATGGATGGCCTTTCTGTGCAAATCTCAAAGGTTTTGCTGCTGAGTGCACCAAGAATAAGCATCACCCTATGCTGAATTTTATAATATAGGCTTTTGTTTTATAATGTAGAAAAAACATACAAATTGTTTTATACAGGCATGAACAAAAATTTAAACTGGCTTGGTTAAAATGGGGAAAGGATKGTTGGTCCTTTACTATCTTCATGAATATTTCAAGAATCTTCTCCCAACTCCAGTCTTTTTTAGTTTTGGCTTTCCATTTGTAGTTTCTTTCCCATTAYAGTTTTATATCAATTTGTTTAACCATTAACTTTTGACATATTTTCACTTTAGATAATCTGTGTCACAAATGCAAAAATGTCAGTCAAAAGTTAATGTTTAAAAAGAAAACTTGAAGAAGGTTGTCTTTTCATGCAGGCAGAAAAATGGAAGTTGTATCAATAGTAGTCCAAGAAAATTATCTTAAAGATGTGTAAGCTTTTTAGAAAACTGAAAGGAAAAAAAATTATTGTCTGTGGCCAGACGGTCAATTTGAAAATGAGGAATTTTTACMCCACAGACTCCTTGGTATTACAGTTTAGATTTTTTTTTCCTGACTGAAAGAAAAGGACTTTTTTTTCCCTTCACCTCTAGGCGATTCTCTGCTTTCTCCCTGTCATGAAGTTCTCTGGCTTCTCTCCKCTTCCTTGCAGTGCTGGATCACTGTCCTGGCATGGTGATCAGAATAGCTTCTGGGTTACACGGGTTGTTTTGCGATTACAGAGGACATACTTATTGTACGTTCATCTTTGAACAGTGCATATTGGACTGTTCTTTTTTTTGTTCTTCGACAGTTTATTGTCTCAGCRTTCATTTATGTGAGTATGAGATGAATGAGTTCTTAATGAAGAATGTACTTTTTGTAGCGTAACATGCAGCTTTGTTTTTAAGTAAAGCTAAATTTTTCAAAAGCTCTGCAGTTTTTGATTTTGAAGATGCAGAAATAGAAGGTTTCTTTATTCGTTATTTTCTTTATTCTACAACAACAACTTGCTCTGAATTTCATTGTTTCTGGCTGTTTATTGATCTGGCTGCTGCTTGTTTATGTAGAGAATACATTTTAACAAGGCAAATGTGATACGCATTTTAATGTTACTCAATAACAACATTAAAAAAAAAATCAAGGGTGACTRAAGGCTATGTGAAATTACATTCCTGGCCCTGTGGGTTGCTGATTCTGGGTGCATATAATTCTTAATACTGTCAAAAGCAGTTATTAAGGTAACCAAACTGACCAGTAAAAAACTTCCCTGATCAGACTTTTTGGACCATCTATGCATATTTTTGGAGTATGGTTGTAGTGTGATTATGAAAATACTATACATAGGAGTTAGGAAGATAACACTGATCAGAAGAACCTGATGTAGTGTTTAGTATTCATYTTTGATTCTAGTCAGAAATAAATATTTGTTTCAAGAGTGAGATGCTTATGACTGRCTTTACGGGAACCACTGCTTTCAGCATGAAGCTTCGAGTGCTGGTTCAAATGCCATCATCCCAAACTGTTTCTTTCCAAATGGCAGTAAGTACTTCGAAACTCGATGGATATTTTACTAAGCTTTTGTCCTTATAAATAAGCCTGGAAAAATTTTTCRGTATGAGTTTAGATTCTAATTAAAGAAAAAAAGAAAAGCTTGTTAAGATTTAAATGTTGTAACAYCTAAAGATGATATCAACTGAGTAAAATTTGTAGAAATATGTAAGTTCTTAAATTTACCRAAGAGTTTGCAGTCTTTACAATAAAGTTTTTCATAATTAGTTCATACAAAACAATCAGAAGCTCCCCAAAAACAAAATACAGGCTAGGAATGTTCAGAATCATAGATGTGTATGTCTAGTTGGAAGCATTTTTTTTACTCATGCGTGGATGCTGAGAGCTAGATATTTATTTCCTGAGGTGCTGGACTCAGCCACTGCTAGTAGAATTTGAGCTGTTACCCCCAAGATAGGGRAAATATATGTTACAGAGGTACAAACCCCACACAGTTCATCCTGCTAGACCCAGTGGACCTAGTAAGTGGTGCATGGACAATGAAAGAGCATTTCTGAACTTACGTATATGCCAGAGACTCTTTAACTATTACTATCATGTGTGGACCATTTGACCTATATTCCCTGATAGGATTTAACACTGACACATCTTTCTGTGCAGCTACATGGCTGTGTGTGGTTAGTTGATATCAATTTCTAATCTGTAAAAATGCAGCCRTGTGCTCATCAACAACTGTTAGCAGATGCCTAGGGAAGAATAAAGCAGGCAAGGACGTACAGTGCTACCTCAGAATTTGTGCTGAATTTGKCTGTGTTTGAAAAATCTTGGAGAAAAGTAAAGAAAACTCAGAGGCTAATTTTGAGCACACAGTATGTCTTACTTTGTAGTGCCAATAACTAAATTGTTCCRGTATGCTAGGATGTCATACAGGTGGGCTCCAAAAGCACCGTGAGAAATGGTGGCAACTTGAAGGTAAGTACCAGAAGTGCTGAGAATACTACCTTTGAAGAGATCTCTGCCTGCACTTTAAATATATGAAATGTTGGGACCTTGGTAATTTATACTGAATATGCATCCTATATAGAATAAACCGTATGTCCAAATACAGATTAGCTTTCCAGAAAAGGAGTGGAAGAGCTGACTTTAAACAGATTTGTTGCCTGTACCACAGGGACTTTGCCGTCATGATGGCTTCCGCTGTGACACGGTGAATAATGACTAAACCAATACCTGAGTCACCATTTCAAATGTTTGGTCATTTAGTATTTAAAGTAAAGTGAAGGAAAAGTCAAAAACATGCAAATAATCAGGAAGTTAAGTTCTAGAAAGGGGAATCTGTGCTTTTGTGATTAACACAAGATGGTGTTTAAGCTTTTGTAGCTTGTTAGTGCCAGAGCTGCTTTTGAACAGCATTAACAAAAAGTTAACATAAGTTGAATTTATCTTGGCATATCTGCAACACTGTTAAGTGTGATGTAGAGAAAAGACTAACCGTCTTCTATTATCCAACTGTGTATGAGTTAAGGAAACTTTTTGCTAAGTTATCTTGTCTGTCAATTTGTATTGAACCATTTGTTACTAGCCTGCTTGTCTGCTGAAGTGTGTGGTTGTTTGTAGGTCCACAGGGTTAACCATGGGTGTAGTGGCCTGCAACTATAGCAGGCTGTTTTTTACCAGGCAGTYTGTTCTAGCCATGGGTTCATTGGGTGTACAGATTTAGTAAATACAAAAGAAAAATAGAAGTTCACATTTTTACCATCAGGTAACTAGAACTGAAGGCCTTAAAAAAAATTGTTATAGGAACAAAAAAAAAAAAACGATTATGCTAGCCATATGGGCTTTTTGAAGTATTTTTGAATTTGAGAACAGTATAGAATACTCTAACATGTAATTTGATATAAAAGAAATTAATATGTGAGAGGAATATTACAGATGCCTGGAATATGCCCCCAGAAATTAGCAGTATTTAATATTAATTACTGTGACTCTGTTTTTTATTTAATCTTAGTTAATCTTTGGGAATCTTTAATTTATTTATGGGTATACTCCCCCAAAAAACATTCTCAGCATGTGAARTATTTTTAACAAGAATATACCATATTCAGAAGGAAGACAAAATACAAGTATAGTTATTTTTTTTAAAAAAATCAGCCAATATGTATGTGGTGTGTGGTTGKTTTTTTTTTGTTTTGTTTTTATTGTTATTTTTTAAAGCAGCATATCCTATTGGTGACTTTGTATGTGAAATCTGAAGTACCTGTATGTCCAATCCTGAAATTTTGTGCTKCCTGCCTGAAATTTGTTTTCAGAAGGCTGGAAAAAGTTGCAGAAGCTTTAGCCTTTAGTATTTATTCTAGTGAAAGGGTTTCCTTGCTGGGCATTCAGTGAAAGTGAAAACTTTTAGTTGACCTGTGGCTGACAGAGCCCCATGAAGATGCATACATTTTTGTTAATTATTGTGGAAATTGCCTTCCTGCTATGTGCAGGGTCATGTTTCTAATGTCCACCTTTAGTAAGTGATTATATGTAAACTGAGGGATTCATTGTATGATGAATTTATTTACTGCTGTGCTTCTGGATTACTCTATATAGCTTGATTCTGGCCCAGTTCAAATGCTTCCAATGAATCTAAGACTGAGACTGATAGATGCRATATCTCTGAGATACTTGTGAAACTTGTCTGGTTTTTTTTGTTGACCTCGATTCAGAATTTAGAAGATGAAGGCAATTTTTAGGTTCTTAATAGTAGGTGTCCTGGGAATTAAAAGGTATTTGGGAATAAGCTTATTTATGTGTTTTGTTCATTTTATAAGAGCTTTTTAGATAAATCTTATTATTTAAGACTTGATATATCAAAACAACAGTTCTGTCTGACTTTGGTGGCTAAAAAGAAGCACTAGAGAAGTAAAAGAAATGCCGTCACTCCATSTATTTGGAGTCTTTCTTCTGTGTTAAGTACCTTGCTTGTTGTTTAGGTATAAAAAGGGGAGCCTGTTCAGCTTTGCATGTGAACACTCCTTTGATCCAAATCTTCCTTTTATTCTTCCTTGTTATCCAGGGGTATTGGTGTGGAGTAAGATTTGGTTTCAAGCCACTTTCCTTTTGTGAAGCAAGAGATTCTCGTGATGAGTCCTGGTTCCCCTTTTGTTTAGATTTTCTGCTTTATTTGCTGTTGTGTTTATTGTGTTATTTCACAGGAGGTGTTGAATAGCTGCTGTGACATTTTTAAGAAGATATGAAGTCACTCTAACTTGGATTTCTTTTCTGTCTCACTATTATAAAGTCAATTCAGTGGTTGCATGCTATAGTGCTCTTCCATCCTCCCCTTCTATTGGAAACATGAGTGGATTAATCTGGTCCAAAATTGCTGTATGGAATCTCTTTACTTTAAGTCAAAAAGGTCAGTGCAAGTCTGTGAATCATTTTATGAAAATACTGGATTGAGTTTCAGACCTCAAGTCCCTGCTGATGTATTAATCCTTCATGGTATTGGCAGGGGAGAAAGAGTGGACTTTTCTTTAGCTGCATAAATACAAGAAGTGTCAACTCCAGATGCTTTAAGAGAGAGACTCCAGACAAGCTTTGAGTACAATTACAGAAGGACAAAGTGGAAGAGACCCATGGGACTTCTATGTGTATTGAATTTCATTTAGCCTTTTGGTCACACTAGCAGAGAAAAAAAGCTATAGGAATCTTCAAAGTGTATATGTTCATATTCTTTGGGGTATAAATGTGTAGGTTATTTTTATATGTGTTTGTGTGTGCACGCGCACTGTGTTTTTTAGGGAATGGTATTGGTAGAGGATACTCAAACTGAAAGAATTAAATGTACATGTCTTCCAGTGCCAATAGCATGTGGAAGACAAGTTGGGAAACATCCATGCAGGGAGAGCCCTGGTGTTCAAATCACACTAACAGGGGAGGGGACCAGCAAGGGGACATGCACCTCAGTGTTGTCCTGCCATGAGTGGGATGGAGGTAGGGGAGAGAATTTTGGTTTTTCACTTTATCTTTCTCTGCAGACTGTTAATGCCTGCAGATGTGTCCAATCTTCCTTTACCAACAGAAAGCTTTCAGTGATTCTTTATAATATTAAATTATTTAAAATGAAAGAATAAAAGCTTCTTCAAGAAGCATAGTGGGATCTTGTTCAAGTCCCTTGACTATTCCATTTGAGGTGACTCAATGTTTCACTTGAGACTGGCCACATAGGAGAATTCTGAGTTTTAATTTTGTTTCCACTGTTGCCAATAGCAATGAACTTAGGAAAAAAAAAAAAGYGAGGGGGAGGGGAGAATCAGACCACAAAATAATGACATAAAAAACCTCTCCTTATTTAACAAAAAAAAGTGGTTTAGATTCTTTATTAGTTGGGCTTGGATGTTTTATTGTGAATCCTTCCCCCCTCCCCCCCACCCCCCCCAAAAAAAATTGTGCTTCTGTTGTCATCTGTGTTTCTAGTTCTACTGACCATGGAGAAAAGCTTGCAAACACCTTCTTTTCTTACGTGAGGTAATCACTTAAGTTTGGCCTCTGTGGTTTTAAGAAAACGCCAAGTATTGAGAAGTTCACAGTGAAGTTGTAGGAGCTGGCAGTAGCGTCTGGTTTCTTTAACTAACTCATCTGTTGGCAGTGATTGAACTAAAAGTTTGGCCTTTCCTTGACTTGTCCTCTTAGATGACTGTTACTTTAAGCTCAGCATCAAGATTTAGAAAAACGAAACAAAACAAAGAAATGTTCAGAATGTTCCTTTCAGTYACCCTAAGCCCTCCATACCTTCCTCAGTCACTGTAGACAAGGTTACTCCTGCACTTGTTATATGCATGGGTCAGAGGTCCAAGCTAAAGTTAAAAGGCCACAAATACCAACGTAGTCCAGAGGTTCTTTAAGCCCGGTGTCTGATGGCAAGTGGCCTTGAGTACCGAACAGTCTTAAGCTGATGCTTTTGTAGCCTCCACTGTTCTGCATTTTGAGGAATTAATCAGTCCTCAAAGAGGATGGTTTTCTGCTTAATGGTATTCAGTGGATCTTCCTCCATTAACATGTTCAGTAGTTTTCTTGAGCAAATGTGAAATTTCACATTCACAACGAGCTGCAGCAGATTTCCTCAGCATAGTTGCACCTTGCATGAGGAAATGCTTTGCTGAGGCTTGCATTCACCAGTATCCTTTGATGCTGTCAGTGCTTGCAWTATAAAATAAGTTAAGTTTCCTATTCTTCTTTTCTGTGGTTATCAGCATTTTATAAATAGAGGTTTTCAGAAAATATCTTTCTCACTTAAGCTTCCATCCATTCAAAACAGACTAACTCTTGTAACTAATAGYGTTGAAAGTTGTTTCACAACTGTAGAGTCTATGAAAACATATTTTCTGTGTTGTAGTTCTGTGGACTTTTGTCACTGCTGCATAACTTTTAAAAATTACCTGACAGACCATAAAATGGATTTTGGCTATATGGGGAAACTACTGGGACGTGACACAAAGAATTTTAGGAAGGAAAGCTGGCTTTTGCTTGTTTTGAATTACAGTGGATGGCTTCTCAATCAATTATTAATGGTTTCCATCTGAGACTTTTTTTTTTTAATCTTAGTAAGGAAACAAAAATATTCAGCAAAAATCTTCTTGGATTCATGATGTTTTCCTCTTGAACTTTAGGATACCATTACAGATGCTTGTGATTATACTCTCTGCAAAATAATTGTCAGGCAAAACTTATCTGTTTTCCAAGTCCTACAGAACAACAGATGTGGAATTAAGTTTCAAACGATGTATTCTTAATCACTTACATGTGGACACAGAGAAGAACTAGAACTCAGTGGGAACTGACTGGATACTTTATAAGTGGAGCACAGTGGAGACTTTGCATTTTTCTTGTGCTTCATTCTCTGAACAAGCCTTTGAAAACAGTGCTAATAAATGAACAAGAAAAGGGTGTGTTTCTGTTTCATATACTTAACTGCTTTTCAAAAGCTAAAACCTCTGGGAACCACTTCGGTTGAGCAGGGGAATATTACATGTCTGTATATGTGCAATATATATGAATATGAGAGAGATTGTGTGTATATGTATAATTTTCTTCCTTTATTCAAAAAGTTTTTAACGGTCTAAAGGATATTGGGGAGTAAAGTAGCTCCATATCATCTTTACACTTTCAAAGGCAATGATTTAAACCAGCCAGCTGTTCTGTAAGAGATTTTGAGTCAATGTTTGGTTGCTGGAATACCATAAGAAAGCAATTATCTAAGAAAATTTATTCATGTTGCATTCTAAAACTCAACCTTCCTTGGAAAAAATCCTTTAAAAATATAGTGAATACAAATACATCAGAAAATTGTAGGTATTGCAGAGAAAGAGTTAGTTCTTAGGGACGATGGAGCTTACAGCTTCAGACTTTACAGAATTACGGTTTTGAATCAGTGCACTGAACAGTCAGTGAGACCTAAGGAATTGTCTGATTCTTGTACTTGGGATGAATTGGTTCATAAATGATAAGAAAGCTCATAGAAACTGGGCTATTCATGATTTTTTCCCAGTATGTTTGCCTTCTCTCCTATATGTATAGGTCTTGAAAAAGACTGACTATCAGTAGGAATTTGCATTTTCAGTTGATGCAGAACTAGAACTGTTACTAAAACATGTAGAGGAATACTTAAAAGATTATTTGCAAATATTGGATTACCTGTAACGTGGAAATAATTTGCTGCCTTCAACCTGAAAAAAGGGGGGGGGGGGAATATCCAAATTTGCTGCTACTATAAATTTTGACAAAGAAAAGCTTGATTAAACAGATAAGATTATACCTTGTTTCAGGATTCAGTAGTGAAATCTAGAAGTTTTTAAATTAGCATTATCATATTATGTTGAAGGCTTAAGAGAGCTGTGAATTCATCTGCAGAAAGTTTTTTGGAGGAAAGCAATAGAGTTGGCCCAAAAACCTAAAGTGGAGCATGAGAAGAGCAGTTGTGATGCATCTTTGCAGCCTTCCAAGAAGTAGGAGTGTGGGAATATTTATACCCTCCATCTCGCYGCCTCGTTGGCTGTCCCTTAACTGTTCACATTGCACATGCATTATTGCTTGTATTCTCTTAGCAAGAAGATGACCAATGTCTGGTAAAATCTTCACTGCTAATAAAATAGCACAAAACCATGATCTGAGAGATTCAGAGAACAAAAGGAACTTTCAGAAGTGGTTGTTATGTGTTTGAAAGAAGTGTTGCCTCTTGGTTTGTTACAGAGGCCAGTTGTCTGTAAGGGTTATAGTAAAGTTCCTGTGTTCTTACAGAATCTTTTATACAGATACTTTAAGGCTTGTGCTCTGTGAAGTGACCATTTGTTTCCCTTTAATCTTTGTTTGTAGGGAGGCCTGTCTGACTCTCATTTTTCATGTTTTGTTTCAAAATAAATTTTTGTATGGATATTACTTTGTTTATACAGTTCACAAAAAAAGGAGAGCTAATAATATTCAGAATAAACAGCTTTATACCACCATGTCTTGTTTTTTAGGCTCTGTCTAGAATGCTGTAAATGTCTATCTCATGTTCTTTAAAAATAATTTTATGAATGTAGCTGATGTAGATAATTTCTGTGTGGTCAAGATTTTTAATAAAAGCAGTTGTCTGCTGCTTTTAGTGAGCAAAATTGTGGGGGTACATCTAGTTGTTTTGTAACCTAATGGGTTTTGTAATGCTCGGAGGAGAAACTACATTTTTGATGCTTAATGCTTCGATACAATTTTAAATTGATTTACAACATCGTGTCGTCTTTTTAACAGTGGGGTTTTGGGTGGCTTCGCAGTATTAAATACATACTTTGAGAGCTGATTGAAGGATACATGAGCATATTCTCATAAATACAAAGAAATTTGAATGAGAAAGGCCTTGTTAGTGAGTTTGTTCGTTTGGTATTACAGGTAATG
Source organism: Rhea americana (assembly GCF_003343005.1). Classification (NCBI taxonomy): domain Eukaryota; kingdom Metazoa; phylum Chordata; class Aves; order Rheiformes; family Rheidae; genus Rhea; species Rhea americana. Next base: position 367,651 of record NW_028186912.1, read on the forward strand.
AGGTCCTTTTATGATATTGTCAACCTCTAACTTAAAAGTAGTTAGGTTTCCTGCTTAACTTTTCTTATTCGAAAGCTGTTGCAGAATCTTGGTCTTTCAGAGTGTTTAGAAATTAGCTTTTAACCTGMAACTTAAACTTATTCACAGTCAGTTTACATCTGTTTGTTCCTGTGCCAACATTGGCTTTTAAGTTAAGTGTCTCTTCTTCCTCATTGCTATTTCTTCACCTACAGTAATTATAGGAAAAAAATGTATCTCCTTTTTATGATCATCCCTTTGTTAGTCTAAAGGAGAGAAAAATCTCTTGTGTTTTATCAGCCTTCCTTTCCCTTGATCAGGCCAGTGGTCCTTCTCTGTGTCTAATCCAACTTAAATGTCCCGCCACACCAGATATGGATAATAATTCTGTGCAGCGTTCATGGTAAGACAGTTAAGCAACTGATTAATACTTCCCTCTGGGCAGCTGATAACTTTTTTGATGTATTCTAAAATTACACTGGCATTCTTCACCCTCATACCTACAGGTTTTAGCAGACCTGAGATCAGCCATGAGATGTTTCTGAAGATCCTGTTCTTCTCAAAGTAATGTGTGCGTATTAGATAGGCATTCTCCAGGAGTTTGAAATACTATTAAACTTCAAAAATGTCTCAGTCTAGTGGAGAATATAGGACCTGAATTGTAAGTAACATTTCTTTCTAATTCATTACTTTCATCAAAACCTCTTTACATAAAAAAATACTCATTGAGGAAGTACCACGAGCATTATATAACTTTTAACTTGTATTGGCTGTATATTATATGAACTGATTCCTATCTCAGTCTCTCAATTGAAAAACAGTAGGAATGCAAAGAATATTCATTCACTCCCACAGGTATTGATAAAAGTAAAGGGAGAAGACATCACAGATCTTATTATCATAAACTTTCTTGCACATTCAATACCTTTGGGAATGTAAAGGTCAGTCAGTGAAAGACCACATGCAAGCTGGGAAGGCCAAGCATCCATACTCAAGGAACACATATCTGCATATGATTTATATTCTGTTATGTGTAGTTAGAATCACAGAATAATATAAGTCAGAAGGGGCTGCTCTAGATCGGCTGTCCCTATGCCCTTGCTCAGAGCAGGGCCAGCTTGGATCTGATTGCTCAGTGTCTTGTCCAGCTGAGTTAAAAATATTTCCTGGGCTGAACCTATAAACTTTAAAAGCTCCTGTGGTCTGTCAACTTCACCCCAGCTGGGAAAGAGGGGTAAAAAGGCTGGGTAACCCTCCCTCTGCCCCATGTAAATGGAGTGCGAGCCTGTGATTTGAGTCCAAAACTGGCCTATGACATTCTAGTTCAGCCTTTCAGGTGCCTTTGTATAGGAAGTGATAAAGATAACAATATATGTCTTTTTTTATTTATTTWTTTTTTAAGAATTAATTTATAATAACCTTGGAAAGGAAAGGAAAAGTGGAGATGGATCTCACTCTCCCTCCTTTCTCTTTTCCTTCCCTCCCTCCCAAATCTGGGTCTTTAGATGCAATTCTTCTGTTCGTGTGCATGCATGTACATAGAGGCAGTCTTTCACAATCTTATTTTGAGCAGTAAAAAAAGTAGAAATCTAGGAATATAAAATATTAACACTACGAACTCATAACTTGCAAACAAGCTATTTCTCAATTATACACAACTTGACCAGATGAAATACTCTAGTAAATGTGCTTTAAAGTAGAACTTCTTACAAAGTGTGCTGTGACAGTCTTCAAACAGGACTATTACCAACTTCAGGAAAAGCTAGTGAGTATRAACCAATAAAACCCAATGGTGCTATTTGTTGTATGACCAGGACAGAGTGATTTTCTGAAAAGAAGATAGTCCACAGCAGTGTTTAAAAAATTGGCTCCAGAGTAAGCCTGAAATGACAAAAATTAAAAAAGTAAAGAAAAGCTGCTTTGTGGTGAGTGAAGCCACAGTTAACGTATTTCTTCGTTGCTGTTGAATTCCCAGTGTCCCCGGGGCTAGCTATTTCTTCCATCTGCAAGTGGAGTATAATTTTTAACTCTTACTGAACAGCGGCTCCCTCATTTCCTGTGCCCGGTGTTCGCATCAAAGAGTTTTCTCTTGCTCGGCTCGCGACTTCGCGCTGGAGGAGCCAGCTGGATGGACTGCAGTGGCTTAGGGCTTTTTTGCAGAATGTTGTAGAAACAGCAAGTTGTTCTCTCGAGCTGGAAAACTGGGCTCAACCCTTACTTGAGTAAGGGATTTTATTTCCGTGACAAGATTTCCATGAACACTCAAGGAAGGAAAGCACATGAAATTTGTTCAAAATGTCTTTTATGTTTAATTTTTATTTGTATTTTGTTCAGGTTGTGTTTTTTCTTGTTTTTGTTGTTCTTGTTTTTTGTTTGGTTGGTTTTTTTACAAGACTGAAAATTGAGTCTGAGCCACAAGCTGGAGAACAGTTGAAAATAAACACATTGATATGTTCTAAGGGTATCTTTTAGCTTTAAATTAAGGTTTGAGTGCGTAAGTCTGCTCATAGGATTGTTCAGCTACACGAGTCTTTGTAGAAGGAACTGTGCTTTTGTGTCACATTGAATGGCCTAAATACTAGGTTTTGTGACTTAGCAAAATCGTTATATGAATCACAGAAGGGCTTCGTGTTTAAAAAGAAGCTTTTCATTGGTGGAAGACTTGAAAGAACTGTGCTAACTAGTAGTATCTATAATTGCTTTAATTTTATAAGCTACTTTTTATGTATATTTGTCACTGTATCTGTGGAGATGGAAGCTGTGAGGAAGGCATGGAAATGAGTCCAAAACAGAGCATACGCTTATAACAAACAATGTTTGTCCTGACACCATAGAGGAGTTTGAAAATGTATTTTAAGGGATGTAGCACCTTGTTCATGGCATGGTAAGTTATTCCCTAGGTGTATGTTTGGTTGCTCTGTTAGATGTCTTAAAGAGAAAGTTGGATGTTAAAATTATTTCACATTTCTTTGCTGGCGGGGCGAAAGACTGTGCTTAAGAGAGCATCTTCTTTAGGGCCAAACCACAAACAAAGCAGACCAGAAGAATCCTTTGTGGTGCAAGAGTACTGAAAAACACAGGGATTTTCTAAGGGAATTTGGGAACTTTAGTGATGGTTTCATTGATTTATGATAGTCAGAGCTTGCATCACTATGACAGTATTCTGAATAAAACTTTGGCTTAGAAAACAAATGTTGGATTGGAGTAGAGGAAAAATAGTGTGTGTGTGCGTGTTTACTGCTGCTCGTAGGAGCTCACTTGCTTCCGCTACGTGATCCCCGTCTGGAAAACGCGTATATGGCTCAAGGAGCAAGTTATGAATGTGAACTTGTTCAATATTTTTACATAGCCTTGCAAATGAGCAGTGCATGTCCTTTTATCCTCCCATTTAATGCTAATGGCAGAAGTTCCCACTGATTTCAGTGAGTGTGGGACTGGACTCATTAATGTTTCATATTTATTAATTTCCAATCAAGTTTTTAACATAAAATAAACACTATAAGATAATATTCATTTAGAGAATAACTTTGCTAAAAATATATTTGCGTATCTCTCACTTTAGTTGATGCTGGCATATTTGTTAAAGAAATGCAATAATTTGACTCACTGATCACTCAGGTGCTCGTTGAGTTAGGTAACAGGCTAAGGGGCCTTTCTCACTCGCAGTATATTTCTGTTAATGTCTCTATATTTATTCTGTTTAGATCTGTGGGAATTGCTAGGATTATAAAAATATAATATTTAGTTTAAACATTTTAATGATGTGTAAAACTAGGCTGTGCCACTTTCTTGGGCAAGGTGGTGTGGTGGGAAAACAGGAATTAAGACTGGGGATCAGCGTGTATTAGAAGTACATCTGGCTTTTATTAGGTGTAAACTTCAGATCAGGTGCATTTGTGTGAAATATTTTCAGCAGTATAAAAAGTGAGAACTTTTTTCTTTTCTCATTGAAACAGCTTTCAAGTTGTAATGTTGCTCTATATAGTATGCCAATTTGAATTTGCTTTGAATTGCATAAATAGATAGGTACTATGATCTTCTAGTTTGAGTAGATGAAGTAGATAGTAATGGAGAAAACAAAACTTGAATCTTGAATGGATGCTGTCCATCTTGAGGTGTTAGTGTTTTCTGTGTTGCTTAGCATTGTAATTAATTTATAATTTTTTTAACCTGCTAGCAGTATGTGCCTTAAAGTACTTTTCCCTTCTTGTTTTGCTGTTATTTCTGAAGCTAGCCTTAATGACGTCTATTAAATAGTGTCTTTTTTGATTTTATACTGTTCTGCGTTGATAGCAAAAGACAAAGAACCCATTGACTGAATTATTTCTATTCATAGTGACATAATTGGTCATACAAACATTCTTGAAGTAAGTAAATATTTCCTTGATTTGAATACTTACGGTTGTAGAATACATGGAAGTATTGCACAGTGGTATATCTGAAGAAAAAGCTACTTGAAAGAGATGTTTTAAGATACAGCGGGTATATCTGTATTCTTTTTTCATTTTTCCTTAGGAGCCTAAGTATATGTGATTCCTGTTGTCTAAAGGGTCAGTATACGTGACAAAAGGATGTTATCAAAATGCAGGAATGTTATCAAAATGTCTGTGTTGTGTTCATAATAGTGTATAGCTTATTTACTTTTCCTGTTGACTGTAAATAAAAATATTAAATCTCCAATTCTGCCTGGTATAGAATATAGAAGACTCTTCCTGAATTATACTAAGATATTTCCTCTCTTCGCAAATGAGGAAGTATATAAAAATTAAGAATATCATGTTTTCTTTGGAGGAGGGGGGAAAAGGAATGCCAGAGCAAAATTTATAACTGGTTTAGTAGGAAGGAAGAAATAGATTTTTCTTCTTTCTTTCTTTCCTTTTTTTTTTTTTGCCAACTTTTGTAGAAGTCAGTATGAGCTATTGAGAAATTTATATGAAAGAGATCTTGAGAGAAAAAGTGGCTACACAAATGTTTTTTTAATTCTGATGTGCTTGGGAGTATTGGTTTAGTTTTAGCCATCTAGGGTATAGAGGAAAGTGTGTGGTTAGGGGGAGAGTGGAAAACATGAGGTTTCTTGTTAGTTTTGTCACAGATGTTTTAGACAAAAAATCTATTTTTCTTTTTAATATGATGCTTGCTCTCCTTTTTTTCTTGGTATTTGTTGTGTTTAGGTGAGGAAAATTATGGATGTGCTTTTGGCAGATGGATAGAGGCATGCCAAAAAGTTCTTTTGTCTTGACAGGCTGATCCTATCTTATCCTGCCCATATCAGTTTATTTTCTGTAGGAGCCAAGACTCTGTGTAAGATAATTTGTCTAAAAGCATCACTTAATTCTAAATGTCTGAGCAATCCATTGATTTTTGCATATTTAAAATTGATCTTTTAGATAAATGCTTGAGCAGATCAGTTTTAGAAAAGGTTGGATTTATTTTTTTTATGACATGTAGTTAGTCTCTGCCTCTCTGAGCATTGCTGTGTTTCCGTTGTCATGTATGTTAGCTGCTTTAGAAACAGAAGGGAGAAGTTGGATCAAAGCTGCTTGATCCAGTCCCCTTGATCCTCTTCCCCCCCCGCCCCCCCGCCCGATGGAATATGCTATATGCCTGGAATTCAAAGGCAATTTGAGGATTTGCTTGACTTTCTGGTGCCTCCAGTATGTTTTCCTCTGTCTGTTCTCAGCAGCATTCTTTAATAAGAATCCCACACCGATTTTTCCTTTGTGAAACCATATTCTTAAAAAATCAATTTATACCTCTGTATTAGATCCTGCTGATTTACTGGATCATTTTATTCTTGTAGATAAAGGGAGGTTCTCTGTATGTCCTGTCCTGATCTATGGGTAAAAATGAAGTTTCTCTTGTAGGAAAATCAGTGGTTCAGAATCACAGAATCATTTTGGTTGGAGGGGACCTCAGCAGGTCTCTAGTCCAACCTCCTGTTTAAAGCAAGGTCAATACTGAAATTAAACCAGCTTGCTCAACCCTTTGGTTGTTTGGGTCATCAAAACATACAAGATTTCATAGCTTTTCTGGGCAAGCTGTTCCATTACTTAATTATTCTTATAGTGAAGAATTTTTTCATATATCCAGTGTGAACTTTCCCTGTTTAAATTTATGACTACTGTCTCTTTCTCCCACTATGTACCTCAGAAGATGGACCCAGGCTCTTTACTTGCTAATGTCCTCTTAGGTGTTTGGAGGCTGCTGATTTTCTTCCCCCAGGTCCTCCCTTCTCCAGGTCAAATCAGTCCATCTTTATAGGGCATGTCCTCCATCTTGGTGGCCTCATGACGTAGGGCATGTCTCTGACCATTTTGGTGGCCCTCCTCTGGACTCGCTCAGTTTTATCAACGCTTTTCTTGTCCTAGGAGGCCAAAATTGGACATGGTATTCCAGATGCAGTGTAAGGAGTGTTGGACAAAGAGGAACAATCAGATATGTACAGGCAAAGCTCCTGTTAATGTAGCCCAGGATATTCTTGGCCTTTCTTGCTGCCAGAGCATGCTGCTGACTTGTGTTTAGCCGAGTGTCCATCAGGATCTCCAGCTCCATTTCAGCAGAGCTACTCCCCAGGTAGTCAGTCCTCAGCCTGTACAAGGAGCTAGTCCATCCCAGGTACAGGAATCTGTGTTTGTCCTTGCTGAATTTTGGGAAAGTGCATATGCAGAGAAAAGGTTTGGGAGGTATATTCTGTAAGCTTGTAGAGTTGAACATGCTATCATAGTTTTGTTTTTTTATTCCACCATTTTCGAAACTTCTTCCTGAATTACACCAAAATTAAAAATACTGTTATAATTTGGAATGAAATGTACAAATCACTTTAAATATAGTTTCAAATTTTGACATACATTATTAATAGAATAGAGGAAAAGGAAAAAGATGCAATTTTAAGCATGCTTAGTGGTTTGTGCATTACTCTTTCACACATGCTTATTTTTCTTAGTTTCTTAGTAGTTTGGAGTGAAGTTCAGAATGTTGCATTTCTAACAAAGCAGAAATGTTGTGATAGTGGAATGTTACCTATATGCATATAACCTTTTACAAGCAGAGTTCTAGTATTTCAGCCACTAATACCTATCATACATAGTGTTTTAATGTTTTTGGCTCTATACGCTTCTTACATTTTACATCAATTATTTTTCTAGGTGTTGCCAGAGTTCTGAAGTGGTTGACCTAAGTGGTTGAGCTAAAGACTTGGAACGCAGGTGAGTAAAACAAATTCACATTACTTTAGCTGATGTTTCTGCATGCTGTCTGACTCTAAAGTTTAACTGCTGTTTCAGAGATGGAAGATGTGCAGCAGATCATTCCTCTTGAATATTTTTTTTCTTAGACTAATTTTCTATCCAGAGCATTAACCTCGTTTAAAGCAGAAATTTTAGGAAGGTAAAGATGATGTGATCTCATTGATTGCTTTTGATAAGTGAAACTTCTTGCCCACCCTTGAATTAGAAAATACTGAACTTGAACAACTGAACTTGAAATACGTCAAGCAGAAAAACTTAATCTATATTTTTTAAAGTAGTAACACACTATGACCTGTTGTATTTAATAAGTGAAGCCTGAATACAGATTTCTCAGAACTGTGACAGTACATACATTAAATAATTGTAAAATCGAATATGATTCCAAACTATGTGGAAACMTAGGATGAGTTAATAAATTACTGAAAGCTGATTTTTTTTTTCTTTCTTTCAACCCCCAAGTTTATTTCTATGGTTCTTATTTCTCTCTGCAAATCATGGTGTCTTTTGTAAAGGTAGATCATCTTGTTGGTCCCCTGTGCCCTGCTCATTGCTGTTCGTTTGCATCCTACGTGCCAATTATGTATTTATGTGACTAAAGAAGCATGCAGGGAGAGGGTAAGGAACAACTTTTAAAATGCCAAATACTGTTTCAAGTGAACTTTCTGTAGTGGTGCAGTTTCTGATGTTTACACTAGTTCAGATAGCACTCTAGAGTAAATGTTACAGGTTTTTGACAACATTGAATGTATTCAGTTATCTAGGAAATTTTTGGTCATGGGGACAGATCCAGACAGATCCAAACAACATTCAAGTTCCCATTGAAAAATCCGTGTTTTGCTCTTGCCTGAAGTGTTAGACTTAAGAGGAGCTGCATTTAAACTTCAGGACCCTGAAGAACTATGCCAGAAAGAACTCAAACCACACTGTGTCTTATCAGCTAGTCTCATTCTCACTTAAATACTCATGTGTGTATGGATCTGTGTGGCTTTCTCTACCTATGTGATAGTGCGACACACTTGCTCTGTGCAAGTTAAGTGTTCCACACCACACAAGTGCTCCATCAGGTCGAAATCGATGTGTTAACCTGAAAGGTACCACTCCACTCTATTGATTAGGTGGTTCTACAAAAAGCTCTAACAATTAGAAAGATTCTTTCTAAATGTACGAGGGAGAATTCTGGTCTGTGCCTCTATGCATGGACTCTGGTGATAACTGGCCAGGTGACCATAGGCCCAGTACTCAAAAGTCACGTGTCCTAAAATTCTGAAAATAAAATCTATCCTTCTGTCATGCTATACATACCTATATGTTCAGGGAAATTTAAAGAAAATATACATGGAATTTTAAAAATAACTCCCAAGAAACTTGCTTATGACTGCTGCTAATTGGTGACTCAAATGTTTTTGAAAGTAATCTTATAAATAACTTACTAGCTCATGTGAAGCAACTTCTAATACCTTACTGACATTTGGCTGCATGATTTTGAACTGAAATCATTTCCTCCTTTACAGAGCGCTGATACTTGTTATTTTATGGTTAATATGGTGACCCTTCTGGTGGGATGCTCTGACAYGGGGTTCTGATTCATCAGAGAATTTGAGGATGTACTTAAGGGCTGTTGAAATACAGTTAAAATGCTATTTATATAGAAACTAAGGAAGTGCTTGAGAGTTTTATTGAATAAGGGAAAAGCTGAAGCACCACCTTTCATTAAATTGGAACCTTGCTCATGTTATGGGTCACCAAGATGCTGAACAACATTTTCACAGCTCTTGTTAGGAATGAAAACTGAATTATGTGTACTTTATGGTACTCTGGCCATGATACATCATAGGCAATTTGTACAGCTTTATGCAACAACAAATATAAGGATTCAATCGTTTGATGCTCTTTAAGGAGCTGCTAGTTGAGAATTAAAGAGAGTTCTTAATAATTTAAATTTGCTTCTTGGATACTCTTACAGATTAAGCATGAGTTATTTTACAGTAACGTGTCTTTGACCAGTTAAGATGGGAATCCTGTAATGCTTAGCAACATAACAAATACACTAGCACGTGCATAAAGAATGTGAAGCTAACTTAAACAAAAACTCAAGCAACTGTGAGCAGATTGCACAGCTAATAAGGTTAGCTCTGTGCAGATTTAACATGTTGAAAAAAATCTGAAATTGTAACTTTTTTCATAACTAAGTATGTAAACAGCATAGTTTCCAGATCTGCTACTGAGCCTAGCTGTCTGGATTTTCTTCATAGGCATTATGAAAGTTGTCTTGCGGACATGCTTGAAAATAGGAAAACGTTTAACAATTTTTCACTTCAGTTGCAATTCTTTGAAAGTATTCCTAGTAAAATTGTAACTGGAAGAGACGAAAATTTAAAGTACAAAATTACTTTCTGATATTGTTCTTTTGATATGCTATTGTTAACTGTGACTTTTGGAACAAGTATTCTACTTCTCTGGGAATATTTTCATCAATGAATTATAGGATCAGCAACTCTCATCTTGCAATAAATGATTATTTGTTGATAATAAGTTAATGCAGTCTTGTAGGAAGTCTCTTCTATACAGTGACAGCAAGGTACCTCAGGACTTGCTTTCACTTCTGGCAAAGCTGATGGGAAATTCTTGTCTTGATACCAGTGGTGATGGATCATACTATTTGGGAGTAACTCTGAAAACAGCAAACATATGCATGAAAGACCTTGAAATTGAATTAGGCAATGATCACCAGTTATTATTTGTAAAATTAAAATAATATTCATCAAGCATTGGTCAGTGTAGAGGAACTAAGGTCCTTCCTGGTCCCCCACATCACAACTGACAGTAATCCACACCGCATTTCAGTGCTGCAGGAAGAGTCAGGTGCTGCTCTAGACATTGGTCTTGAACACCTGTGAAAGGCAGCAGGCTCAACTGCAGTTGAGGAGTGTCTGCCTGGGAACTTGAATGGATAATAAAGAGCCTGGTCCCTGAAGATTTGGAGGTCTGATTCCCTCTTCTCATAGCTGAGATTTTACCAGCCACTTGCTAATATTTTTGCCACAAGCTGATGCATGCCTGTGGTTCTTGGACCATGGGCTTTTCACAGCTCAGCTGCTCTGAAACCATCCAGGTGATATGAGGTACTCTGCTAAGTTACATGTGACAATAACCATGGCAAGAGATTCTGCAGATTCTGCCCAGCTGGTCTGGTTTTTCAGGTGAAAACACATACCTCCCTTTTCTACTTAAGATATCAGTTGGGATTGGAGGATGAGGGTTGTACTTCTGGCCTTGGAAACAACTGGGAAAAACCAAGGTGAAGGAAAGCAAGTAAAATGTCTTTCTGAAGCTCTTTGTTTATGTCCTGACAGCCACTAGAGAAAGGACACCCATGGCTTACACAAGATGTTCCAGCGGCCATCTTATCTCTATGTTGGACCATATAATTATTTTTGTCTGCCTCATGGCAGTGTTTGACTTCAAGAATTGTGTTTTAGGGTTCTGCCTATCTTAAGCCCAAAATAGAAAAATTCTTAATAGTTTGGATGTAGCTAAAAAGTCACTGTATGTTAATCCCGCTTAGGTCATGAAAGAAGGATGCAGATGGGAGCAGGAAGTTGTTTTTGGTAGTTTTATTTAGTTTGGGGTTTTTGGTTTCGTATGTAATAGTATGGAGATAGGGGATTTCCCTCCTGCCCCTCTCTCCCCCCACAGAAGCCAAAAACAGTGGTGTAGTCAGTGTTACTGTGTTTATTTTTTTGGTGTTTGTGTGTGTTTGATTGTGTTGGGGATTTTTGTTTGTTTTTAGCAACCAGAATAAATAGCAAGTTATACATTTGTACTGCTTTTTCTGTGTGGGCTGTGATATATGAAGCTAGTAACAGCAACATCTCTTCTCTGTGTGTGTGTGTTTTTAATTTCAGAGTTTGTCTTTGTTCCTTCTTTTGAGAATTTTGAAGTATTTTAAAAATCACTGACCTAAAATAATGCCCCACTTTTGTTTAATAGAGACACAAATAGCAGTGGATCTTCTTTCATAACACTTTCTTTGCTTTCGTGTATCATTAGAGGAGAAAAAGGATGAGCTGAAGAGTTGAGAAAATATTAAGGTTAGGAGGTCTTTCCTTGGGAAAGCATCAGGAGCTTTCAGATGCTGTAAACCAGGCTGAACTGAACTGATAATTTGCATATGTAACAACAAATGATTTTATTTCTAGAAGCTTGTGCAGTTCTTGACATGGACTACGCTGCAAGCAGTGAGTAACTAGCAATTGCAGCTGCAGGAAGAAGTGTGGCTGAGTGGCTTAGGGCTGCCTGTAATAACCCTTGCATTCTATTTCTGCCTCCATTGTTAACCTTCTAGTTACCTCATTTCTTACTCATTTTATCTGTTTAGGTTTCAAGTCCTTTGGTCCAGACACTGTCTCTTAATGTGTCTTGCTATATTTTGGAGTCTGTGGATGCCTTCAGTTGTTGCCATGTGATTATTTTCACTTTCTTTCATGCTGAGACATTAAATCTCAAGGGCTCAGTGTGTGACATGGCGTCTTGAAGACACTTGATTATTCATTCTGAAAGAAGAAAGCCAGTCATACTGTCCAGGGCACGGTTTAGTGTTGCAGCTGGTCTTACGCAACAGCAGGCTGATGCCAAAAGGGGCAGTACCACTTCAGCCTGTTYTTTCCCTCTCTTGCATCAGCCTTTAGCCCCAAGGCGAGTTCAAGGTAAGTAGCTGATTCAACAAAAATACCTGACTTCCTGGCAAGGAAAGCTGCATCAGATAACWATGCTAGCCTGGCTTATCCGGTGGCTGTGAGATTACTGTATTCAACACAAGGGATGAACAGGGAGCATTCATTTTCATGCTACTTCTCATCTGGTGTAGTTGCTACCTGTTGCTGAAAAAAACAGCACCACTCTCACTGCCTACTTCCAGCCGCTGATTCCATAAGAGCTGCATTTTACAACYCGATTTTGAATGTATCAAAGCAATGGCTTGCAATGGGTGTGATAGCCTAACCTCTTACCTACTGATGTTACTTGCTGCTGTTACCTGTTCTTCACTGACAGTATTTCTTTTTCTACCATTGCTTTATAATTGGCTTTTCTGAAGTAGCAACATCTTTGTGATCCACCTTGCACTTTCTAGACATATTTGCGTTGCCTAAATATAACTTCTGTTTTATTCAATATTAATTTAAATTGAAGTCTATTTAATTTTGTGAATTGAGCTGACAGAAGCTGCCCTTGATGTGGTGTATTCTACAGTTCTTACATTCATGATTTCCCATGTAAGTTCTGAAGAAACTTCATTCTTCTTTGAAAATGATTTCTGTAATTCTAGTTGACTCTGAAGGTCATTTTTCACCACTACTCTTTCTCTTAAAAAGCTATACACCAGATTAGATTGATTTCTTTGATCTTATTTGCATTGTGCGTCTTATGTAATAAGATCTTGTGTTGAGGGAGCTGTCTTTTCTTCCTTGCTCACCCTCAGCCTCTGTGAAATAAGAGGGAAGAGAGGGAAAGAGGAAGAGAAGTGAAATGTTAAAATGATTTTGGAAAATTAGTGACTAACTTTAATCAGAGATCTTTTACAAACAGCCCACAGGTGTTTTCAAGGACATGAATATTTCCTGTCAGTTATATGCACTGCTGAGGTCACGGAGTAAATCCTGTTAAACAAGAGGCRTAGCTCAGCTGCTCAGAATGCAGGCAGGTCTCTGAGAGCCCAGCAGCCCAAGGGGAACTCCGGCTCGGAAGCTGTCTCTGAGACTGAGCTGGCCAAGGATGCTGTTGAAACTTCACATCTGTTATTTCTWATTGCCTACTTTTCTGGCATTAGCCAATCTTCATTTTTTCCATTATAGGCAGCTGCTGGAACTAAAAAAAGAGTTTGAGCTCATTTTCAGATGTGCTATACAGAAGAGGAGGAAAAGGTAAAACAGAGTCTTTCTGCCATATGCTACAGCATACTGATATTTCAAAAACATGGGATCTGTGTGTTGCACTCCTTAGATCTGTCTAAAGATGAGCAGATATGTTAGCTTATGCATGAAAATAATTTGTTACACATGGGGCCATCATACAGTCCAGGAAAACAGATTGTTAAAAATAAGATATCAATGAAAGAACTAGAAGAAATCTGTATAGATTGAGAGGGACTATTTGTCAGGAATTGCCAAAACTTTCATTGAATCTTGCTTTCTACCCTGGGTTTGATGAGGGCTTCTWACACAGGAGGCAAAGCCATGCCCAGAGCTCAAATATGGAGCCAACAACTTAATGTCCAGGTAGGCCTGTGCAACTTGAAGGAAATATATTTTATTTTATTTCTTGAGACAGGCTTGCCCTTTTTCTCAGTCCCTCAGAGAAGTTCGTTTTGTATATCCTTCTGGCTCTCTCTGTCTTAAGCTTTTGGGGCTGTTGGATCAATTCCCAAAGCTGTTAAAAGGAAGGAGAGTGTTAGGACCTCCAAATAAGCATGCAACTGGCCTCTTTATGTCTGTTGAAATTTGTGTGTCTAAATACACAGTGGAATTCAAGCAAAAGACAGCAGTATTTTTTTTTCAATAATTTATGCAGGCGGACCAAGGAAAAGGTATTTAATGGGAATAATGAATGAGTGGCCTGGGCTGCTAGGTGAGCAAATGTTACTAGCTGAATTTTTTACAAATACTAGGTAAATGCCAAAATACCAATTTCTTTGGTTTTTAAAACAGCATGAGATCAATGGAGGTGTGACTTAACCAAGGACACCTAGTGATGCATTGGTATGAATTCCTGACACCCCGACCCTGTGCTCTGATCATGCCACTGCAGTCCCGTTGAGGGGCAGTACTCCCCTCGGCACAGTAATCGGAGCACACGGCTATGTAATGTGGAAGGACTGGTGAGCAGAGCATTAACAACAATGGAAGAATATGGTTCACATTTAAAAGAAGTGGAATAAATAGGAGGAAATGAAGTAACATGTCTGACCAAAAGGTGGATGTTTTCATATGTTATACATACGAAAGATCCTTAAAATATGCCTATTATAATGTCTTTAATATCTTTATATCTTATTGTCCTAAGATATTAGAATAGTATTCTGGTGGAATATATCTAATATTTATGATAAAATCAAATATTGCTGTATGAAAAATATTTTAATAATACTAAATGTAGGCTGATGAGGGTTTTTTCATACGCCTTTTTAAATTGTATGTTATGCAAAATAGAAATACAAACTGAGTGTTGTCTCTATTTTTGTATTTAAACACTTTTTAGATTACAAACATGCTGCTATGGGTGTGTGTAAAACATCTGGGTAGTATTATATTATAAATAGTAAATTAATACAAACAATTGTAAGTGAGGATCTTTTGCATCTGCTAGTGCTAACTGCTGCCCGGAGTTGTGTGTGTAACATTGCAGCAAGTTGGAGGAAGAATGTATACAATTAATACTAAAATATCAGCATGAACTCCTCAACTCAATTGTATCTTACTCCTTATTTATCTTTGTTTTTTCCACCATTCAGAAATATGTTTGAAAGCCCTATTTAATAATCTTTAATTTTGACAATGCAATTTTAACTTGCTTAGAGCATGAAGTGTACTTAAACCTCTGTCCTCTGTTGTTTTGTGTAGTTGGTAAAAGGTTGGAGTTGTCCTTCACTGGATCATTTTTAAATCCACCTCTTAGACAAATAATACAGGAAGAAAAAATATTTTCACAAAGATTCGTTTGAGGGCAAAAATTTAATGAAGCTGATAATTAAGAAGTTCATAGTCTTTAAAGATTTTTTTAACTGAAGAAAATATCCTTCCTTGCAAATAACTTTTGTTGCTGTTGTTTATTGCAAAAGTTAATGTTGAGAAGAAAAAGAAATTGTATGTTGGGGATTTTGAAAACATCTGCTGAAATTCAACTAGTTTTCCAGAACACATTGAGCCTATTTCTTTCTGGAAATTGGATACAGTTCATATCCCTTCCTGAAACTGTCAAATCTGTTGGGAGTATAATGATAAAGTACTGTTGGGCACATATGTCAAGACAACATTATTTTTAATGTAAACGTTTCCTAGGTCTCCCTCCCTAGCATCCCTACCTGTTTCCCTCTGATGTTTGGTTATCAAACAGGTTTTTGTTCCCATGTTTTTGTTGGTGACTGTTTTCCTGCCAGCTTTAAGGACTCTGCCTCAGGGACGTTCATGTCATACTGATACCTGTGAGATACAGGGGGAGTGTCCTGCCTAGGCTGTAGAGGGGATGTCCAAGGGAAGCAAGCAGAATTGACCAAATGCCATGACGCTTACTTGGAAAGGTGTCCTCATCCCACTGATCTTTCCTTTTTTTAATTACCAATCTGTGTGTACACCTCCTTCTTATTAAACGAAATTGATAATCAGTGTGAGTATATATAATCACGTATTTCAGTGAATTATTTGAAAAATTCATCATTTCTGTTTTAGGATAGAACTCTGTTGGCAAAAATGTTTTTTGGATCACATTTTCTTGAATTTGGAAATAACTGAGTAATGTAATTCATGATAAACAAGTTTCCTGATGACAGGTCTCACGTAGAGACTATAGGAAGTTCTATGGAAAGAAAAAAAAAGAAAAGATGTAGCAAAACCAGAAAAAAAACATATTTATATAACATAGCTGCTATGGCAGTAATTTTTTTTTCTTTTCTTTTGGGGGGGGGTATTATGAAGAAAGTTTGTCTTTTATAGTCTTAATCTGTTTTCTTAATTATATACTAACAGTTTTTCCTCAGACATGTGGAGAGTGCAGGCCTGAGTAGAACTTGGCCCATGGTCTCTGTGAATGCTTATTTTAATATCTTTCTCTAGGGACTGTTGTCTGCTTACAGTAGTTTTTCTTCCCAGTGGTCTTGTGAAATGTTGCTACCTTAAGATTTGATATTTTTGATAGTGCCCATTCAAGAAATGTAATTTAACAAGAATGTTAGTATAGTGAATTTTTAAGTTATACGTGGAATCTAAAAATAACAACTCAGTCTAGTACCAAGAAACATGCTTATAAATTGCATGAAATTTGCTGTTAACAATTCTAGGGTGCTGCGAAATGCAGTGTCATGCATTTTAGAATTATAGCATGATATTTCATATATAAGCAATAATAATTCAACATCTAGGACTGATTAAAGGAGGGCTAGTCTTTTTTTTAAACTTAGGGTAATTTATTTAATTTTGTTTTCCTGTGCTCCGATTCCTGTATCTTGTTTTGGCTTAATGACCATTTTATAGAAATACGACTTGGAAAAGTTTAAGTATGGGTGTGCAGACTGGAAAAACTTGTCTTTAATTTCTGTTTATTCATCTCAAATACAGTTTGGATTGCTGAAACATATTCATAGGTACTTGTTTTCTAGGCTAGCAAATGGAAGACTCAGGCTTGAGAAGTGTGAGAAGAGCCTCGTGATGATGATGTAAAACAGGATTTGTTCTATTTCTGTCTCCTTAATATAACAGTATGACATTTAGTAAGCYCTTTGCCTCTCTGCTTTGGCTTTCTATCTGCAGAAATGATTGCATCATCATGACTTTTCTGTAAGTGGCTCTCAAACGTTCTTGAGTTCTTTTCCCTCCTCCTCCCCCCTCCCCCAGTAATTTTATACACTGTCCATAAATGCACTCTGGGCTGTCACAGACTACTCTGTCTCCACCTCTTCCTGAGTGTGATAATTCAAAACTTATGCAAAGATTATTTGCAGGGAGAATATCAAGCTTCAGTGATGTTATCCCTTGAAGGTGCAGAATAATCTGTTCCTCTACCCTGCTGCCAAAATCCTGCCATCTGACTTTCATTGGGCTCATTGCCTCCACCCTGCTGCCTGACTGGCTCTGTACACTGCTAGCTAGGTATACATTTCTTTCTATGACCTTGTTTTCGCTAGTTTGCTTGTRTAAAGATCTCTTTAAGGAGAGGAAGCGCCTCTTCCTCCCACAGCCCAGGTCCACAGCCACTGTCCTGGCCTGGCTAGCAGGGATGGACGTCCTTAGAAGGAGGAGTGCTGTCCTGCTGGTGGGGCTCTTGTATCTCAGGTCAGTTCATTATTGCGTAGAGGAAGAGGAAAAGATAAGATGAGAATGAGGGGGCATCCCCAGCCCAACCAGTTATTACTGTGTGCACAGAGAGAAAGGCAGCCAACATCCCCATGTTTGGCCCAGCTCATTTCTTATATTCTGTCCTTGCAGGTATGTCTTTTGCTCGTCTACTAGGAAGTGCTTCAGGGAGAGGATGAGTAGTGGCAGAGGCTGGATGGAATTTCCCATTCCCCTACTTTAGATTCTCTGTTTTATATTTCACTTTTAATAGTGAGATGGGTACTGGGACTGGAAGTGCAAAATCAGAATTTTTAACATATTTTGTGTGGAGGTTTTCATTCCTGTCTGTCCTACATTCTGACACACTTCACTGGTGCTGAGTTCACTGCTGTAGCTATTACAACTTTCCTATCACTCTTGGTAATGGACCAGTACAAAGTATATACAGTGCCAGTGGGGAGGAGTGTGTTTTTGATAAATCAAGATCTTTGTGTTCCATTTTGGTTGTGCTATGGAGGAGTTCACTCTAAGCAGAGCAGAAATTAAAATGAAATGGAAAAAAAAAAGCTTAGAGGAAATAGAGTAACTTTTTTAAAWAAACTTTGGAGCTAGTTGAGATGATCAGCCTCATTAACCTGAAATGATGCAAAACGACATTTCACGAGATAAAGATCTAGAAAGGCTGTATAATTTAAAATCAATTTCTGAGCCCGAAGATGCATATAGAACCTTAGCGCTATTTTGAAATGCGCCTGGATGCATAGCTCCAACTTTCACACTTACTGAAAGCTTGTCAGGAGTCTTTAGCATTTCAGGTATTTGAGGAGCCTTAAATTTGGTTGCATTGGAGCACTTCTAATAATCTTACCTGTTGCAGCATCAAATAGCGCTACGTAATTGAGAACAACCTTCTAGCATTAAGTCTGATTCAGAACAACTGCTGAGATGTATTGGAAGTGTTTTGCAGTCATTAGAGAAAAGGAGATATATAACTGATAAATTCTTGGATGATACTATGGAAAAAGTAATGGGAATCCAACTGTGATTGTTTAAGGAAACATATATATGGAAGAGAACAGGATTTGAGATACATAGGCCTTCTTCAATGATACTGTGGAGAAAGGAAGAGTTTTTGCATTCATTTACAAAAACCAGATACGTCTCAACTTACCTGTTAGAAATATTCCTGTTTTAAAAGTTGGCTTTGTGGAATTTCACAAAGGTTGGTGAAAATCAGAGGAGCAGAAGAAGCGGTGATAAACAGCAAACAAAACAATTATAAATGTCACTAGATAGTTCTTACAGAAACAAAGGTGAGAGCTACTAATTGCCTGGCTCTCACCAGGTAAATAAGATTTGAGTTATCCTCTCTCCCTACATTTCCCCTTAGGTGTGAGCTATTAAAGATTTCCAGCTGTGAGGCGCATAATCTAGTAGGTTGTTACAAGAGCTTCTGAGGACCTTCTAGTGGTAATAGTATCATTTCGGGACAGCGTTGGGCCCAGCTGCTTAGGTGGCATAAAACCATAGCAAAACATGCAGAAGAGGACATAAAGCAAAATACTTTGAAAAGTGTTCCATGAAGTCATTTTAAAACTTGGTTACAGAAAGGAAGAGAAATTAGCTGTTAGTATCAGAGATGAATCTGATGCA
This sequence comes from Rhea americana, assembly GCF_003343005.1. Lineage (NCBI taxonomy): Eukaryota > Metazoa > Chordata > Aves > Rheiformes > Rheidae > Rhea > Rhea americana. The sequence continues at coordinate 386,612 of NW_028186912.1, forward strand.
GGCACTCTGGAAGAAAACTGTAGTGTTTGCTTTCTTCCTCAGGCTGTGAGAAGATGTTAGGGCTTAGAGATCTTTTACAAAACTTATGATGAACTGTTAGCTTCTCTCCTTGTGCTGAATGCTGATGATATGAAAGACAACACAGCTCCTGGTCTGCAAACCACTGGGCAGATAGTTATAGGCATATGAAAATTTCTCAAATTAAAAATCATCTCTGAGTGTGTTGAGACAGGCTCATATGTAAGTGTGTGCAGAACTGGGATCAATACAGACGTGGGTATTAGTTTGTTCTATTTTCACTTTTTCTTTTGGAGGAAAAAGAATTTTTCTATTTCTGACTTAAATTCAATGAAGTATTCTGCATCAGTGAAGAGCTGAATTTCCTTAACTGTTGCAATACTTTCCAAATGTTTCCCCTCTTAATACAGATCAATGAAAAACTGCCAATTCTGTCATGTGTTCTAGAGAAATTCTGTTTTTACTTATAATGAGTGATTCTGTCCATATTTGGCATGGTTGTAGTCTGTCTTCCTTTTTCCAGGATTGCTAAATTTGCTGATTCGAGATTCTTAAGCCTTTGCRCCCTGCCTATGGTCATTGTTGTGCCAGAGCAGCTGATGAGCAGCTTGAGCTCAGTCCAATTGCTGAAGCAATCATTTACGGCTTGTTCTCACAGCTTCCTAACTGTATTTCAGTGAGAGTCGYTGACTGAGTTGGGGTCCATTTGATCTGTTAACTGCCCAGCTGTGGCTATATAAAATCCCCTTTCGTTGCTCCTTGCAACAACAGGTTTAATTGTTACAGGCTCATAGGAACCAATTAGATTAACAGATGGGAACCAGTTTTGTGTCTTGGTGCAAAGTCGTAATTTGAGACAACTTGGGTAAGAGCTTGCGGAAACCTAGTCGGTGAGTGTCTGGCTTTGAGAGTGGAGGTGCCATGGAAACTGCATCACTCTTCTCCCCRTTTTGTCAAGGCCAGATAGGAATGTTTGTAGGAATAGCAGCCAGAGCACAATCCTGCTTATTTTAGCAAATAACTGCATATTCTAGAAGTTCACCCTTGATTGTATGTTACTGCATTCTACTGTATGGAACCCTGAAATCAATGTTTGCTAGGATCTGTTTTGTGGAGAGAGTTTACTTTAGGGTCTTTTTGGTTTTCGTTGTCAAATGACAAGYTATTTAGAATGTGGAACGTTATCAAAATATGATATGAGAGAGATCCATTAGTTCCTTTAGTTAGTCCTTTGCTGAAGCAGAGTTACTTCCTGCTGGATATAACACGAGAGTAAGTCTTAACATACTGAGCATTTAAATGGGGCCTAATGAAGAGTGAGGGATGTTTTTTTGTTTGTTTGTTTGTTTTTGTTTTTTTCTTTCCTTTCATGTTCCTCTATTGAATTTAATCGTTTTGGTTATTGCTGGAATAGCAGTATACACTCTGGGCAATGCTTAGGATTTATGGACGTTTATATGAATATTGAACAGCAGTTTTGATTGCAGGAGTTACTTTTTGAAAACTTACAAGCAATTAAGTTCCTCTGGCAGAAACTTTAGAAGATAGATTTTGAAGTTTTATGGGTATTCAGAGAAACTGAATTTAAAATATGTAACGATGTTTGTATTGCAAGCATTTGTGTACTTTCCTTCCCCACTTTCAGTTTAGATAATAGCAATTCTGATTCTTTTGTGACCACTTGCATCTTGAGTAGCATTTGAATGGACTTGAAGTTATGCAATAGAGTAACAGGCTTTAACAATAAAGGCCTGACCAACGTGGTTTTCTAACTGATGCTGTTTATTGATTTTTAAAAGTCATTTTAGCTTGACATAACTTTTCTAGCACTAGAATATTACCTCTAATATAATCAGGAGATTTTTTTCATAGTTTCAAGACAAAAAACCACTTGCATGTAAGCTGTAAAGGTAAGAAGGGTAGGAAAGAAGAAGCTSACAAAAACGAGGGGTGTGGAGGTGAGAAGCTTTCAGAAACAGAAAAGGCATGGATGCTCTGTTCTTAGCTTTTGCTTCCTAAGGCTATAAAAGTTGATAAAGGAAAAAAAATTCAGAAAATTTTGCTTCATCTGTGTTCTTCCAGTTGTTTSCCTTGTTCCAACTTGTGTGGGAGAATGCTATCATTATCATAAGCTGTCCGGTAGATTAAATGTAATATTTGTTTTTCTGTAAAAGGAAGACCTGGGAGTTCTCTTGTTAGTGAAAGTACACAGCCAAGAAGAYGTGTTGAACTTCATGTAAACAGATTTTATTGAACTGTCACTAAGAAATTGTCATTAAAAGATTAAAAACACTTTTGTAATAATTTTTTGATTTTTGTGCAACAAAATCTGATAACCAGTAATCTGGCACATTAGTGTTGTGTTCATGCTTTGTATATGAATGCATGTATGTAAAAGGCACAAACCCTCACCACAATAATGAACTTGTAAAATGTAATTATAAGCACCGCTACTGCGGTTCCCAGATGTATGACTGAAGGAAAAAACAAAATATGACTCATGATATCACAGGAGTTGGAAATCATTTGAACTTCCTTAGTTTCAATTGATACCAGCTATAGTTGCACGTTTCTTTACAGGATTATGCTTGTAGATTCACCTAACTGTTTTGCATAAGCATATATTTGTGTTGTTACTCATGCTAATAGAAAGGAGAGTAGTATCACTGGGAACTGTACGATAGAAAATGGAACTTTACTTTCTATGCCAGGTGAAGAAATTATAAGTGTTGATTAATCCTTCACTAAGGAGCAATATTAGTTTACTTCAAATCTATTAAAAGTAAGATATCAAATAATGTGACACAGAACTTTACTGTTTAATTAGAAGCTAGTGTATTGTAAAATGTTATATATTTAATAAGAGGACCACTTTCCAAAATATGTCTATAAAACTGGGCTTTCAGTATTCTTATGATTATTTCCATTCTTGTTCATGAGAAACGAGAGAGTGGGAATAACAGGCTCTCAGAGCAAGTAGAAAATGAGTCTGCTTTCCTCTTGAGTTTACTGTGTAGATTAATTCCACGTTCTGAGCTGTTTGTGTGTGTTCTAATCCAGTTTCTTAATTGGCAAAGGATGCAATGATGCAGTGTCTATTATAACGCTCCAGCTATTTATAGCATGCCTAAATCAACTAGAATTACATGAAGTTATGTCTTTTGTCAGATTTTCCAACCAGGGTGGGCTAATCCATGCAAGTTTAGACATTTTTAATATGTTGGTGATGTTCAAATTTGGAATAATCAGCACAACTGTAAGAATCATTACAYGATCCACCTGGATCTAAGGCTTAAAGTGAGAAACAGCTGTGGTGTTTTCGAGAACTACTCCTGTGGTGGTGTTTATGTGCATACAATGATATTTGAACAATAAGGAAAAATACCCCTGTCTTAAGTAATGTTGGTACAGTAGGCTRGGACTCTGTCCAGAGTCCATGGAAGGTAGGTGAAAAGCTCCTGTTGGTTTTGGTAAGCAGTGACTACACTCTTAAACTGGAGGAGAATGTGTTGTAATAAATCTCATCCTAAAAGAATCAGAACTTCTGTTTAGCATGTTATTTGAAAAAGCATTCGGAAGGTTGTTACTAGATCATTATTAAGTAGTTTTATTTCTTTTGCTTCCTTATATTCAAGGTAATTTTTCACCAGCAGAGTCTATAAATCACAGGGTTAAAACAGGCCCAGAGAGAAATGTAACAAATATTAGCCTCAGATGTTTTAGAAATGCTTAGAGAAGAGAAGAGAAGAGAAGAGATGGAGAACAGTAGATAAAAGGCTGGACCTTTTCTCATTGCCCTAATTATTTTTGGAACAGAAGCAGTGTTCTCCTTCTTGAGATGTAAGTGTATTTAGATGGAAAAATCTGGTGAACAGTGGACTGCTCCAGTTCTCCTGCTTTTTAGTTTTCACATAGTTTGTGTAGTTTACAACTTTCCAACTTCATTTTTTTAATATTGTGATTTGAAGGAGAAGAAAAAAGAGCTAGTCAGGTTCTTAAATTTTATTTCTAGAAGTCATAACAGTCATATTTTGATGACATGTTCTAGAACTACTAATTCTGTTGAAGTAAAACTTTATCATTCAATCTAAAGCTATGATAACAGATTTTTTTCCCATGGAAAACTTATTTAAACAGTGATGGAATGAAGCTGGTTTGTTTGCCTAAGTGTGGTAAAGTACATACAATAGTAAAGAACAAGCAACTTTAAATGGATGTATAAGTCATTGCAATTCTTTTTATTATTGTTCTGATCATCTTCTGATAAAGGTCTAGACTGAATGCTTTCCAGTTACTAAAGCATTTTGCAGACTTGCATATAATGGCTTACAGTTGCACAATAAGGGTTGATTGCRGCTATGTTGATAACGTACTGCCTTCATAATTTTAGCCAAATAAGGGGTGCTGTCCCAGATTAACATCATCTGTAATTCTCAAATGTTAACATCAGTATTACCTAGTACTATTGTTATCTGTTACAGGTCAGAATTGTGTACATGTTCTTTGTAAAGGATGGTCTGAGTTGTGCCCCTTCATACCAAGGGGGGGCTCAGCTGTTAGAACAGGCTAGTCCTTTGCAGCTAACTTRTCTTTTTTAATATATAAAGGCCTAAGAGGAAAGTGTGGTTTTGCAGAAGAAAAAACATCTGTGTGATTTAGAATTCTAATTTGTTCTAGGAGTTGTGTGTGTGGCATGTTGAATACTACTACATAAAGAATAGATTCCAGCCTTCTCTTTGCTGAGTGGGAAGCCTTCCTGCAGAGGTATTCAGACGAAAACATTCAGTGCTGTTTAACTTTGGGTTTTTTTTTTTTCCATACTACCAATATCCTCTGGAGTTTGCGGTGTTGTTGAAACTATAAATTATGTAGCTTCTGACAGTACCATATTCCAATCTGTATTATTTCAGGATTTTGTTTACCCCTAGTTACTGCCTTTGAGTGCAGAGTTACTACATACGGTGCTTTGTCGTTCTAAGTTTACACTTCCATGTTACAAAAAATAATTAGTGCCTTAACATTACGTTTACGTCTGAGGGGCAATATTAAATYCTTCCTCTATAAAAAGGATACTATTGTGACCTCAGTGAAACTAATAACTTTTATTCTTTAGAAGTCTAGGAAAGGAGAGGGAACAGGGAGGTGACACTTGATCTGTAAGTGAAGAGTGGTTCTTCCTGGAAGTGGGTGATTAGTTCTTTATTTTTTCCCATCTCTGGATTAATAGGAAAACAGTAGATCTTGGCAGTCTATTGTCTTAGGTTACATATCTTAAAGTTATTTCAGCTCAGATTTTAAAGATAATTTTTAACTCATAAAGGGCAGGAAATATGGAGGTGGTAGGCTGTTGGGAGGTGGSTGGGTATACTCATATAGCAACAGCTTAGAAGTTGGCCAGTGTCAAGTACCTGATGCTTATTCAGAGAAGTATAATGAACTAGAACAATTTTGAAATCTGTTTCATCAGATTTTTTTCTTATGTGCATGAGATATTGTCCAAAATAGTTTGTTTCAACTTGTCATTTACCAGCTAATGCTGCCTGATACTGAGCTGATGAAGAATTTTCCAATAACCTTTTTCAATCTGAAATTTTTCAAAATCTGCATTTTTCATAGATATGTACTACCAACTTTGACAAGAGTGGAATTTCTGGTGCAAACAAGAGACATTCATTTGTTCTAAAACAGCTAACAGGGAAGTAGCTGGTCTCAGTTTCAACTGAAAGCTCTGAATTATGGCCTTGCTCACCTGTACTAAATCAAGATCTTGAAGCTTTTTCTGTCTTCAAAGTGATTATCCTTAACTTTTGTGATGCTGGCTCTTGGAAAATAAGTTGTCTTTCTGCCTGAATAAAACTGTGAGTAATTTCCATTTCCCCTGTAGACTCTGGCTTTTAGTTTTGATGGGTAGTAGTTTTTCTTTTG
>NW_028186912.1:393679-487080 GCF_003343005.1 Rhea americana
TGTCTACCATGCTCTAGGTGACCCTGCTGAGCGGGGAGGTTGGACTAGATGATCTCCAGAGGGCCCTCCCAACTTTAGTGATTCTATGATAATGTTGGTAGAAAGTCTGTGTTAGAGTGAATTTTCATTTAATTCTAGTGCATTGAGTTCTGTATCTCATGTTGTTCAGGCAGACCTTGTCGATAATGTCTCTGATGGCATTGATGTCTCTGGCATTAATGTCAGACTATAAAAAATTGCTGTTTTGGCATACTAAGAGCATATGAGTAGAATGCTTGACTGTAGGAGGAGACGGTGAAACAGTGGTGGCTTAAGTGCTGGTGGTCAATATAAAGGGGTGACTCTTTTACATAGGAGTGGTAGTATATGGTGTGGGTCTTCCAGCTGTAGTTATTCATGTTTATGCTAAGGCAGAAAATCTATGTTACTTATTTTACATAGTTCCTCTGTGGATATTGGAGCTACTTGAGATTTTGGGAAAAAATTGTGCGATGTAATTAGGTGAAAAGAATTTTTAGATTGTCTCCCTCCTGTAAACTTTCTGGTTGTTCATATTAATTTTGGAGGAGACATCTGGAGGCTCTGGCTCTAAGAATGTTAAAACTCACCAGGCAACTATTAGTAAACGTACAGAGGGGAACATCTGCAGCAACCACGGGATCACTTTCTGTCTCTCTCTTCAAGACATAGATTCTATGACAACTTCACTTACTAACTATCTATTATAACTTTGATGTAGAAGAGAAACAGATGTAAGATATGATCCTTCTGAGTTATTAGTGGGTATTACAAAGCAATGGAGATACAAGTGGCTTAGCAGCTGTTTTCAGTTAGCCATGACTTTTTGTGTAATTTGATGGTGATGCTTTAATCCAGAGAGGGAAGCGTATGGGTTACTCTTCCACTAATAGAAATGTAAATATTTGGACAGAAAAGAAATGATTATGCAGAGCATTATTCTGTGAGTGTAGTTTCCAAACACAGAATCAYGATGATCTTTTTTTAATGAAATTGTTTTTGTAAGGTTAGGTCTCACAACTGCGTGAGCTATCTACATTGTCTTTTTCCTAATAATATGGAAATACCTTTTTGCTGCATTATTTCATCCACTTGCATACTTTTGCATTCCATGCTCTCTCCCATCTCCAAATAAAGCATAGAATGTTTTCTCCATTTCTGCTTTTTTTTTCCTCATTAGCTTGTCAGTATTTTCCTTTATTCTTCTAATGCCAATCAAACTGGAATCATTTGCTATTTTTATCCGTAGCTAAATGTTGTGGCCCTCAACAGTGAAGGGGAAGGATGACCATCAAGACAGGGAAGCTGAGAGACAGGGCTTGTTTCTTCAGTGGCTTCAGCCTGAGACACTGACATGATGAATTTTGTAAAAGATCAGGCAGCAGAAGTTCAAAAGAAAAGGTGCATGATGACAAAAAATTGACATATTTGCTTAAAGGACATTGATAGATTGAAAAAGTTTAATACAGTTTTCAAAATGTTCATGCAGACCTTTTCGAGAGACGAGATCTTATATCTGAAGTTTGTTTCTTTCTAAGGTTGTGTTACAGTGCAGATAGGCAAATAAGTTAAATATCTGTCAGACAAAGCAGTAAGAGCCTCCACTGGCAAAACCTTAACTGCTTGTCTTGTCTTGATGCCACAGATRTCTAGATTATGATATTCCTGGTTGACTGGCATTAAGGGCAGCCCTTCAGAAGAGTATGATGACTTGTTTGTGTTTGCGGTACCTGTGATCTTGACCTTCATTCTTCCATTTTATTTATCTGTTAAAATGTTCTAATACTAGCWGTTGAAGGAAGAGATTTGAAGTTTTGATGAATGTGTCAAAATATTTCCTATTCTGAGAACTCAGTTGTCTTTAAATGCAACTTTCAACAACTCAAAARCGTAAGGAAAATTTAAATTAACTTCGCATTCTTCCTACTTAAAAAAGAAATTTTCAGGCATCGGGGTTTTTTTGCAAGTTTTTTTTTTAATCTTTTTCTTCCCAGTTGTATCTCTATAGAACAAAGCTATGTAGACMATGTAGACAGATATCAAAGAATATGGATTAAAATGACAATGAAATGGAGCAGGAAAATCAACTCAGCCCACCACTATAGTTCTTTTTTTCCCCCCTTTTTTTAAGAAAGCTGCCAACAAAGAAGTGAACGAATACCATTAAGAGATTGTTTTTCACTTCATGTTAAAAATAGCATGTTCATGTGCTTTTCAAAGTATTGTAAGATTTTTTCCTAATTTTTCTTTTTTTATTTAATTCTGTTAGGTTAAAGAGGGTATATACATGTGTTAATGAAAGTGTGRAGATGTACAGTAACTCTTGACTGAATTTGATACATTTTTGAATATCCTTTTCTATTTTATTTCAAATATATTTCTCAGCACTTGTTGATCAAAGTCAAAGAATAGCAGGACATTTTGAGCTWTGTAAGTGTCTTTTTCAGACTGCAAACAGATTGGATGCAGTGAAATTCAACTTACTAGGACTCTTCAGAACAAGAAGAATTCTGTGAATTTTTTTCAAAAACTAGCAGCCCACTATAATCTTTGATCCCACAAAATACATAAATACAGCTATAGACACAAAACCCAAGCATCTTTGTATCCTTATTATGGAAACAGGAGATTAAAAAAAGAAGCATAGACTATAGGTTCACTGTTATGTGAAAGATGTTGGCATTACAAAAAAGAAAGCTGGGAAAAAACTGTTGTAGAAAGTATCTGCTCCTCCTCCTGTTGCTGCCAGAGGTCTGTGTTGAGAAGAATGAGTCAAATAGTTGATTAAATATCCCAAACATACTGTGTCGAACTTCACTTTTGTATAGGATCTTAGTCTCTATAGGTATACTAACCTATTAACCCTAGACTTTTCACATTAAATGGTATTTTAATCCAACTCGAAGCAATTCTTGCAATGTCGTATACCAGAAGCAAAGATCTCTTGTTGCTGTGCCTGCATGAATCTCTTCATTGCTTTCAAGGCTTTTTGCAAACTTGATTCTTCAGCCTCTACTACGTTGTGAAAGTCTGTGAAGGACTGACTTCTGTCTTTCTCTTGGGTGATCAAACTGGGATTTGGTTTAAAAGACTTCTTAATATGTGGCCTAAATAAGAGAATATGTCATCATAATTGTGCTTTTTTCCATTTCAGCATTCTTCTTTCAGTATCTGTTTCACTAAATCAGTGATAAAAGCTTTCACTAAATTTATCCAGAAATATAATTTATGATTAGCCATGAGAGGTGAAGGCTAACTCAGAAGCATATTTCACATATACGAGCATTCTGATTGAGAGTCTGTAATACAGCTTTTTTGGCACAGAGGCAGTCTATGACATTTTAAAAGACTGGAGAAACTGAGATGATACAAAAAATTAAAGACTGAAATTATTTCGTGCTCTGACTTGTAATTTTATTTTTTTTTTGCTTTGTGTTCTTCTTACAAGCAAAGTTAGCTACAGCTTTTTTTTTGATATGATTTGAGTTAATTTGATCATCTTTTGTAATATCTGCAAACRAAACTTTATGAAAAGAAGTTTTGAACTGGATGATTTTGAACTTTTCTAGGAACAGAAGTGACTTTTTAATCTCAGAGGCATGGTGCAATAAGGGGAGCAAATCCAAGTCCAGCTAGATTTTCTCATACAGCTGTAGAGTGTAGAAAATGGCTGTGATCCTCTCTGTAAAGTATAGTAAGAAGTTTCTTTTGAGGGGAAGTCAGTGGACCGTCCTTTGCCAGTGAAGAAGAGTATGTTCAGGTTCCTGTGAAGAATATGAATAGAGCTGGGGGYTTGGTGGTCCAGAGCAGTCTTTCAGGAAAAATGTAGACTTTGGACTATGAGAAATGTTCTGCTGAATTTCTTTGTCCCTCGCTCTCTGTCCCCCAATTTCTGTGTTGGAATACATTGTTGGAAGGTAATTTATTAGTACTCTGATTTTTGAATTGACATTTTAGGTTTTTGGCTTAGAATAGTAGGGCTTCCAAACTATCCAGGAAATATGTTAATGTTAGCAAAATCTGGTTTTGACAAAATGCATATGCTGAAGAGTAATTAGAACTGAAAATAAATGGTAGTTGAGTTGAACAGGTCGTTAAATGAATTGGAACCATGTATTTTGGCCAAGCAGGCAATGAAATGCCTGTTTCAGCCTCCTAGACTGAAATAATTTTGCTTTTCCCTTTACCTTCCCATATATCACCTTCACTAGATTTTGCTTATTTTTCAGTTAGCTCACAATTTAACAATGTTCTTATGTTGTAATAATTGGGAGACTGATTTCAGATGTTTTACCAACAGATTAATGAGAAATAGCTTTGTTTCACATAGTTTTTTTTTTTTCTATTTCACAGTGGAGTCCATAAATAAGTTTGCACAATCTGTAATTTAATCAAGCTTAATCTTTCCCCAGCACCCTCATGAACCATCAGTGATGCAAACGTTTGAGAATTCTAACTGTATACATAGTRTTACCTACATCCTTTTATCTGTCTCTTGCAGAAATTCTTTCCTCTCTGTTATCTGAAAACAAAAATACTTCCACTAGCTTCAGCTCCTCCTGAAAGGGAAAAGGAAAAAGTGATTTTTTTGAAAATACAAATTTACTGATGTTCCTATTATTTTGCTGTAACTCAACAGTGCCTTTGTTTTCTTTCTGTTGGGCACTTACAGAAAGAAAAGTACATTCATTTATTTAATTTATACTTGCAACATTTATTAATTTTTTTAATTACGTTTTTAATGCTGTGGGAAATTTTAGATGTGTCTGTTTCCATTGATTCTTTAAACTGAGAGGATATATTTCACATTTAGAATTAGTATATCCAAGTCATATGAYTGAGAGTAAACATATTTTAAATTCTGTAAGAAAAAACATTTGGCACTTGACAGTCCAGACAGAGATGGAGATTCTGAACAAGTACATTTTGCCTTCAGAGAGCCCAGACAAGATCCTCTTGCTCTTGGGAAATTCCAGTGAATTAGTTTGGTTTTGATTTTTGTTTTTTGCTCTCCAATAGTAGCCTCTCATTGAGCCTATTTAGTGTCTGATGTTCTGATTTCAAAAGTACTCTACCCTAGAAAGCATCTCACAGTAAAATTGATGTCTTGAAAGTAAGAACAACAGGGTGAAGCGGAACAGATTGCTTGAACTGGATGACTAAACCAACTGGAAGCTCATTTTTTGAGAGCTTCCTTGGAGAGTCTGTGTATGTTTTTTTTTTGGGGGGGGGGGGGGGGGGGGGGGTTGTTTTGTTTTGCATATATAGCCACAATTTCCAACTGTTGAGCTGCCTTGAGAAAATGAATTTAGAGGTTTAGAGAAAGAAGTTGGTAGATGAGGTCATGAGGAGAGTTCAGGCCAAAAAGGCCCTGACTCCAGCATAAGGAGAAAGTGGTGCAAGAACCTTCTGTTCRTGCTGCAGCCCCCTTGGGCTGTGCTGTAGTGCGTCTGTCCCTGGCACGCAAGTCTSGTCTGTCCACTGATGTGATGAACGGTGCTAGTACCTAGCCAGAGAGCATGCTTCTTTTGGGGCTCCTTTTGTGACAGTCCTTACTCGATGGCAAGCCACCAGCTTCAGCATAGTTTGYAATTCCTTCCCCACCACTCTAGGACCCTTCATGCCACAAATCTGTGCTGAAGACGTGGCTCCGGCCTGGAGGAGCCTAGAGGGGAAAGAAGCTGCAGTAAGATCTGTAAATCTGTGAAATAAAGGCTTAGCTGTAGGGAACCGTTAGGAAATYTAAGTTGTGCAGGTCATTGGATATGCTATGAGGTGGTCAGTAGATCCACATTCATAATTAACATCTTTTCACTTTAATATTAGAGCCAAGGATCTCCAAGCAGTTTGCAAAGAAATTATGTTAACCTCCTTCCCCCTYGCCCCCCAACATCCAGACAAGAGTGAACATACTGCATGCAACTAGTGTGCGATTTAACAGATGTAAACATCTAGCAGGGCTCGTTCAAGAGCAGGATCTGATGTCAGTAAGTATCTTTTGGCCAACTTCAGTGAGCTGGGACCAAGCTGACAGCACAAATGTGCCCTCACCCGATCTCCCTGAAACTTAGGAAGGTCTCACCTAGCCCTGGGTTTCTCAGCCACCTGGACCTAGGTGGTTTGTGCCTTTGGGCTCGTGGGCCTGTGAGGCTGTGGTGTGCTGACACGGGGGCCACCAGCACCGGTCACAGCTGCCCTCCTGCTCCGTATTGTAGCTGAACGAATATTAGACTATTTCTTCCAGCTCCGGAGGTGATATTTCCCTGACCATCTGACTGCTGTTATTTTCCAGTGCAAGTGTTAAAACTGGATGCTATATCATTGACTTTTTATTGAGCTGCTATAAAAGTGTGTATTTGTGAGAATTTTTCCAGGGTTGAGGGGTGGAGTTGGTAACCTATTTTTTAGGTGAAAAAAATGGTTTAAAAGACTCTTCAAAACTTTGTCTGGAATGCAGTGGCTGAATACAAATTTAACTGCAACATGGATATAGGGGAGAGTTTGGGTTTTGTTTTTTTTTTTTTTTTTTTTTTTTTTTTTTTTTTTTTAGAAGGATTTTTATTTTTTTTTTCAGTTTTAATCTCCCAGTGGGTAGAGTGCCCACTGGGTATATTTTGGCCACTGTCGCTCAACTACAGAAAAATAAGAGAGACTGAATAAAACTATATTGTTTTAAAACAGCATAGATGCGAGATAAACAATAAAGTTGAGTTCTTTGTAGGGAATATACTGCATGCCAGCCTGAGTCACTGTAGTGCTACTGAAATGAAATAATTGCAGTGGGTAACTCTGGAGTTGTGACAACGAACAAAGAAATATTGATAGTCTTGTCAGATTTTCTGGTAAAAGCTTCTGTTTCTAGAGGCCATAATCCGTGAGGAGGTTTAAGTGACTTCTGTTAAATGTTGCTTGTCTATAAACAGAGATAATAGCTTTGCTTTAGGTAAACCAACAGCATTTTCTCTTCTAAGGCTTTGATATGTCATGCTGTAATTTTTGTAATAAATGTCCTTCAGCTTGTGATGCTGAAGGCCGTTATCTGAAATGAAGGGGGAGGTCTTGCTCCCCGCACTGCCGGCTGTGTGGTCCTGCCCCTTCCTCCTGCCAGCTGGGCTGCTTCTCTCCTTCTCTGGGAGCCTCTTCAACTTGCTGGCTTAGAAGGCTGTGTGTGTGGTTGTTTTGTGGGGATTTTTTTCCTCCCTCTCTCTGAGTTATTTTTTTTTGATGGGTTAGTGAGTTGAATCACCCCGTGGAGGGATCTAATGGCCACTAGAACCATCAAGGAAACTGCAGAGAAAATTTAGCCAGGAATGAAGAGAAGGGGGTCAGTAATGACCTGTAGGGCTTCTCTGCTAGACTGGCTCAGGGCAGTAGCATCTCATTTCKTTCTTCACTTCACAATAGTGTATGTGAATCTTTTAAAGTAATGTTGCAGATGTAGAATGGGAACTTGAAAACGCTGTATGACAGCGTCCTTAAAATACAAGGAAAGGTCAGATTAGAATTTGCTTGCGCAAAATAAATTCTGTGTCTTCTTAGGTGTTTTTCATCTCTTATTATTAACACTTTGTTGTTCTTTTAGTTTGCTGATACATCCCCTGGACAGTCCCCTCCTGTCCCTTGATCTAGCATTTCTTCCCAGTAAATAGTTTCCCTTCTTTTCCCACATCTCCTACTCAACTAATTTGTTAGGTGCCTGTTGTGCTATCCTTCTATTTCCTTCTATCCACCTAATCTTCAGAAAGATTTTTTGGCTGTTTGTGGTGGTGATTTTTTTTTTTTTTTTTAAAGGATATTTGACTCTATCCTTCCACAACAGTCCTCCAGTCTAGCCCTTCTCTGCTTTAGCCTAGACACTAGCAACAGTGTTGCAGAGTGGTGAAAACATACATACAGGACAACACTCCTCSTCTACAGCTGTGGATGCATCTCTGTTGCATCCTGATGCACAGCTGATCAGAATTACCTATTTTTCTGTGGAGAYGGTGACTCTGTGACTCTGTTCTGGTCAGTACTCAGCCGTGTATCCAAAGTGAGGTTTCAGTCTTTGAAGATTTGAGTTGCTGAACTCCAAATCCTGAAGAGCTTAGAACTGCCAGATCAAAGTAGATGCACACCCTTCAGTGTTATATGTCTGCTGATCTAATAAAAGATGTCATCTTTTACTGTAGATCTTGCTTCTCTTTCAGACTAGTGTAYATTTGCAATTTGACAGGAATGTCTTCTCCCAAGCACCATCTTTAACCTCCTTGAAGAAAAGGTCACCAGAATGTTTTAATGCTGCAAAATGTAGTTTCATTCTCTGAAACATCTGAAATGTTGGCTGAAACTTGTGCAAGAAAAATCAGCCTTAGGCAAGTATCTGGCATGGAAAGTTTCAGCCCAAACTGCTGTTTTGGCAAAGTTATAAGCAATGAAAACGTATTTTAAGAGTGGAAAATGTTGAACAATTGCTATACTAGACAGAACTTGCATTTTGATAAATAAAGAGAAACCATGCTGCAGTTTAAGGCTGAACTGCARCTTTCATTCGCCTCTCTACAAGCCCTTCCACCTGCTTTAAATTCTTCAACAAAGAGCTGTAGCAATTATTAAAAAAAAAAAAAAGTTATTTTCTGAAGCTTTAATTACTGGAGAGTGAAAAGTGGAGACCGTCTATGTTACTTACATAACTAAAACTTAAAGGAAAACATTTGTGAGGCGTGATGGCATACTGCACTGCTGATGCCTCAGGAAGCCAAGCAGTAGACTGCATGGTGGAGTTCAGCTTTATAATCCGTTCTGAACCGATCTGAGCGTGCGTGTCACCTGGACTGGCAGCGGGGCGGCCTGGAGAGCCCTGCAGCTGAGTCTCCGAGGAGGTGCTCTAGGAACACCCAGACTGCCCGGCACATCCCGTTTTGGTTTGGTTGGTGTATTATTCTGTAGTTTGCAGACTGGCTGTGTGAATCTAGAGCTTTTCTGATTGCACTGTGAAAGAAAACTGTTTTCAAATCACTTTGAAATTCTTGCTGTACTTCTGCCTAGGAAAGTGGGCTTAACTCAGCTACAGCTGGTTTTGTAGCTCTTGCTGAAATTTGAAACTGGGAAGAAAGGAGAAAAAACTGTATATTGATTGTGAATTTCTTTACTTTAATCCTCCACACATTTTTTTCCAATTCTGTTTGCATATAGCTGATTTCAGTAATTTTAGTACTTTTGAGAGGACTCTTAATTAGCTAGTGCATCATATTTAAGGACAAAATTGTTCGTTGGGTAAAATACCTTTCTGTTATGCATTGGTTTATGCATAGTTTCTAGGAATGCACTAGATCGAAAGAAKCTAATGTACTAGTTACCTCAGTTAATACCCTATTAGAGAGCTACTCTTTCATATGAATTGAAGCTCCTTAGGTCGTCTTTTGTGTGTCACTTTTTTATTTTATTTTATTTTATTKTTTTAAGGTATCTTGAGTTTGTCTGTATCTTTATCTAAAATGTAAAGCAAAACACTGAAAGTGAGTGGAATAATTGCCTTCTGTGTCCTGGCAAAAGTATTAATATAATCCTTGAATTAGAAACTTTTAGTTTAGTTTTGGATTTTTTCACATCTTTCAGGCTTTTGACTCCTACCCAGTTGTGACCCATTTTACAATTGAACCTTTTTCTGTAGTACTGCTAACTGTTCTTCACTCTGTACTTAAATATCTAATTTTTCTTTCTTGCAAGAAAATTTTACATTGTCTTTTTGATTTCATGCTACTTTATGTTGTTCTTTCAATGAACAACTGTGTTACTGCCATTTCTGGATGCACAGTAAGTTCCATCTTCAAGTACTTTTTTAAAGTAAAAGCAAAAATCATYTAACAGCTCCTGATGGAGAGTGGGAGAGTGAGACAATTTTGAGATAGGGGTTGTTTTGTTCTCTTACCCTTTTTTTCTTTATCCAGAGACGTTCCAAATATTTGCCTTCAGTTTCCTGAATATCTGAGCAAATATATAGAATATGTATATAATTCTTGATATATAGCAAAAGACTATCTCCTTCTCATATACCATTCCTGGCTGGGGAAGTAGCAAAGCTATTCCGAATTGTATCAATATTCTGTTATTGCACTTTTTCTTTTTTTTCTAAATCTGTCTTATTGGTGGCAGTTAAGTCCTAGTTCTTAATATGTATCAAGACTTTAAGTTCATTATGATGTATAATTCCTGTAGTCATGTTTAATTACTGCTTACTCTTTCTGTAAGGAGACCTCTTTCGTTCCTCCACTTAAGAACATCCTCCCATACAGTGAGAGGTCATGAGGGTTGCCTTTTATTTAAACATTTCTGGCCAAAACACACTTTTCATTGTCTTTTCAGATAGACTCATTTCTCTTGGGAATGTGATCTCTGAAATCTCCTAATTGTTGTTTCCTTAATGAGAAAGTACCAACTGTCTCATCTCAAAATATCTTAGTACAACACGAGACTATTTCAACATAGGTAGAGTTGTTTAGTGATATATATGAGCAATGTTAAGATAGTGCAAGCATCTGCTTATGCTGTGAAGCAAAAAAACAAGCATTCCTGTTTCACGGAGAAGGGTGGTGCTCAGTTTTTTGTGATGGTCAAAACATTAAAATCAGGGTGTGACTGGCACAGAGTGAAACATTCACCCTAAATAAATTTCTCCATTACCTATTTTCTTTAAGAAGCTTTGTTCCAGTAATTTCATGATACGTTTTTGTTCTTCTGAACTTTTAAAAGGTCATTCATCATTTCAAGGGCTTTCCCAATGATTACTAATCAGAGCCTAGCTTCCTGAATACCAGACGATTTAAATGAAAACATAGTAACTGAGTCAGTTTGTTGTTTTGTTTCTAAGATTACATTTGTAGATGCATGTTAATTCTCAAAAGAAGCTTGTGTTCCTGTGATCAAATAGCAAAGCAAGCCTTATGGAAATTATGAGTTCATAAAATGTTGGCTAGGAAGTTAAATTTTTTTCAAATTATACTGAGCCTTTCTAAATGTATTCTRTTAAATCATTCTGAGAAAAATCTGTACAAACTTATTTACAGTTTTAAAATTTTTGCTTTTAGTTGAAGTCTGCTATATCTGCAGTCTTCATATTGTGTATTAATTTCTTCTGGGAAACAGAATCAAACAATGTCACTAACAAAGGTGCTTTGTCTTAATATTGTAGTGGGTACATGGAAATATTTTACTAGTTGAAAGATCATCAAAATTATGGTCTGTATTAGTTTTCTGCTTTAAACTACATTTGTATTTCCCTGGGAGCTAAATAATGTTATTCAATGTAAATTACTTTAGAATATATCTGGCAAATCTTTCTAAAATAAAGCAGAACAAACGAAAAATGCTGGTGAGTATTGCTTGGATTTTGCTGCTGGAATCAAAGGGATTTTGAATTTCTTGCTTTCATTCCTGCAAAAAGCAAAGAGGGTGTGTGTGTGTTGGGGGGTTCTTCTCTATTTACTCTCTGTCTGTTTTTACAGTGTATTTATTAGACAGCATGCACAGCATGGTCAGGATTGGAATAACATTTGCCTCCTTTGAATTAAATTAGATGAATATAAAACATAAAAATTTGCTCTACACTAATGCTTTGCTTTCCTGAGCAAAATGTAAGCAATAGTTTTTAAAAGATATGCTCTTTATATGCTGAATTACACAGGAAACTAAGTATGTTTTCAAAGTTGGCATAGGTACTTTTAAGAAATGGTGCAGTAGATGAAGTATCATAGTGTCTCCCGTTGTTCTGGCATCAATGCAAATATGACTTTTATCTATAGAGGGAGAGGGGGGGAACGGCAAGGAAAGTTTTATTTGTTAGTTGTTTCCATACCTTGTCTTGTGAAGACATCGCTTGTTCTTGAGTGCTTAATTACCACTTCAGTTAAGTACAGCAGTACAGTACCAGCAAATCTGAAGCAGTGCTTGACCTTTACCTTCRCTGTCTCAGAAAGCAGAAGAGAAATGTAAAACTCATCCTAGTTTTTCTCAGTATTGTGCTGCTAAACAGTTATTTCTGAACTGTTTCAAAATCAAGTTTAGGATCATTTTTGACTTCTACGCAATATCTGTATTTGCTCACATAATGATCATAAGCACATGACTGCAGTGTTAGGTAAAACTTCTGTGAGTCCTAACAACTGTATTGAGCTCCTGAATGCTTCTGCCCTCAGTTGTGTGTTTAAATGGTAGTCTGCCCTCAGGCAACTGGATTGCTTGAGATCTGATAATAGCATGTAACAAGTTAAGTCTAACACCAGTTGTATTTAGCACTGTTCTTCAGTGCACTTGTATTTCCTGAAGAAAAAATACAGTTTAAAATGCGTGGAGAGACCAGTCTGCTTGTCCCAAGACCTTTCTTGAGTTTTTCCTCCTAAAGAAATATTAGTTTAAGCTCTGGATTTTAGCCTGTCATTGTGAGGGAGCACGCTGTGGAAAGACCAGACTTGTTTCCATAATCTCATGTTCCTCATAGGTTGAAGGGGGTTTTTTTGTAGGACTTTATTTTCACATTGAATTTCTCTGCGAAAGTTTGTAGGTGTCCTATTTCTTGGTCTTGGCTGAGGCTGGACTGATTTTTATTTTTTCCTTTTCCCCCTTCCCCTGCCTTGCTTCTTCCCTGTTCAAAGGTGAGTGCTGTTCGATAAGTTCCAGTCCTCTATACTATTGTGGGGTTTTTTTTAAGTAAATCCCTCAAGAGATTTCATCTTCAAGCCATCACTGACCATTCTTTTGCATATCAGCTGTTGTTTAACTGCAGCTTCCTATAAAATCCAGTGTCACTTTCCTGGATCATTTAACATTTGTATCGTTAAACTTCTATTTTTTTCATATTTTGTACTGATTAGTGGTATGAGTAGTTTTATATATACATATATATATATATATATATATATATATATGTAATTTTTTGTGCCTTTCTGACTCTTCTATCCTCAGTAATGGCTCATTTATCCTTTCACTTACTTGTGAGTTTCTCCCTGCAAACCTTATGTCTTATAGTCTTAGGTTGTTACTAAGACTTAACCCCCCCTCCCCCATGCACACTTCTGCCTTAATGGCCAGCTGCCTGCGGCTCGAGGATGGTTGGCCTYGGCGTGCTGAGAGGCCAGATCAGTGCGTCGGAGAGCGGGCTCGTCTCAGCTCTTGGAAAACGGTGAGAAACCTTGGGCAGTGGAAAAGCTGGTAACGCACCTACCAGGGGATGGGCTGGGGAACTGCACCGTGCAGTTATCTGTAGCCCTTTATGGCCAGAGCGGAGCCCTCCAGAGCTATGGGAGTGTCTGGCTCCTTTTGGAATTTGGGAAGCCTTTTCCCGGGCGCAGCTGCTCCTGCCACTTCCCTGCACTAAAGATAACACGGAGCTGGTGCAGGGACACCTGACCTCATCAGAGCTGCCCCAGGTAAGGCAGAGCTTGYTTTTCCGTCCCGTAGCCCTGAAGGGGTGCTGCCGCCGCAGCGCTGCCCTGCCGCAGCGCCCTTGGAGAGCAGCACGGGCTCTCTGTGCTGTCCGCAGCAGCCAGGCCTTGTCATCTCACAGGTGCAGCCRAACAGGCTTTACCTCAGCCATTCCTCTTCCCCTTACCGCACTTCTCTTGTCGTCTTTGAGTGTAGCCGTAGTGCTTTGGTCTTCTCTTGTGGCTCCAGCTTTCCTGCACGGGTTATTGTAACAGTTCATGTTTGCCTCCCAAGAGTGAGCTTTGTTCCATCGCTCTCTTCCTCTCACCAGCTGATTGCTATTTCTTTTTTATTTTCTTTTTTTAACCATATTTGCATAAAGAACTTTCCTTCCTCACCACACTTGCAACTGCTCCAGATTTATTTTTAGCATTTCACCTTATCTCTTCCTTGCATTTGCTTGTGGTTTAAGTACTTTCTGCTTATTGTTTCTTTTTATGGCTTCCTGTAAAAGAAGTCCTTAAACATAAATATTGGTTTGAAAACAAGGGAGAGAATTGTTTTTAGTAGATATAAGTGTGACCACCATGTTAGTTTTACATTTCAGACACACAAGCCTAATCTAACCAAACCTGTCATGTTTTTTGCTTTTTCTMCAAACAAACCAACCAGCTTCCCAAGTACCTTTTCATATAATGTTACAGTAACAGCTCATAAAGAAAACAAAATCTGGTGCACAAAAGGTTTTTCTCATATGAGGAAAGGAGTTAAATGTATTTATTATTGTTCTTCTTGCAGCATATTTCATTCCATTTTTCAACTTCTATTAAACCCTCACACACACAGTGTTATTCCGCAGACAAAGAAAATCAGGGCTGCATGTGTGCTGTAAGCAGGAACTGACTCCAACACGTGGGCATCAAGAGAAACATTGCTGCAGTGCTCTGCAGCTCCTTAGTCTAACCCACAGTTAGAAGACAAAATTTGGGGACTGTCCTAGATCAATAGAATCTTCCCAAACTCATCAAAATGCTTTACAGTTTTTTTCTGATAATTTTATGTTAACCTACCTGGAGTTAATACGATGTATAGTTCCTTCTGGCAGTTGCATGCTCTTCCTTCTATAATGTAGAAGATTTTAATTCCAGTGAAAAAGGATAAACCCATACAGTAAACAGCTGTGGGTGTTCTTGTGGTCGATGATATGCACCATGAACACAGAGGAGCTCAACTGCAGTTCATCTCCTTCCACAATCTATGGAGATGTCTTTCAGTCTAAAGGAGGCAAGCATGTGAATTTTGGTAAAAGACAAGCTGTCTTCTCTGGTGCTTTCCGAGAGTTCCAGAGCTGCTCAAACCACATTTTGAAGTATTGCTAAAAAGACTCRGTACCAAGGCAGGCACTACTAGCAATAGAGATGCCAGCAACGAAGCCAGTGGCAATAGCTTTGCTTCCAAAACTCGGTCCTCAGAGTGTTGCTTCAAATGCACAGGCAAGGAATTGAAGTGGATCTCAGCCTTGCAAGGGCAGCGTACTTCRTTGCTTCATGGGAGGACCATTAGGGATGTGGAGCATGAAGAGCATCTGAAAAAGGATGGCCTTCTGCAGAGGGACCCCTGCAGCACTGACTACAGCTCTGACCACACTACCCACTTGCACCAGGCAGGGGATCTGGGCAGATCACCAAGAGTATCTACTTTGAGTCTCATCTCTGTCATCCAGCAAAGCCTTCTTTCTAAGACAGTTGCAAAAGAATTTTGCAGCAATAGTTGTATCATCTCAAGTCACTTGATATTTTCACAGCTTCAGTTCAGATGAGATCATTGTCCAAAGGAGTGAGTCAGTCCAGTTAGATCTTGTAGCATATTCTGGCAGTGCTGCAAAACAGACTAGGCTACTCAGACAAGCTTTGAGAACTTCTACTCTTACTCTTGGGTCATCTTGACAGCCTAGAGGATACACAGGCAAAAGTGATTTCAAGAGCAAAGACCCAAAAGGATTGGTTCARCTTGTTTTGTTTTGTTTTCTTTTCTTTTTAATTTTCCAGTGAAAAGGCACTTGTATTTTACTTATCCTGTTGGCTTTTTTGAAACCTCAGAATTTCTTCTTATCCCAAAGCAGAAAGTGAAATGATTGCAAAACTAGCTCAAAACAAAATGTAGCCACACTGTATTTCTAGAATCTATTCTATGTAAAACACAAAACTGATTTGTCAATTTTTATTGGATACAATGAATTAAAGTTCTTTAAAAACACACACACACACACCCTTTCCTTTTATGACATTCAGTGAACACAGAGGACCTAAGATGGCATTCACTGAACACAGATGAATACATTTTCTCCACACTTCTACATAGAACTGAATATCTTTTGATATGAATAAGAAAAAGGAGCCTGCTGTGCCATTTTGGCCCAAGAGGTTTCAAACTCTGTGATCATCTGAGTATACTGCAAAAGCAATTCATCCAACCGTGCTTGGAGCCTGGAAGAGTAGTTGACAGTGTAGTCTGGATGTGCATGAAAGCTGCTTTATTTCCATTTTGATTTACTGAGTGGATGGTAGAATTTGAAATTTTTTCCCCTCCTTAGTGCTTTGAGTTCATGATCATTTTGTTGAAATTTAACTGTTAGGAAACATAGATCAGATCTTTATAAAACTACTTCTATTATTTAGCCCTACATAAAGTATCATCTTCAGTGTTTCCTATTTTTTTMCCCTCTGTTTTAATGAAAAATAAATAAATCTCCTGATTCAACTTTTATGCAGGAAGAATAGAAAGGTATTTTATAAGGAGAAAAATGCTTCCAAGCTTTTTATAGTTGTAGATTTGTATCATATACACTAGGTGTCACACAGCCAGATTTCACATAGTATCAAAACCCCAAAGCTCAGGAAAGGGCGGCCATCAGCACCTGTTGGAAAGCATTGCAGCATATTARGCAATGTTTCATTCAAAACAAAACCCTGCTGGCAAAGGAGGCTGGCTGTTGACCTGATAGTGTTGACTTTTTGCTCTCTACCTGCATATTTYTGTCCTCTGTGCAGTTATGCAGTCTGTGTTGTTTTGTTTTGCATGGTCCGTTGTTCCTTCTTGCCCAGCTGGCTGAGGTACGGAGAGCGGTGCACATCCCAGCCCATCTCCCCTGGTCTAGTTCCCACAGAATGATGCCAGGTCACATCACCAGTGGCCTGACTTAGTATTGTAATTTTACACTATTCGTGTACTATACTATTAAGTATTATAGAAAAGTGAATGTTCAAATATTAAAACCAATCAGTTTGGCTCTTGTACAAAAAATTTGGTGCAGGACTTTTCAAAAAAAAAGGATTTTAAAGACATAAACTAGCCATTTGATAGAATGATCTCCTTTTTACAGTTAAGGTTTTTGGAAACTGCACCTTAACACTGCTGAATTTTTAGAGATGGGAGAACCTGTTATGAGAACTGAAAAGAAAGTTTTCGCTGAATAAAGATAAGTGGTTGTTAGATGCTAGGTGATGTTATCCAGGTAAGAAACAGATAGTTTTCTTTAACCCTTTGAAATCCTGAGTGGAGCTCCTTTCATGGGTCAGAGTAAATGGGCACATTCCTGTTATCAGCAAAGGTTTGTTCCAAATTGCCAGTGTAATACTGCRTTCTCCCAAATCTGTAGCAGGATAAACCCTCTGTGCACACCTCATGAGGCACAAAGTCCACTGTAGGAGAATCATAAATCTCGTAGCAGTTGAGACCAGTCTCAAATTCAGATCTACTAAAAAAGTGGAAATTGCCTGTACTTCCCCAAAATTGGAAGGCCTTTTTGGGAAAGAACGTGGTCTGAAGTCTCTCCTCTCCCTGAGGTATTCTTTGAAACTATCACGTGGGCTCGAGCTGTCCTGTCATAGCAGAAGAACCAGATGTAGAGCAGCCCGCAGGAAACCCCTGCTTTAATTGAGCAGCTTTTCCCCGCTGCGTGCGAGCTGGTGAATGCCAGGGAGGTGGGTGCTGTGCACCAGTGCATATTGGTGAGCCGCAAGACTGGACACGTGCTAGCAAAGGGGATGGAAGAGACAGGTGCTCTGCGGAGGGCTTGTTTTACTGCCTTGTTTTAAATATCCACTTTTGAAAACATAGTTGCTATAAATTTCAGGCTGACAATGTGGTGTRTATCAGTGACCTGCAAAATAGCTTGTAAACCTGCAAGAAAAGCCTATGATGATGTGAAATGAACTGAATAAGGACCTACTGAAACAGGTTTTAGCTAATTTAATCTTCAACCTTTCTAATGGTAGTAGAGGGCTGGTTGGAGGGACTGGCTGAGCTGGTGGGGGGAGGTTGCCTTTTTTTATGTCATTCATTACAGTTCTTTTTTTTTCATTGTATAGTTGCTTTGAAGCAAAGCCCTTTTTGGATAGTTTCTCAAATGGTCTTGATTTTTGAATGCTTTATCTGAACTGTTAATTCTAGGGTCCTGATGTAACCAAGTGGGCGAAGGCTGGCAGAAGAGCATGCTCTGCCAGACTTTGAAGCCAATGTTGTAGAAGCAATGATCAACATCAAGCACTGTGGTTCTCAGATGCAGAGCCTTACAGTCTAAATCAAAGCAACAGTTCTGAAAAGGCCACCTAAAGAATTTGGTGAACTTTCTTAATGTCAAATGTGCAGCTACATGAACTAGGTAGTTTGTATCAGAACATAACCGGGTTATGTATTGTGAAAAAACTGTGAGCAGTAATATATGCAAATGCTGGTATAGCGCCTAGTGGAAGCTGTGATGTGGAAAGATCTTTGTGGATTAGTGATGTAAGATTATAAGTAGATTTCTGATGTTTAAATGAATATYTATTCTTTGTTCGTAAATGCTATTACTAATTTATTCAGATCTATTTAATTTTGTCCCTAATGAAATGAGTTGGTTTTATGGGAGGGCATTTAGGAAATGGAAGATAAATTATGTAATTTGTGCCTATGTACTTTAGAGAAACAGCTAACACTATTAGGTGAGTTTGTTTCTTTGCGGATGAATCTGTATTTCCTGATGCGATGGACAAGCTGCCATGGATGGTTACTGTGGGAGTTCTCTATTTCAACAGAGAAAACTGTAGGGAAAAAATCACCAGTTACTGTTTCTCACTGATCAAGCAGTTTAAAGTCACTGCTGGAGATGTGATCATTCCCTTTGGTATCATTTGTCCTTGGTCAAAATTAATAGAGAATCGAGGTACTCTTGTAGCCAGTGAGTCAGGACTCAATATTCAAAATGAAAGAGGAACTGCAGAAAACTGTTTTTCAGGGGTGATACGGAAAGCTGTTGGTACATTGCATGGCAGTGAGGAGCTTATCAAAATCCTAAAGGTGAAGAATTCATAATCGTGGTTTTCAGTTTCAGCTCCCAGCATTGCCGCATGCTTCTTTACGTGTCTGAGGAACACCTGGTCTAGGAAATTAGGACAGTGATAATGCCGTCTTTCTTTTATTTTTTAATACATCTAGATGGCGTGAAGGTGCAGGAGTTCCTTGCTGTGTGTGCATAGCCCCACGCACAGATCCAGTTTTAATTTGGAATGCACACTTGCATTAAGTGCAAATGCAATGCACGTGGTAGAACATCGGTGGCAAAGCGATGATAGAGCATTTTCAGAGAAGAAACATTGAGAAAGGTGGAGCTGTTGATTTTTTTTTTTTTTTTCCTCTAGCCCTTTTCAGCTTTTGCTTAATTTGTAATAGTTGTATATATTTAATGCCAGTAAAGGGCTGTTGTGATTGCCTAGCCTAACAAGTCAAAAGGCGTAAGACAAGCCGTAGCATTTTGTACTTTGGCTCAGCTCAGCTTCTAGCAAACTTGACTTTAGAATTGAGTCCATTTGCTAAAATAAACAGTCAATTTCCTTTAATTTCTTGCTCTAAAATGGGTTTTCCAGAATTTGACTTATTATTTTAGATTTCCCCAAGCTTTTTGCAGTCAGCTTCCATTCTAAGTTTGAGATCACAACTAATCATGCATTCCTGACATTATTAATTAATGAAATACACAATATCGGACACATTTCTATTCTTCTTTCTCAGCTATGGTTAAGTGATTAGCCATTCCCCGTGCCTAAAATCCATATTCAGTAGATATTTGCAGATATATATTGCCTTTTTTCAGAATAAGGAAATGGATTTTCATAAGCTTTTTTAAGATTGTGCAATGTAGATTGTGTCCAGGTATTTCAGATGTCTACATACCTTTCCTGTATGGAAATATGACAGTTCTGATCTTTTATGACATATTTAAGTTATTGCAAGTCATTGCTGTTTCTGCTTTGCTCTTGGTCCAAAGAAATTATAATATTTGTTCGAGGGATGTTCCTGTGATGTACGCCAGTTTGTACAGATTATTGTGCTGTGTCACTAGTCTGTACTATTTTTTTTGAAGGATATTTCATTTTCAGTTTGAATTAAGAGGAAATTTAATGAATATATACATTTTGAGACACGGTAGGTTCCCCATCYTCTGGGCTCATCTGTAATTGATCTTCTAAGTGGACAGTTTGCTGAGCTGTGTTGTTCTGACCCGCAGTCTTTTCAGCATCACAGGGACATTATGTGATGTGATCTGGAGACCGGTGGATACCTGTGATGTGACTTGTTAACTAAGGCTCTCTGCAGGAACTGACGTTAAAGCTTGTTTATAGTTATATGCAATGAGTAATAACTGGTGGAAAATATGATTAGAGTTGCTGCATCCTTGAGACCTCCTTGCTCCTTAGCACTTACGGTAGCAAAAGAGTGACCCACCTGCGCCTGTTAGGCCAGGCTGTAGGCTAATTGTTGCGTTCACTGTGCTAATGCAGCCACGGCTGTGGAGGAGAAGTGGCACCAGTTTCCCTTTGATAATTTTTTAAATTAATGTCGTGTTTGCTTAAGAAAAGGAGCAAAGGCTGTTTTCAGGTATGTCTGTCCTGACTGAAGGCGTAAAGGCCCAGTACGGTGATTCAAGCAGGGCAACCTCAACAGGCACCTTCAGCAGGCACTTATTTCTTAAGCTTGTTTGTACAAAACAGCTTCTCTTCCCTTCCATTTGAGAGACTGTTCCTTCCTAAACAGCCACAGTGTCTTTGATCTCCAGTGTTCAYGAGGCCTTTCCTGTCTTAGTATTGTCTTTTCAGCAAGCAATTCTCTAGTGTTTGCTAAGAAGTGGCATAACCGAGTCATTCTTTCCTTTCCTGATTGTTTTTCTCACCAGCTTCTTATTGACAATAAGCAATATATTTGTATAATAAATAACTTAATGCAATATTCATGAATTATTAAAAGCCGTTCCAAATCTGTCACAGTGAACTCAGAGGAGTAAATTGCTTTACACAAGAACAGATTCCAAGTTTCTCTGGGCTGATGCTCTAGCTCATGTACACACTATTAACTATTTAAACAGCAAAAGCCTAGCTTCCTTTTAAGGTAAAAAAACCCCTAGCACAAAAATAGCAAGGATTTCTTTGCTACCAAATATTAGCAGTACTTTTCTCCTGACTTCCCATTTTCCTTGAGCCACTCATTCTTCCTCCTCTCCCCAAAAATCCTTYAGAAGTTGTAATTAGAGTTGTCACAAGAAGTAATTATAACACAATGAATAATCTGGTTCTGCTTGACAGATGTAATATTGTAGGTAACTGAGAAAGGGGGCTTCAGATGAGGCTCTTGAATATTGTGACTTCAGTGACCTAGTGAGGAATGAAAAAAAGCAAGCTGACTGGTCCACTCCCAGTTGGTAAATTCCTGAAGAGTTAGGCTATCAGGAATTGTAGCCAAGATTGCTCCCTCAGTGATGATTTTTTATGTGATGTGTAATTTTCTCTTGAGATACCAACAATAGAAATACTACACATTAGCTTTTCTTTGCCTTGAAAGTTTTAATAAATTTTGGAATTACTGCAGATCTCAAATAAGTTTTCAAAACATAGTGTAATGGCTGTAGGTTTAAGGAATTTTGTAAGTCAATAAATAAGGAGCAATGGAACAAATCTCCTGCTTGAGAATTTGCAGTTCAGACTTGGAGATGTTGAAAATCCAAGTTAGTTGATCTCTCAGTGGGGGGGCAATATGTAAAGGTTTGGCTGGATGAGGAAAGAGGGAAATGAATCCTGTGTTTAAACCTCCCCGGCAGTTGGTCTGAAAATTTGGAAACTCTCATTCTTCTAGTGATTTTTCAGTGATGTATTGGCCCCATTAAAGTCAGTGGGAGATTTGCCATGGGTTTTAATGAGATCAGAAAGAGAATAGTACATTTCAACTGCTTTTTTAACATTGGAAAATAAGTTTCATRTTCACTTCTTTTACAGTGATGTATTCTAGAGACAAATCCACCCGTAATTAGATGGCATTTTTCATAGCACAATAGTAAAAAGTCCACCAGCAAGATGGGATGAAGTAACCTACTCGTGCTGTCTCAGGAGAGCACTCACTGACAGCTTTTTTTCTTTACCTGTTGGCATACATAGAATTTGGGCACATGAGGGCTGGAAAGATTAATTTAAGATTTCACATCTACCAGGTCTGTTTTTGATAAGAAAAGGCTGCAATAAACAGGGCATAATTCAAACARAAGGAAAGGAAATATGGAATTGATTATGGTACTTCAGTGAGTTTTAACAATTTTGCAAAATATCTTAGTTACGTTTCACATCTTATATCATGCCAACGAGATTAAGGCATGATGTATTGCRAATTTACATTCCTTCTATTACCAGTGAACTGCATCTGTCTGATCAAAATATGGCATCTTTTCAACAGGCTGTCACAATAATGCACRTGTTAGTGTGCCTTTGCAGGTTTATAGCAGTTAAATATTTATGATATATGCAAATTTTTGCTCTGTTTTTTAATTGCAARTGAAGGCTGATCAACGGTTTGCTTTCTGTTCTCCATGTAAAAGTTCTGTTCTTCATCTGGAATGTTACTTTAGTAGGGAATAATTTGATGAAAATAAGAAGGTGGGTGGAAGGGGATCCTTTGCTTGTTCTCTGTCTGGGGCTGTGCAACCACTTTGGCTTTAAAGCACTCTCTCCTGTTTTGTTGTGTGAGACTGAAGATTTCTGATGAACTCTATGAAGGTGTTGACCTAAAAAAAAAAAAAAAAAAAACATGATGCACACTCACATAAGCCCGGTGCACTGAAGATGTCCATGTGCCCTTCTCTCTTCTAGGTGCGGGTGCTTTCAGCAGCGGGTATGCGCAGCTAGCACCCGCAGAGCCCTGCATGGTGGGCAGAGATGGTTTCTGCTGAGCTTTTGTGACAGCTGCTCTTTCCTTAAGTTCAGTCCAGATCCTCTCCCCTGGTCTCTCGTGGCAGGGGAATGCAGTGAAGGTACGTTGTCTTACACTTGTAGTTGCATAGGGCATAGAAATGCAGAGGTGCAGCACTGGTAAGAGGAGTTGCTGTTCATGGTGGTACCCTCAGGGAAGTCATGCTCGTTGGCGCAGCCCTTCGAAGGCTGACCTGGAGGTTTGGTGGCAGCAGCAGACCTCTCCTCCTAGGCAGCCCCTCCTGGAGGCAGGGGAGTGCGACGAGAGAAGTGGCACYGCTACTGATCTGTCCTTTACCAAGGGCATATGGCAACTATCCTTTCCTCTTGCTTCCTTGCATTTTCTTTTTCCTCATCTCTCAGTTTGYGGCTGCTGTTTCTCAGTCCCTTTTCAGTCCCTGGGATAATAGAGCTATTTTCCATTTATCACTCACCCAGAAAATGAATCATCACTAATCCTCTTCCCACACTCTCCCTCACAAGTCTAGTTGCTCSTGCCTCTGCGACCTGGCGGCTGACCCGTGCTCTCAGGCGGGGGTCCGGCGRTGGCCAGCTCAGCCGGCAGCACCGAGGGCCCGCAGCTGCGTGGAGCGGGGCTCGCGCTGGCCGGGGCAGGGGGTGGCCTGAGCTATCCGAGCCTCAGCCTGTGAGCGCCCGTGTGCTTTGTGCTTGTTTTAAACAGCGCGTCTGCAAACATCAGCATAAATAGCAGCTACTTCCACTCTCACCATTCAAAGTGTTCGCACAATGTTTGTAACCGCTAAGGAACAGCGTTGCAGGGAAGGCAGGACCCAGGCTTGCAAGTTTTGCACATTTTAAGTTATAGGATGTTCAGGCTTGTGTTTTGTGAACAAAGTTTAGAAATTCCTCTGCATAGTTGTGTTTTGGACTGTACTAAACTTCAGAAGGAAAGGTCTACTTGTGCCGGCATTTTTTATAAATTGGGACTGTTTCGGCAGCCTATGTGGCCTTCCATTCAGCTGTTTGTTTAAGCCAAGCCAAAAGCCACTTATCTAAAGATGATTTATTCTTGCTCTTGAGCTGACGGAGCCAGGCTGGGAAGGGGGAAAGCTGCTTTYCAAGGTTTCGTATGAACCCTCTGTCTCCAGTCAAAACCATATGGGGGGTATAGAGAGCTGGCCGTAACATAGCGCTGCAAGGTGCTGGCAGGTCTCTCGTGCTTTGCTTGTAGGACACCTTTTTAAAATAAACAACAGTGGTATGTGATTGACTCACATTTGAACTTTGCAGCTGTTCYTTCGTATTGGTACAGTATGCCAAAGCAAAACTCTGTGGCTCAGCATCGCTAGACTTCAAAATCAAGTCCTTTATTCAGATAYTATAATTTGGATCCACTTTAACTTTTTTTTTTGTCAGTGTATGCAAACTGGGTGCAAGTGTGTTTCTTCATCTAATTCAGAAAAATAGATCTTGTCTATTTACTTAATACGCAGCAAAGTTATGTGGTAAAAGATGAGTAGTTTTCTCACTAAAAGGCAGCAGATGGATATTCTTAGCCAGAAATGTGTAATATAACTGAGGCAGAATAGCTGGCCGTCAAAATTATGTCTAAAAAGGAAGGCAGTTTTAGTGATATTTTAAGGTAGTTTGTTTTGTGTGATTAAAATAACCARAAGATTGTTAGTCCTTGTTTTCAAGAACTCTGTTTTATCCTCTCCGAATGCCGTGAGGATCCTACGTACTCACTGATGTCTTTTAGCTGTAACAGAGTTCACTGAAGGCAGAGCTGCCTTGTGAATATGGTTCAGGGAAGAGCGTGAGTGAGGGTGAAGGTGCCGGGCTGTGGCATTTTGGCTTTGGCAACGGGAACAGATTGAGGGTCCTTTTGCATCACAGTTTGCTGCTGCCACAGTTTATTTCTTGGGGGCCACACTGTAAACTGGCTTGCTGAAATGGCCTTATGTATTTTAAAAAAACAAAAAACAAAAAAACCCACTTGTGTCTGCTCCCAAAGAAAGAGTAACCTGGATAACTTCATTGGTGTGGCTCCGAGGGCACCGGGGAGCTGTGCGGCGGGTGGCCCGGGAGGGAGGCTGCCGAGAGCCCAGGCGGCCTGCTCTGTGGGGGCCCTCGCGCTGCCCGGCTGCCGCCTGGCGCGGCCCGGGGGTCTCGCGAGCCCTCGCCGACCGGGGGCTGCTGCTTCCTCTGGTGCAGCCCGTTGCTCAGCACAGATGGCTCCCTTCAGGCCTTGCCTCGGAGAAGGCAGCTGCTTTCTTACTGAGAATTTTTTGGAATGAGTTAATATAGAGAGGGTTAAAGCCCCGGTGCRTGTGTTTTGGACTGTCAAAGCAAATATTTTGACAGTCATTCAGAAGTGGATATTGAGTGGCGTACTGTGAAGAACATGCAGTTCTTGCATGGAGAAAGCTTGCCAAGGGACAGAAAGCTGAGAGGAGAAATAAACAGTTAATTTTCAGCCTCATGAGAGCATGGCTTGAGTTCCTGAAGCAAAGAGTGGGAGAAGAGGGGTGAGCAGGATGCTGGTGGGAAGCTTCACGAAGTACAGCGTTATGTAGCATCATCTATTGCTGAAAAGACTTGGAGGCACGACACAAAGTTTCTGACAGGAGCAGTGC
Organism: Rhea americana; assembly: GCF_003343005.1. Lineage (NCBI taxonomy): Eukaryota > Metazoa > Chordata > Aves > Rheiformes > Rheidae > Rhea > Rhea americana. The sequence continues at coordinate 418,962 of NW_028186912.1, forward strand.
AGCTTCCCCTATGAACTGAAGCTAGTGCGTTTTGGAAGGAAAAGGTTAACTACACCAGCATGACTGAACTGTAAATTATCTCCAGGGCTTTATCTGCAACCTGCATCTGGCAAGTCTCACCAGGGAGCAGTGCCCCTGCCGCTCCTCTGCTCTGATGTGCTGTACAGACTTCTGTCCGCTTGCTCCTTAAAGGAGTCACAGGCGAGCGGTGTCCTCTTCGGGGGCATCACTTGCACAGGAGTAAGTTTATGCAGAAACGCTTCTGTGAATTCATACATTCATGATATTTTGTTCTGGAAATATGTTTCATAATGGGATAAAGTACTGGTCATCTGGGAAAAGCTGAACTGTACAGGTTTCATGTGAAAGCAAAGTATATTCTCGTGACCTTACATTAACTTTCATGTATTGTGTATCGAAGTTTTGGTGTGTTGCTTTGGGAAGCATATGTTCTAGTAAAGTCTTAAGATTGGACACTACCTCCATATCATTTTCTGACYAGGCTATTTTTGCTAATGTATTGACTTTCCTGAAGATGCTGTGTTTCAGTGTTACCATTTTCTTTCACTTGATTTTAAAATGGGAAAGAACTCAGTCGTGTGGACTTTTCCTTCTCATTCCAGTACTCATTGAATGTTTATTATCAGTGTCGTGTGTTTTATGGCTCCTAATGTTCCTCTGGAATTTCCACCTCTTTAAGTAAATAAGAACTTTGTTCTCATCTATAAACAGTATCCCATTCTAGAAACAATATTTTATTATGTTTAGCAGGAACAGAGTAAGCTCAGCTAAGGTGGACTTTTAGCTGTTTTTTCCCTTACACCTGCAGTGAAAAAAGGATAATTTTGAAGACAAGAGATTTACATGATTTTTTTGCACAGAAACACAGATTCTAGACCATTTTGGATCTTCTCTTAAATCAAAACAAGAAAACCCCAAACCCTCTGAAGAAGTTTTCTATTAATTTCTCTCTTAATAGTGCGGATGACATCAGAAGAATGCAGGGTTGTAGTGGACTTTCCCTACATTCCACTTGTTATTCAAAGTGGAAATACTGAGAGAATTAGCTGCTTTTGGCAGACTAACGCGTCAGCCCTCTGTTATTACAAAGGGTGTATTCGAGTCGTCAGCGTGTCGGGCTGATTGAAAACGTCACGCTCTTCTGAGCTACTCCAGAAAAATGGAAAGTGATCTGAATTATTGTCTTTGTGCAACTAAAAGCATAAATAAATGTTATGCCTTTTTTAACATGTAACTTAGTAAACTTTGATAATTAACCTAATAAAGCCTATGAAATGAGTTGCCTCATTGCCAGACATATACACTGTAGGCTAAGTTCTCTTTCAAAYACTTTGATATGTTCCTCAAGTTTACCAGTGGGAATAGAGAAGGTGAAAGTTGTGAAATCTACTCTAAGCCATGTCAAATGTAAAATATCAGGAAAATTTGTAGGAGGATATATCAGAAAAAACAGGCTATGAGGTAACGTAGAAGTAAGGGAACAAAATTCYGTTGGTGGCATGGCAGCTTAAGTCCACACGTATGTCAGTACCAGATAAGGCTACAGAGCCAGGGGAGCAAGAGAGGGGAGCAGCGAGGACAGGATCTTGTGCATCCTTCACCAACGCAGGTATAGGAGAGAGCAGAGTTCCTGGAGGAAATTCTGAACCTGTTAAGTTGTGGGATTTTTTTTTTTTTTTTTTGGTTTTGCATTCAGTGGGGTTAGGGTTTGACCATTGGCCTCAGAACTCCAGTGAAATTAAATAACAACTCCATTACATTTTGACAAAGCTGAAAGCTTTGAGACAAGAATGAGAGTGTCTTTTTTTTTTTTTTTTTTGGCATCCACTGAACATTTCCGATTTGGCAACTGTATTAGTAAGATACTGTTTTGATACTAGATTCTTTTGCCTTCAGAATCAGTTGAATGTTAGTATCTTTTTTTGTGAGTAAAACTTAAAAGTGCTCTGTCCTCATCACTGAGTGGGTAACATGAGTACATTTCCTGCTTTCCTCCTGTTTTTCCAAGTGACACATTTCAAGTTCAAGCATGGAGACATATGCAATGATCCATTTGTTATTTTAAACACGATATTTGGATACAATTTAGATGTGTAACAATCTCTGATTGCCTCTTGTACTGAGATAAGTATAACCCTGGGAATGTCATCAGCTACTGTTCAAAGGCAGCATAGATGCTTCGGGAAACCCCTCGGGAATATTTCTGCTGCAGTCCCAGCATTGCGGAGGGTTGTGGAAGGAACAGATCTAGGGGAGTGAAGAATCTAGTAGCTCCCTAGCGACCTCTCTGACTGGAGCTGTTGGTGGCTTGGCAGCGATCAGGACATTTTTCTGCAGATTCATATTTACAGTAGTATAGGTTATCCTAAGGCTGCCAGTGTCAGCATTAATTCAAGATGAGATGTTACATACCTGCACTTTTCTTAAACCCTGGCTTAAAGCTGAACAAAAGTTAAGAATATTGTGAAACACAAGTTTTGCAAAACTGTTTCCAAGCTCTAAAATGATGGGCTGCATCACCATATAGTTACTGCGTTCCAGTGGGCGGACTGTCCCCAGCTGTAATCCTGTTTGTCTCCTCTTGAGACAGAGGCTGGATCAGCAACAATCAGCAGAAATCTAGTTTCAGTAATTCTGGAAAGTGAGTAGAAATGAGGTTCATTCATTGAGCTTTGTGCCCTCGGTGACTGCAGTGTGTAAGGGCTGTGTCCTGCCTCCTCCCCAGAGGTGGGTGCTGTGCCAGCCCTCTCGTTAGCGTCCCAGGACCAAAGGCAGGACAGTAAGTTAAGCAAACTGCACGTCTTTAAAATTGCTTAAACATGTACAAACACTTYGCTGGGTAACTGCCAGCAACCTTAGTAATTTCAGCCAGAGGAAGATGATGTGGGAGTGGTGGTAGGAGTGGGCGGGACCGTTTGGTGTTACTGAGACCTTTCTCACAAAGCGTTTGTCAAGCAACTCTAAGTCGGATGGGACAGAGCAGATACTGTAAGTACAGCCAGGCAGCGGGAGAGTAATCGTTCCCCCGAGACGAAGCTGGGAGGTTTCCAGGAGACTCCCTTCGAGCGGCCCTTGCTGGAACTGCTGTGTGTGGCTTTGGATCTGCGCAGGACGTTGGCTTGATCCTGGGATGTGTGGGGGTGCAAACAAACCCTTTTTCTCACTGCTGATATGTTCTTTCTTGTAGGTGTGTGATGTCCATCTAGTGGGCAGTCTTTGGGGCCATCCCCGCAGCCTGGAGCGTCATGTGCCAGTATGACTATTAAGAGAGGAAAGCGCACTTCAGAGCTCAGCATCCAAGAGAGAAAAAAAGAGGAACTAAACAGAGAGAACAAATGACCATACTGCTTGCAAAACTTTGGGCCGTTAACTTCTCCTCCTGAGAAATTTTGTCTTAGCGGTTGTGAGAGAGCTGAAAAAGCAGAGCAACAGCAGTGATTTTCTTAGAGGTTTTTTTTCTTTTTTAATTTAATTTTTTCCTCTTGTGCCTGAATTTAAGACTATCAGCTGCACTGATCACAAGCACTGGACATCAATATGTGTCATGTCATTGTAACGTGCCGGTCAATGCTATGGACACTCCTGAGTATTGTTGTGGCTTTTGCAGAGCTCATCGCTTTCATGAGTGCAGATTGGCTGATTGGCAAAGCCAAGCCTTTGAGCTCTGAGGACATGGACAACAGAACAGGGGGGTCACAGGAACCCTACCACCCGACACTGGGCATCTACGGGCGTTGCACCAGGATCTCCCACATGCAGGTTTCTAGACGAGACACGCTTTGTGGTCCTTACGCCGAAAACTTCAGTGAGATTGCCAGTGGGTTCTGGCAGGCTACCGCTATTTTCCTGGCTGTGGGAATCATGATTCTCTGCGCCGTGGCGTTTGTGTCCGTCTTTACTATGTGTGTGCAGAGTATTATGAAGAAAAGTATTTTTAATGTCTGTGGGCTGCTACAAGGGATTGCAGGTATGTATACTTTGAAAGCAACTGAAAAAAAATGTTTTGTGTGTGCCATTCAGCTGCAGAAATGCAGAGATTCTGTGCTGTCTACAGATGTCTGTGTTACGTGGACCCCAGAGTGATTCTATATGCTGGTGTTTATTTAAACACAGCTGAAATTTATAGCTTCACTGCTTGTAATACATTGACATTGGCAGCAAGATTGCAGCCTGTTGTGTGCCAGAATGAACTGACCGACGTTTCTTTTGTTTGCTGTTCRGGTTTTTTCCTCTGTTTGAATATATTTCAGTAACAAGAACTTCTGTCCTTTGTTACCAGCAGAGAGCAAAGTCAATGCTAATATGAACGCGGTCTATCTCCTTTTGCTAGTTTAGTAACTTTCCCATAGACCYGAGGCAGTTCTCTATGTCTCAGACTTCCTGGCTGTGGTGAGGGCAAATACCAGCCCCAGGGATAAGAGCAGCCTGCAGAATCCCACACCCTCTTCTCCCAGGTTTCATGTCAAGYAGCCTCCTTCAAGGACATGAGTCTGACAAGTAACACCTTGTCATGCAGCTTCCCTTCAGCCAGTTTATTGTTGAGGTGAGCTCAGTGAGTTTGTTTTTACTATTCAAATGTTAGTTTTACTCTGCCTGAACAGGTGAATTGGTTATGGGTATTTTATGTTTCTGTTAATAACTCTGTATTTTACAGAGATTAGGTGACTGCTACGTAGATTAAGATTGGAAGATGTTAAGTAGAGCAGTTCTCTGTGTACTTACAAGTAAGCAGTGGAGAGAACTTGTCCCATAGACAGGTTTTTGTATTTTTTACTGTTTGCCTGTGATTGTTTAAAGGAAAAGAGTGATCTTGTGATATAACTCAGGCAACCCTCAGAGGAAGGAGGGAATGAACGGGGCCACCTTCTCCTTCCTTCTTCATGCTGCTCTTAAACAGATATTTTCAAATCATAAAATGGTTTTGTTAAAAAGATAGAAATTTTAACTTGTTTGTTGAAAACAAGAACCTCTTGTTTAGGTCCTCTGATTAGCTTCCCCAGTCCTCACCTGGGAATGCAGTCAAGCACTGCTCTATTGGCTGTACCTTGACRTGAGATGTTAATAGTAGAAGCTTAAACCCTTATTAAGGTGGTTGGCTTCATTCATTTTGTTGAGGACTAAGGTAATCTTATTCTAGATGAATGCAGGGACGTATGCAAATATGTCTGTGTTTATTTTTGTGAGAGAACTTGGGAACTCTATCAAGGCAGTGCCTACCTCRGCCTGCGGGGAAAACAGCAATGGCCAGTGACCTGGCCAACACCAACCCCTGAAGCAGGGACCTGGTAGCTCTTGTCACCTTCCACATTATGCAGCTTCAGTATAAAAGCGCTCTGCTTATTTCATGACACTGACAATGACAGATTTGTGCTTTTGAGACAGAATTAAATCCCTAAATGGCTCAAGATGCATCTGCTCAGAAGATGGCATCTCACTAGCAGAAGAATATTCTTTAAATAAAAATGGCATGTTTTGATGTAACCACTGCTGGTTTACAGAATTTGCCAGCCCCAGTGTGACAAGTGAGCAGCTTGGCCATGCACATCAGAACTAGTAGCATGTTTTAACTCTGCGCTTTCTCATCTTACTGCTTGCTTCAGAAATAATCTAGGAAACCTGGTTATCAAGAGATGACATTTCATCTTTTCTATTAGATACGTATAAGAGAGAGGAGAAGAGGAGCAGTTATCAACACAGATAGATATTAGGGCATGTCAGACTTGTGTGTCTGTGGAAAAGCTAACCATACTTACAGAGCTGGTGCCATTTCAGGATACCTATTAACAGTTTAAACATCAAAATTAGCAGGAAATTGATTCCTGTATCTTAGAAAACTGATCTGGAGACCAGTTATTTCTGAGACAGTATGTGCAAAAACAGTTTTACTTTTTACAATCAAACCAATGGTGCCTGCAAAGGTAATCGTGGGCTCAAGGAATTGAACAATACGGTGGACAAAGCATTTCTCATGCGTTCGGGGAGAGATCAGTTCTTCTTTGAGCTGTGTTGAGAATGGAAGCGCTTCCCTTCTTATAATTCGGATAAATGACACAGCACGAAGCTGGGTAATTGAAAGGTCACGTTACTGAAACCATTGCTCTGAGGAGTACGCCTGCCAATATTTGCAGCCAGGCGTCTTGTGGCTAGCAACACATTTTCTCAAGATTAATTTTATTGGGTCCACTGCTACGTTTGTGCCAGTAGCATTACAGCATCTGCTTACTTAGTTGGAAGTGGGGTTTTTATGACTTACTACAGCTTTTAATTTCATCTTTCTCAGTTCTTGAGTTTTCGAAAACACTTAAGTAAGTGCTTCCAGAAGGAGAGTTGTCCACATGGTTAATCCATGCGAGGTTTATGATATCTAGACTCATGTCCTGGCCAAAGAGCAACTAGATGCAACCCTGCCTGATCATCTTAAAAGCATTCTTTCAAATGTGACCTTTTTATTTAACAAATGTAGGAAAAGAATTCATAAGTCATTTTGTTTATCAGTATATATCAGTCCAATATTTTCAAATATGTCAAATATCCCGTTTTCAAAGATGAGATGCACCCACAGTAGAGACTACATGAACTCAGAATTTTGCAGACTTAATCTCATTTAAAATCTCTATATCTTTGCTATGGAGATTTAATATAATTAAAAACATACAGCCAGTTAATTTATTCCTGGAATTCATCATGAAAAAACAATAACAGACACYGGATATATCATTTCTGTCTAGCAACATTTGTTGTGACCTGGCTGATGCCTAAGGTGAAATTACAGAACACAAAGCTGCATCTCTTCTGTTAGGGCATGTGTCCAACGCCTGCCCTTGGACAACTGTGCAAATTCTCCTTTAGGTCGATGGGAGGGAGCCACACACATATCTGGTCCACAGGGTTTTGTTTGTTGCAGAAAGCTGGGAATACAAAGCTATAAAAGAAGAAAATACGGCTCTGTTTAAAATCTTGAAATTCCTTTGTAGTGGAGCAGGACTTTTACCACTTGTTTTTAGACAGCAGCATCTTTTGTTCTGGATATGTAGAAATGGTAATCAGTGGTCATGATTTTGGGAATGTTTGAGCATTGTTTCATCTACAAAAGAATCTTTGCAGTAGAGGGTGCAAAGAAAGGAACCGTGTAATTAAATAGATAATTACTACCTAGCAGCAAGAAGTCCAGGCATACATTCATTTGAATGTCTTTTTAGGGCAAGTATTCTATTTTTACAGCCTATGAATCATTTGAAATACAGAGGCTAGGGGAGGCAGTATGCTGTTATATGATGGTTGATACTGGGAACTGGGACCCATACCATCTCAGGGTACTGCATGCAGCTTCTGGTCGTCATTCCCATGTTCACCCCCTCTCATGGTTAAAAATATGATTTTGTTGATGGAGGGGAGCTTAGACAGCCCCTTCAGCCTCTGACACAATTTCATTTATGAAATTAATCATAAAACCTTGTCTTGCCTTTTTTGAGCCTCAGAAGGCGTAGCTGCCATCGGGTGCTGGGGCTGGCAGAGCGGGCGCCTGCGACAGGCCGGCAGCAGAGCCGATGGTCGGGGCCGGCCAACTCATGTGCAGGATGAGCTGCAACCTGCCAGCAGTGCCCTGACCACAAGTCACAAGGCGGAAACTAAATTAGCGGCACGTATGTTATGTCGACTTTGAAACTTCAGCAGTGCGTTTCGTTTTGGGGAACTGTACCATGTACCGGGAAAAGCTTTGGAAAGGGCAGAGGGGAGGGTTTGTTATCTAGCTGAGAAGGGAGCTCCTTTGGGAATTTTGTTCCCATTCCTACTGCTTTGCTGGGCTGGAACGGGGCTATGTTACCAGGCAGCTTTGCCAGTCTAGGCTAAAGTAGCTCCTGTCCCCTAAGGTGTTGATGGCTGCATCTAGGGGCGTCTTCTGGGTTATCTCCCCCTTGCCGTTTTATCTGTTCGTGATCCACCTCTAGTTCAAAGAGGGCTTTTCTAAAGAATTTTCTGACAGAAGCACATCAAGGTTACAGCCACCTGCCAAAACTCCTCTGTTCAGGCAAGYGGTAAAGAGTTGCTCCAAAGCCCCTGGTGTGGCCGAAATGCAGCCTCCTTGTATCACAAGCCAAGAGATGCACCTGGGCTTGCCRCGATTGCACATGTTCATCAGGTTTGTGCAACTGGAAATCACCCTGCATCTGTGGTAAGGCCAGCTGCATGTCTGCCATGTGCTGAGGGATGTCTGCGTTGTGTTTGTGAGAAAGCGTGACCACATCTGCGGTCATGTGCCTGAGCAGTCTGACTGTGAGGCTGGCACGTGGGCCGTCCTGCCTGTAGCGGGTGCGTGTTAAGTCATCTGGGGCAGAGGCTTGTCTTGAAAGGCTGCTAGAGGTGGCCCAGGAGAGTGAGGTTCCCCCCACCGTTTCCTCAGGTTTTCCCTCCTGTGACCAGATGACACCCAGCAGGTTTGGGACCCCTGGTCCGGAGCAGGTTCTCCTGTGACATCTGAGCTCTCCTTCAACATTGCTGGGGAGATGACTGAGCTTCTTCCCACTTGAAACCTTTTCTGGGCCAGACTTCAGTGTTCTCTTCTCATCAGTGGGTGCTGAGGCTCCCTTAACGTTTCACCCTATTTTCTTCCTTTCCAGTGTTTCCTCTTGTACTTCTGCTTTTTTGAAAAGGTGGGTTTCCCCTGGCACTTGTCCCGTTCAGTCCCAAACAGTGCAGTGTCTGTCCACAATACTCTCCCTTCTCAGCTATCCACACAAGTCCGCCTCTGTTCGTTCTTCTGGCCTTCCTATGCCCTCTTCTTTTCTCACGTGTACTGCTGTTCATGCCTTCTTCTGTTCCCCTTGCTGTGGTCACTTGGGGGCTGCTTTGATCTGGAGCCAATGCAGTACCTGGGCAATAGTTCARTTAAAGGAGAGCATTTTTACTCTTAAATGCAAGGAAACTTTTTTATAGTTTTCTGAAATACAGGGATGAAATGCAGTTTGAATTCATCTGTGTCTATAGCAGTGTATTTGTGCTGCTGGAAGGGTTTGTTTTACATATCTTGCACTAAGAAATAGTTTAGCATGTTATATTTGTTAGTCGACAGGAGTTTGGGTGATTAKGAAAGTGATGGAAACCACCTGATGGTGAAAGAGCAACCTGGTATAGCTCATGGGGGTGTATGAAGCAGACTTCAGACGCAGTGAGGCCAGGAGGCTGCTGGGGGGCTGGGTAATTCCCAGGGAATATGGAGGCGGAGGTGCGACRGAGGGCTCCTGGCTGCTGGGGTGGGTGGTGGGAACTGGGAGTGCTGAGGAAACCAGGGAGGAAACAGGAGCTTAGCCAGAAATCGCTGCTGAGGGGGGAGAAAAAGCAAAAGGAGAGCAAGCCTCTGACGCCTGCAGCGCAGGGGCCCTGGGGCTGCTGGAGCTCACGGACGCTGAGAGCGTGGGCTGAAAGTCGCTGCTCGTGGCGCAGTAGCTCAGCGGATGCAGGAGCGTAGGGAGCAGCACCCCTTGTCAGAGCAAGGGGCGAGCTGGCCAGCAAGGAAGGAAACGCCTGGCGAGCTCGGGTTGCTGCCTGCCGCCTGCCGGAGGCCCTTGCTAGGCGGTCGCAACGCTCGGGCAGGAGGAAAGCAGGGGGGAGCACTCCTGCCCTTCAAGGCAAGGAAACTTCTTGTTTGTCTTTCTAAAATGTAGAGCATGCATTTTTCAGAAAGCGTATTTCCTCTTGGATTCAGCTTAGGATTTTTCTTTTCTGATGCCAGAATTGTGAATTCTTGGGATGGAGAAAAAAGAAAGAGGAGGGCAGGGATTCATAATGGAAATCCTAACAGCCTGAAGTACGTTTACTGTCTGAACAGGGTGGTATAGTGTCCTGTAACCTGCATGGCCAAATGCCAGTGTGGCATCTAATATCCCCTTGGCTGCCAAAAGTTCACATTAAGGGAACTGCTGTGTTGGAACAAGAGGGAGTATGCCRGTGGAGGAACGTGAGTTCAAGTGCAAAACTGCTGTGGAGCTTAAGGGACAGCAAGAGTACTCTTAAAGAAATAAAGTGAAGGTTCCAGTGCTTGGTCACGTTTGCTGGTCGGTTCCTCTTAGACGCTACCAGGATGGGCAAGTATGGATCAGTAGATGCCCAGTGGATTGTAAACGTTCAGATTTTCACTGATAAATTTGGCAGCTGATGTCAGAGCATGGGTCTCATACTCCCTACTGAGCAATGCTTTACTGTGGCACGTACGCATACAACGGTCTATTACTTCTACTGGTGTAGGCTAATAAGATACTGAGAAGTTCATTATTATGCCTCTTGTTGTTGATATAAGATGAAAGGATGCTGACTGCCCCTCTGAGGAGAGGGAAGGAAACAGGAGGGTAGTGAGGCTCTCTTTTGGTTGGATTTTGCTTCCAGGTCTCAGAGCCAAGACTGCTGCTGCTGTTATCAATAGGTTGCAAACACTGTAGGAAAATATTTAAATTCAACAAAAGCTGTTTTTTACCCAAACACAGCAAAAAAGATTAAATAGCTCTTTCAACACCTGGGGCTAACTGATGGTTAGCTGCTCTGTTCAATGCACCCAGTGGGTTGTTAAAGGAAAAGGGGTGGCTTTGAGCTGTACTTCTTCCCCTGCCCTGGCAATCTGCACTCTGCTGCCACATGAGGCAGGGTGAGATCCTTCCCTTCCCGTGTCCACCTTYGCTTTTTCCTCCTCTTAGCACTTTGTAGCTCCTTGTGCACCACGCGAGCCCTGCAGCTTCAGTGAGGTGAGGCGAGGGGGTCCCTTTGCAGACAGGAACAGTTCAGAGGAAGCGCAACTTAGCGAAGGGTTGTCCCAGAGTTTCCGTGTTTAAACCGAGGCGGGTTGTTGCCTTGTCCGTCTTTATGCAGAGTGCTGCCCGTGAGCATCTCCTTTCCTTTGCAGCTGATTCGTTTTTAACCGATCTATGGTTTTGAGGGCACTGGCAGCAACCAGTCGGACAGCAGTGAGAAAGGTTATGGCATGTGTTGTGAAATGGGCTTGGCCTCTCCCTTGGCTTCCTTCGTGCCTGGTATAGTTGACATGGCCTGGTATTTCCTTTCCTAGCTAAGGAGCATCCTGAAGTCACCATCCACAGTTCAGTTTCTCATGTAGCAGCTTCAAACATCTTATTGGGCTAACTGAAATTAAAAACACCCGATGCTTCCTTGGCTCTTGAGGTAAGAGGTGGGCGGTGAACAGCCCCGGTGGTGAGGCTGGAGCGGTGGAGCCGCCTGCACGGCAGTTTGTGGCAGTGCCTGTCGCCTCGCGAGGGCTGGCCGGGAGAGGCGGCGCGCCCGGCCCTGGCGCCGGCCGGCCGCCGAGCTGAGCGGGTCACTTTGCAAYGTGCTCCGGCAGCTCTGCAGCGGCAGCAGAACGTAACATGTGCCCGGCACCTCAGGCAGGTGCTCTAGGTTGGTCAAAAGTAGTGATTTTGTGTGACAGAGGGTTGGCACAAGTAAGATAAGATGCACTGTGCAGCACCCTGTATGTGCATAGTCTTTAGTTACTCTGCATTGCTGAAAATACATGAACATATGGCGTTTCTTGTATACAGTGCTTGATCTTACCTAATTGCAGGGCTCGTGTCTGCCTTACAAGAGCCCTTGTGAAGTGCAGTGAAATCCCTCCACAGCCCCATTTCATTGCTGAGCCAGCAAAGGGGCAGCAATGTCATTTCAGGGTTTGAGATTGATCTTCTTTTTGATTCTCCATATTTCTCCTCCTCCCTCCCAACTAATGGGGACTCTTACCATGTATATACATTTTCTTAAAAGCTAAYGGGGAATTTGCACTCTGTTCTTCCAGAACAGAAGTCTACAGGCTCATACTTTGCTGAAGAGAAGTCAGAGTAATAAAATTATACCAATAAAAAACAACCAAAATATACCAAAAAAACCCAACAACAAACAAAGACCCATGCAGGAATCCTCCATATGCCAGAGCAACCCATGTCAAAGTTTATAACCTGACTTATTTTTGGCTGCTTCTGGGGGCAGCAACATATACTTGATAGCCATAGTAGGCACCATATCCCATCAATAGCTTTCCCTTCTACCTCCCTGTCACACAGATACCCTGTCCTGTGTTCCCATCTCCATTTCACACCCTAATATCAGTAATGTCATCAGAAGTATTATGTTTACGCAGGTTTGGTTATGGACAAGCATCTCTGATCTGCTTACTAAATGGAAAGTATCCTTAGAAAATGGCTTGCTTAATTTACTATTTGTAAGAATAGGGATCTTTTTGTTTTCCTCAGTTTGAGGAAGGCAATGGTTAGGAAAAGGCTTTTTCTTCTGATAATTGCTTCTGCTTATATGACTTCAAGACAACTTTAAAAGTCTTTGGAAAAAAATCTATGCAGGTTTTGAGGCATTCTCGTGCCCTGCAGGTACGTGGAAATCTGCGTATGGTTGCGGTGCTACGGTGACTGAACAGGTCTGGATATTGCCTCTTCTCATCCCTGCTGCTTGGATGGATTCCAGTTTCTCAGTGCATAGTCCACTGGCAACCTTCTCTGCCCTCAACAGCAGTATTTCCAAATTATTGCAAATCCCCTCTGCTTATGTGAACCAGAATTAAGTGTAATGTCAGGCTAGGCTTTTTCAGTCGTTGATCTTTTTATTGTGAGTTTTTCTCCTATTTGTTTTGAAAGGTTTCTGGGTGGGCCAGAGGCTGTCTCCAGAGGCACTTGGGCTTCCTGATTCTCCCCTCTCTTGTGCAAATACCTTCCTGCCTCTGGTCAGCTGTTTGCTTTCCCTGCTGCTGGCAGTGATCTGGAGAGACCGAGAGCGGCTGTGGAGGAAAGCGGTGGGTACTGCACCGCAGGCAGCATAGCCCGCGCGCTCGTCAGCGGGCCAACAGTATTGCAGCGCTGTGGGAGCTGCCCACGCTTTTTTTCCCATATCAGATTTGGAGTTTTGTGACCAGCTGCTCTGAGCCGATCTCATCAGCTTCGATCATATTAAAATCTTACTAAATCGTTTCATGGGGTTGAAGATGTCTGTGGTGTAGCTGCTGAGCAGCAGGCTGTTGCTTATGTTGTTTGTCAGTGGCTGGAGGAGTAAAACAGCCGGTGAATAGTGACCTGCTGGAACTCCTGCTGGATAGGAGGTTCGCCAGGAAAGGTTTGCGTGTGTGTGGAAAAACTGCTTAGTCTCCTTGGGTTAAGCTAGTTCAGTGCATTTGTAGAAATAATCTAAGCATAAAAGTGTTCAGATATTCAGTTAGCACATTGACAGGTTTGGATATCTGACCTCGAGCGATAGAGGCAGGTTTATTTTGCCAGCTGGCAGAACGCGCTCGGGTTGAAGAGTCGATCTGCTGCAGCTGAGCAGAAGACGAGGACAGTCAGTATCGCTCCCGCGGGCGAAGCCGCCTGCCCGCGTCGGCTCCGTGGGGTTGAGCAAGGCTAATCCTTCCCCCCTCCTCGCCCTGCGTCTCCTCCTCTGCTTACGCAGTGGTGCTGGTCGGCAGGAGCCTACGCCGCTGCCACCGCTCTGGTCACAGCTGATTAATTTCCTGTTTCTTCGGCAGCATTTAAGAGCTTCTTTGCTATTTTGCTAGGAAATGAGAAGATAGTTTCAGGATTTGCAATGGAAATTGGCTTTGTTAGTATATGCTATTGTTTAATACGGCATAACAGCAGCTGCACAGGAGACTGTCAGACCCAAGCAGCCTGCCTTCGCTCATCTAAACAAGCGTCTGCGTAATGCCTTTCTTAAGGGTTGTTTCCAGGGATAAGATGAGAGAGCTTTTACTCAGCTCTGACCCCTGGCACTGACCAGCACATGGTGTGACATACAACCGCCCATAGCGRTAGAGCAGTTTGTTGGTTTTCCACGGCATTAGCCTAGCAACGCTACTGCAGCATATCAAAAGCAGGAGGAAGATCCTTGCTACAATTCCAGGCCGTTAGAAGGGGAAACTTGGGGCACAAATGCAGAAAAGYTTCTCTTGCATGAAAAGCATTACTGAACCGTCTCCAGAAACTTTGTCTCCTAGCAATGCATTCTGCTATAGTCATATCAATATTTTGCAGTATGCTACTTTTGTAGTTGTTTTTTCGCTCTAGTGTTTCACGAGAAAGAAATTGCTTTTACATCACTCAGATACAATAAAGCTAATGTTTAATAGGATATGTTGTAGTGAGGGAGTATATTTTAGTCTAATGAATGGACCTTTTCTATTTCTTAAGGCTTGTTTTTGAAAGTAGACAATTTGGGACGTAAAATGTTACGTGGACAAATATTCTCGTGAAACATGGGAAAATGTTCTCTGCCAGCAGACTAATACCAAAGAGCTGTAGATGAGCTCTCTGGTTAAAAAAATGCATTTAAATAATTTTCTGCTCTTGGTTATAGGCAGGTGGCTGAATTGCATAGTGTTCTTGCAGACCTCTGTTTTATGCAGTCCTCAGAGGAAAGGTAACTCAGAGCTAGCAATGACTAACAAGAAGGAAAAGTAATTACAAAAAATGTAATGCAGCCAAAGCTGCTGGCGGCAGAAGGCGTGAGCAGAGCTGCCAGGCTCCACGGTAATGCAAATAAGTGACAAAACCGAGAGAGGCCGGCAGGCGAGCTCAGGGAGCGCGCAGGGAGACACGCACCCGTGCCACAAGTTCTCCCAGCCGAGCAGCGACGCGAGGGCCCGGCCAGGCCGCCCGAGGGGCCACAGCCCCTCCTGCGCTTCCTACCCCTGATGTTCCTTCCACACGGGCAGTTTCCCTTCCTCTCCCTCTCCCTCTCCCTCTCCGGCTGTGTTCCCCGGAGCACCGCAGTCGGGTTTTGTGCTCTGGCTCACGGGAGCCGGAGCAGGGGCAGGGCAGCTGCTGAAGCGTTACCCTGCAGGGCAGAGCTGGTTGGGTCTAGTAAGAAGGTCCTAAAAATTTTCTATGATCTGGCACCTGTGTAGAAGCATTTATGTGACTCAGAGGTGTTGGCGTGACAGACATGGACATTATCAAGCTGAAGGTAACTAATAGGCAGCTGCTTCTCTTCTTCCAGTCTCTGGGTGTTGCTGCTCTGGCTCCAAGCAGTGGGGCAGTGAAGTGCTTTTGATTGCTGACTTCTGCTTCAGCCCATGATTTGGTCTGGTTTTGGGTGGTAAAGAAAGACTCTGCTGTTTTGTATAAACAGCAGGAGCCACTGAGATGAGCTGCTGGCCTGTGACTCTTCTGCAGTTACTAGGAAGCAGCAGGCAGAGCTCCTTGGGTTTTTTTTGTTTGTGTTTTTTTTTTTTTTTTTTTTAAAAAAAAAACTTTGAACATCCTTCTGGGCAGTGTCCCCATCAAGAAGGGCCCCCTGGACCCTGCTCGGCTCAGCCACTGTGCCAGGCCCCACAGCCCTCAGCTGAAGAGGTGAGTGTGCGAGAGGCACCTGGGCCATTCCTGCTGCCGCTGTGCAGTCCAACAAGTGCCATGTCTGCTGTGGGTATGCAGAACTGGGGGAACTTGAATAATCTTCATTAACTTCTCTGAATAAATAGGAAGCAGGTATTACTGAAATTAGTAATGATGGTAAGAGTGACAGCAAGGAGAGGTGAAGCTCCTGAGAAGCTTTGTGTCTGCACTGAAAGGGAGTGTAWAAGGTAGGTTTGATGGAGAAAAATACATTATTTTTTTATTATGTTAGACCAGTATAAGATTAACAAAATTAGGAAAGGAAAAAAAAAAAAAAAGGAGAAAAATCTGACTATAACAGCCTATAGTTAGGACTTCCCATATTTTCTTTCCAGCCATGGGGAAAATAGCTGTAGTTTATCAAACTGTGGAGTGTATTCACTATTTTTCCAGGAATTTTCTGTATTCTTAAAGACCCTTTAAATTCAGTGAAGTCTGGCTGTCGAGACAGCTGACAGTAGTACTGCAACTTTGCTGGGGGGGGGGGAACAGGGGCTGCATTTTGGGTAAGTCTCAGCTTTGCAGGTATGTGCCAATAAACAGTAGTTTTCAGGAGCTGTTCAGTGCCGCAGTTTTGGTTAAAAGCCGTGGATGTAACCTGTGGGTCCTGTTTGTGGCTCAGCCACAAGCCAAGTTTGTAGCATCGCTGGCTGCTGTAGTAGTAAAACTTCCTGGGCAGCAGCAGCCGCAGCGGTGCCTCAGCAGGGTTGTTAATTCRGTGATGGTGATTTTAGTTACCAAAGGGCTTGTGATCATTAAGAGGAAATGGCAATATTAATGTAGAGTCAGAAAAATACCTTGTTTAGTCACGCTGGTTACACTGCACAGGACGCTAGTGCTGAACAGAGGAGAGGAACCGCGGGGTGTTTAGTCTGGGACGGCTGCTGGGCTCAGCAGGATGGAAGCTCGGCTTAGCCAGGTCTGTCCAAGACAAAGCAATACTTTATACTTGATGTAGCTTAGCCGTTCRGCCAGGAAACACTGCATAAAAGTTGTCATTGGTTCATAAATGTAAACAGTGAGGAAATCCCTTCCCAGAGAGCGGATGTCGTTCTCTAATGGATTTTGCTGCCCCGAAGAATGTCGTTTAGTTCGTTCATGCACATGTTGGTCTGTCATAATCAGAAAAAATGCTGGAGGAGGGACTTTCTTTTGTGAAATATCTGGCACTTACTTYGACAATCTTAGACAGCTCGGGCACGTTTTTGCGTTTTGTGGATATTAACCAGTTAACAGGACCAGTCTTTTGCTCTCAGTGAGGAAATTCTTTTGCATCCAGCTGAATTTCTTTCAACAATTAAGGCAATAGCTAGTGTACTGCACAACATGCCCCTCGCACTGAAATCACAAAGATGGGAACAAGTCTCTCTAGCTGCTCCTAGTAATCTTTTAGTTGAAGGAAGAAACTGCTTTTATTACTTAGTAGAAATTTCAGAAGTGGATGAAATCTAGGAATGAACCACTGCCCCATATGAAAAAGCACAACTGCTGGCCCACTTTCAGATTATAGCAGCAGGTATCGTTTATAGTTACCAGCTACCTTCTTCACATGGGTGTTGAATACAGGACTTTATGGTACAGAACAAAAACAAACAAACAAAAAAACCCATCAGGTAATATTTAAAGGGTCTGGAAGGCTGTATTCATTTTCTTGATAAAATTTTCTTGTGTTTCAGCAAAAATTATTCTGCATAACTCTTCTTGCTCTTCTGAGTAAAATTTTAAAGAAAACAATGAGAAGTAGTTTTTTGTTTGKTTGKTTGGTTTTTTTTTTAATAGCTATGTGCCGTCCTGATATTTAGCTATGTGCTGGTAGGAAGATCTGTTTTCAAGTCATTGTGATTTTTAGCAAGGCTCTTAGGAGACCAGTGGAGCCACTAGCATATTAGGTATTTTGGTTAAATCTCTCATAGTGACATTATCATTTTGGTACAAAGACAGACAAATTACATGTACGGGGACTCGGATGGGACTCTTTGGGTCCCTTAATGAGAGCCTTCCTTGCTTAGACCGAGAGAAGGCCTCACAGAAGAGGCACCGAGCAGAGACAGCGACAATCAGGCGGGCAACTAGGCTGAGCTTTTGCCTTCCTGCAGCAGGGTGCTCACGCAGCTTAGTGAGAGCAGGAGCCGAGGTTTCTGCTCCCGCCTCCCTAAAAAGCCTGTTCTGCAATGCGGAGCAGCTGCTGAGGGCATCCCAGTGTTACCTGTGCGCTGGCTGGGGGGGGGACGCAAACCCTGTGGTTTTTAGTGGCTGATTCCAGAATCGCTTCATTCTGGAAGACGCCTATCAAACTTGCTGTATGACTTTTCTACTGTGTCCTGGCTAATGTGGACAAACTAGCAGATGCACTATGAGATTTGTTTTCTTCTTCCAGGCAAGAAAATCAATCTAGGAAAAAAAGCAAAAAATGTTTACAATGAATGATTAAATAAAGCTGAATAAGGGCTCAGAAGTGGATGCAAATATTCACGAGTATTTGAAAAGTGCAAGTATAAACAGTAGGCAGAGCTCTGCAGATGTTCTGCAGCCAGCGTACACCTAGCTCGCAGTACTGCATGGAAACAAAAGCTCAGAATGGATACAAGGATTAATAGCGAGAACAAAGTTTTACGTGAAATAAACCTTTCACAAGAAAAAATGGTAGTATAGCACAAAGTTTAGACAGACAYGGTATGTATGCTAGGGAACAATCAGTAAAAAGTGGATGGATTAGGAAGAATCTTTTTTCCCCCAGTTTTATTATGTGGAGGGGACTTGTTATGAGCAAGTAATGATTGTTACAGCCACTGCTAAATGTTTTGCATTTGGTGTTGAACTGATTGTTTGGTGTTAAACTTTAAACTGTCTTCTTTTATTTTTATTTGTAGGCCTCTTCCTTATCTTAGGCTTGATACTTTACCCTGCAGGTTGGGGATGCCAGAAAGCAATAAGCTATTGTGGACATTATGCTTCCGCTTACAAACTGGGAGACTGCTCGCTGGGCTGGGCTTTCTACACCGCTATCGGTGGCACTGTGCTGACGTTCATCTGTGCAGTCTTCTCGGCACAAGCTGAAATTGCCACATCCAGCGACAAAGTACAAGAAGAAATAGAAGAAGGGAAAAACCTTATCTGCCTCCTCTAACTACAGTGGGAGAAGTACCAGTGCCTGGATCTCAGTCTGCTGCCCCGTGACTCGACAGCAGATTCTCTTCCCTGTTTCCACCACTTGTGTGATTGAGCCCCATGCATTCCAGCCCCGAACTACTGAAACAGTCTTTCTTCCTTGCTGGGCAATGAGGAGCAGAGAAAGGATCCCAAGAAAAAAGAATGTAAATACTTGGGAATTTTTTAGTTTCATTGTATTATCAGGACTGAGTGGAATATATTAATCCGAAGGGGGGGGGGAGGGATGAGGAAACATTTGTATATAGCAGGAATGTTGTTATATAACTGACAAATTCTGATTGATCCGATTGCCTTACCCACCTTAGTCACTGAAGAATTTGGATTTAAAATAATAAGAGCCAGCATATTTTTCTTATATATAAAAAAGCCTATTTTAATTAGGTTTTGTTTCCAAGGGCTACCCTCATGTATGAGTAATTCAACACCACCTGCTTTGGTACCGTACTTTTCATTGAGGTGCTTTTTTGATACTGAACTTCCTTAAAGTACAGTGCCTTCTTGAATGTTAAGTATATAATGCACAGAGAAGAGGTGACATGATGCAGTTTATACCTATCTTTAAGGAAGAGTTGAAGTTGAATCCCTGCCATATTTCTTTGTCTTGAACATTACAGTGCAAAATATGTGCCACTTGTTACGTAGCAGGTAAAATATTTTGGTTTCATTGAATAGGCAGAGAAGCTGTTGTTAGACTGGCTTACACCTGTGTGTGATAAAAACTAGCAGAGTTATTCTTTTAGCGCACATTGGGCAAAATATTTATACAGCAATTGTGCCTTTATTAGAAACTCCTGGAATCCCAAGCAGATAACTCCACAGCACAGCTGGGCATTATCTTGTGAATGCCAACAGTGCGGCCTGGGCTTCAGCCTCCTCTACAGATGTGGATCACATGTTGGACTTCTTTTTAACGGTATTATTCTTTCTCTTGCCAGTAAAACCCTCATTCCTAGTCTACAGACCAATATGTCTAATCTCCTGGAGCCAGCTGAGTGTTTAATACATTTACGTCTTTCAGGAAGCCATGCCAAATTCTAAATGGCTAGGAAGATCTTTTCCCATTTTTTTCTAACTACATGTACTATGAACCTTTTTCCAACTAAATCAGCAGAAAACAAACTGAGCTGGCCACAGTGACATTCCTTTCTCAAAGGCAGACAGTTGTATTGCTTGTGGAGTCTCATCACTTACTAGAACTACTTCTGAAAACAAATTTAAAAGGTATTTATTAGTAAAAGAACTGTGGCATAGAAGCATAGGGGAGAATTCATCTGACAAGCAATTCTAATGAAATGTTAAGCGCATCTTAGACTCTTTCTTAGTGGTCAGCAACATTTAACCCCTCCTGCTGACAGTGCTCCCTCTCCATCTGGTCACTGCATAATATGGAACATGCATTCTGGTTTGTGCCTGGTAAGTCTGTTAATGTGTGCCATAAGCTATTATAGGTATTAAAAGTGTTGTTATTGTACAGGTAGATAGTTCACATCTGTCTACTTCTCTGCTCCCCCCACCCCCAAAATCATTCGTGATACCAGACCTGTTCAGCAGTTGCTGCTGCAAGCCAAGGGCTCGGCTTGAGCCGTCCCTGCGGGCTGTTGTGCGTGCGGATGCTGCCGCTGCCGGCGCTGCTCCCAGCCTGCGCGCGCCCACGCGCCGGCTGCCAGAGGGATGCGCAGCGGGTCTGAGAGCTACTATTCAAAAACTACAGTCAACCTCTGGTGTTATTAAAAAGGTATTGCTTTAATCTCTTCTTGTATTAACCTGTTTCTCTAGCCCACTTTCACCCTATTCCGTATTTTTAAATGTGTAATTCATTTCTCTCTCTCTCTCTTTCAAGTATTTAATCAAAAAACCTTCCCAAAGTTGTGGTCTGGAACCAATTATGCCAAATAGATGCACAAAGCCAGATTTATTTTAACAAACCAAAACCACTAGTACGAAGTGGTGTCTGAGGACAAAAAAAAAAAAAAAAAAAAAAAAAAAAAAAAAAAAAAAAAAAAAAAAAAAAAAAAAAAAAAAAAAAAAAAAAAAAAAAAGGCAATCAGCATATGCTCTCCATACCTGTGCTTTCCTCACTGGGGGTTTTTTGTAGACACAGACCCATACCCTTGGCAGGGCGCTGTTGCTGTGAAGTGACAGCGCTGCACGGGAAGGCCAGCGCAGCGGCGGCGGGTTGCTGCGCCCTGGCCGCGCTGCTCCGGAGCCCCTGCCGGGGCGTGCAGCCGGGCACCCCCGCGCCGCCGCTGCCGAAGAGCTGCTAGGAGGAGTAAGAGTAGCGTAGAATTGGGTGCAAATTAATCACCAAATAGGTTTATTGTTTTAGCTTTTCCTAGGTGGGTAGCAGTCCAATGTCTACGTTGCCACTGCCGATAAATTCTGACACTATATTAGTGTGACAAATGCTGCTTTGGCTTGACCACTTGATTAGGCGGAATAAGGTCAGTTTTTCCAGCCCGTATAGAGGGCATATACTGCTTTCGCTTAAAAGTAAACAATGAACAACTTACTTATATATATATAAACTAGCTGACCTCCGCTATGATCTCCAGAGAGCATAAAAATTTTAATATTGGCGTTTTTAAGTACAAACAAAGTATTTTCAGTGGACTACTTTGCTTTTGTTTGCATTTGTAACCAAGAACCACCAGCTTTTCTGCTTGTTGCTGGTGTACTATCAAGTTGCTCTGTAACAGCATAATCCATCAACTTGCAAGAATACCCATGCTCACCACCTAGTACAGTTAGTTAGAAGACAGGCTGGGAAGAAATGCAGAAACAAATCAGATTTTTTTTTTCCTCAGGGTTCTGTTTTTCTAGCAAGTGATAAGATGGTGTATATATACTGCAGATTTTTTTCTGAATGAGGTTTTTCAGGTGTATGGTGCACTCATTTAATCTGACATTTGTTCAAAGTTGTTCCTGAAATTCACCTCAGCAGTGGCTTTCAAAGATGTTTTGCAAAAAAAAAAAGAAAAGAAATCAGCTTAACGCTAATTTAACTAATGTCATGGGGCTGTGGAGTGTAACTGCTTCTTAATATACATGCACTGCATAGGATCTAGAAAAATTTGCTGTGGATTCTTTAAAACCTGTGTGCCAATTAGTTCAGTTTTAACTTTGATTTTTTTTTTTTTTTTTTTTATAGTGAAATATTTGCTTGGAAAGGTGAAAGAGGAAAAGACCTGCTAAAGTCTTCAAACATCTGTGGTTTGATCTCCTCTGTAAACTTATATTCTGTAAAGTGCCATAGACCTTTTTTAAAAAAAGTGTAGCATATTTAAATATATATAAAAATATATACACAAACTTGTGTGAGATGTGCAATAACAGGAATTTTTCTTTGTAGTTTTTGGATTTAAACAAGATATTTGAAAAGGGACTTCCCAGGGAAGGAGCAGCTGGAGTTTTGGTGATGTGGACGAATTAAGCATAGAGTAATGCAACAGAATCACTGGTTTAGATGAATGCAACAACAGTGACGGTAGCTTAAAGATGTAACTAAAAAATCTTCTAGACCAACTTGAAACAAGCACCCTTATCTATATAATACCGACAATGCCAATGTGAAGCTGTATCCATCTTTGGCAATTTACAGTCTAAAAGCTGAAAAGGCTCAGCARTGTTTCTTAATGTGCTTTACAGTAATGCAGCACTGCAAAAGACATTGCAACTGAGCTATTTCTKGTTAAGTCTGCATCATCTTTGTATCTGTTTTACTCAATAAAATTAACATTCTCTGGATTCTGAGATTTTTCACCTAAATCATTTCAATTTTGCATTATTACCCCACATCAAAATATATCTCACTTCCTAGTGGTAAAGGGGGAGTTCAAGCTTTCCTTGGAAGCAGTGGGCACTGAAGCCTGCCACAAGGAACCACCGTGGAAAGGGCAGAGCCCAGCAAAAGCGGAGCGCAGCTGCAACATGCGTGCCACAGCCGCTTTGTGGGGAAGGGGAGGCTGGGGCAATGCAGCTGGGCTAGATTTTGAGCCATGGTTTATTTGTGGTACTGCTGTTGTGTTCTTGAGTCACCACTATGTACATTTGTTAGCATGAATGATGTACCTGATGTTTTTTAATCAAAATTTCAATTAAAATGTGAGTTTTCAAACTTTAACAGAGGTCTGACTACCTTAATTCAAATGCATTAGGTATGCTGAGTCTGAGCAAGGTGTTTATATTGTAGCATTACAGCATTTGGGAGCCCAATGGTTTCTCTTAGTCTGTTTGCTTTGCAACTGAGTTTAATTATTAATGCCACTTACTGATCAAAGTGTGTTATCTGAAATCGTAGCTATGCATTCTACAATACAGTTGTTCTAAAAAAGCCTTTCTCATTAAATATACATCTGACTTAAATGCTTTTCATTTTCAAATGAAGCACTGCAGCTCCTTTCTGATGAAAAGAAGGCTACAGAAAGTTTCAAAACAAAAATGGCTTGATCACATCGAAATGGTACTTCTCACAGAATGTATATTATTTTTCACCTACAACTTGAAAAACACTAGGGAAAGGTTAGTTTCTTTTTTTTTTAAGCAGATTTATGGCAGAACCAGGTGCAGGGCTTTTAGCAGTTTAAGAAAGAAGTCAGGATGTCTGTCCTGTCTGATATATTAAGTAACTAATGTTCACATTTTATTTATAATTAATTGCATTTTAATTTAATTCAGCTTGTGACATGCTAAAATTCCCAAAATGAGATATTGGTCAAAAGCTGGAATGCTTCCTTGACTCTTAGAAATGTACAATTCAGCACAAATTATGGTACAGTTGCCACGCAACATGGTGGTCACTACATCAGTCACCACGATAGATTTCAAAGCAGGTATATTTACAATGGCTATTCTACCAATTCAAAATACTGCTAAAAGAAATCACAAAATACTCACTTGTATAAATGAAAATATTACCTCCCTTTTTCAAAATGGCTAATGGAGGTGGAAGTTGAGAACCCAGCACTTAGTTCTCTAAACATGTTAATTATTATAGATTTCTTTGTTCTAGGAACTTCCTCCCTCGGCTCCAGCTAGGCTTAGAACAGTGATGCAGTACGAAAGTTAATGCACGTTCATAATGTCGGAAGAGTAGGCATATAAAAATGATGCCTTGCTCCTGCGATTCCCTGAAAGCTTGTTTTCAAACAGGTATTTCTTTTTGATTGGCAGTATCTTCAGAGAAGTGAAATTCAGAGAAATTTCCATACCAAGAAAAACAATCTCTTAAGCAGTTTTAAGTATCACAGGTGCAGTGAGCTCAGTAATTCGGTCCGCGAAAGGTAACAAATCAAAACTCAATCACGTCGTTCTGACGCTTTCCGATTCCTTTCTTGCCGTAGACAGAGGCAGCACCACCGCGCTGTCCCCGACGGCTGCTGCAGTTGTTTCCTCCCGAACACGGCAGGGACGGCGGCCCTGCGCCGCGCCGCGAGCTCGGCCACGACTCGGGCTCCCCCTGCCCCGTGCCCGCACGCTGGGAACGCGCGCACCTACCTGCAGCGCCGCGAGCCGCAACGCCGGCGGGAGCTGCCCAGCCCTCAGGTACGGCTGGGCGAAGCAGCCAAGGCGAGCAAGGCGCCCAGGCGGCCGGCCTCTAAGCCAGGCTGTCGGCCCGGTCCCACGGCAGCCCTGTGCCCAGCAYGCTGCCGGTTACTAATACAACCTCCAACTTCAGCATCGGAAAATGAAGTTTTTAAAATTTCTGTCTCGGCAGCTGCAAGCTTCCCTTCCCGAAACACAGGCAGAGTCCAGCACAGAGCTGGCCTTCCCCCACGCTGTGCGAGAGCTCACACGTGTAGTGTTCTTTACCTGTTAATGACATAATGGCACTGAAGTAGGACAGTRTATTTTATACACGTATATTACTTAGTCACATCCCTACACCAAGTGTATCAGGAAGGAAGCTAAAACTAAAAGCACTGGTGTCTGTGGCAATTGCTATAATTCCTATTAGGAAAAGCACATTTTAGATAAGCAGTATATGCTTCCATTTAAATAGACGGGCAATTCATTTTCTTTTTTCCCCTAGACCAAAATGAACAATAACATGATCCACAAGTTGCAATTCCATCAACACTTTTTTTCCCCCCAGCAGTGTGACACGGTTTATAGTTTAATACCAGCATAAAGCTAAACTAGCATTATGCTACTGAGCTAAGAAATCTGCACCATTTCTTTTGTAAGTCTTTTTGATTTTTCTACAAATCAGAATAAAAGCTATTATTTGCAGACACAAAATTGGTTTGCAGAAAAAACTGCAGACTCTAAACCTAAAACATATTTGTTTTAATCATCTGATCCATTGTACCTTATTACTGATTCAAACCTGGAATACTCTAGGCGCGTGTCTGTTTTGCTTAACAGAAGTATCTCTCCAAAAGTACCACTGAATATTTTAAACCACATGCCTGTTCCCTGTACTTTTCCTGTGTGTCCTGTTTACTTTCTCAGCTTAGTGTTTACAACTTCTTGAGGTAAGTCATTCTGAGCAAACCAGTGGAAGTACCTCCACAAAGCAGCACATAAACTTTAGTAATGTAGTAATTCTAACTGCAAGTTCATGCTACCCAACTGTGCTCCCCATTCACCAGAAAATTCAAGAACTGTTTCTTTAATCTGCTGCCCCGGCCACGCTGGATTTGTAAAACACAGAAACAGAGAAAGCTGATGAAGACTTTCACTACTAAATGATGTGTGAGCATGTGCAGATGTCTTCAAAAACTCACATCCGCTAGCTCCCAATATAATCCCGACCACAAAGCAGAGCTGTATTCTCTGTATTGTGCATTTGCAAACATAACTACACCACAGTGGTCTATATGAGCTGTTAAACTACCCGTTTCCTCTGTCAGAGGAAACCTGGTAATGAATTCAGTACTAGACAGCAGGTGATACAGTTGATACTATATGCAAAAAAACATCAGGCATTCATAGTACCTAAACAGCAYGACACAGCAGTGATACAGAAGTGACAATCCAATACACAGACATGAAAATAAACAGTACCAAACCAATGCTGTTTTCAGCAATTTCATTTTACTTTGAATAATGTCTTAGGATTCACTTAATACCTGTAGAACCTCAGCAATGGCAGAACACATTTAGATTTTACCCCTCTAACTTAACAGCGCGAGGAAGTAGGCTGCAGATGCATAAGGGTTTTCTTGATGATATTTAGGTAGACTAATTCCCATTACCATCATGTATGATTTTGATAATGGACATTTTACTTTCCAATTTCAGCAGCATTACAGAATTTATATACAGGATTATAAAAAACAAGTGAGACTTTTACACAGATCAGCCCTCCTGCACATAATCCTGACCTTTAAAAAAAGTCCCTATATTGTTCAAAACTATACAGAGCAAACATCCAGGAAAAAAGTCTTTTTTTTTATTCTATGACACTGTGTTAATACAATAAATATACAAAACTTCTGAACTACCCAGACATGCAACAGAGGGACAGAATAAGTGCATTTGTACAGAACCAGGACATTCACCAGGATGGCAGAGCATTGTTAGTAATTTACAAAATATACAAACATCCCTCAGATAAATAAAACCAACTCCTAAATTACAGATCAATGACTACTGACATTCCAGTGTTTAAACTTCATACTCTGTACTCCATTTGCCACAATACCACAAAATGACAACTTAAGTGGGCGCCATAGTCTGATTGACCAATAAGAGACTGCAAAATCTAGTTTTAGTTAAGTACAAAGTATTTTAACAAGCATCAGCCTTCTGAGCTAAACACAAACTTCTCCCTCCCTCCTGAGCTGTGTCAGAATTTTCATTTAAACAAATTATGTAGTTACATTTGAATTTCACTTACAAGGTTTAAATCTGTACACTCAATCCATGACATTACAAATCAACACTCCCTACACACTGAACATCAAGTATGTTTTCTCAACAGTTAAATATTTGGGAAAAAAATCTACCTGTCAATTTCAGGTTTTATTTGTTAATGTCTTTTCTATATTATACTGTTAATGTAAAWCACTATGCAATCTTCAACTTAAATTTAATTGCAAGGATGATGTCTGCGTATGTCTTCATATCCAAGACAGGGAAACAGAGAGAGGGGGGCAAAGAGAGAGAGGGAGAGGCAAGGAGAGGGGGAGAGATGCAGAGAGGGAAAGTGGGAAAGGAAGAGAAGGGGAGAGAAGGGGAAAAGCAAGAGAAGGGAGAGAGGGGAAGCAGGAGGGAGGAGCGAGGAAGAGAGAAATAKGTTTAAATTTAGGTTCAGAAGTAATTCTTAGTAGGGTTTCCTAGATGCAACACTAAAGTTAGATTTAAAATATTCAAAAAGAACCATATAGCTGCTAGAAGTGTGATACCTGATCTCTGTAGAAAATTGTGACTTTTGTCTGGAAAACATTTAATAATACTCCACACAAATTTAAGTTCAATGCTAGCATGTCCTCTAGCATAAAATTTTAGAGTCCCTATTACATGGATTATTTGAATTACTTTAACTTTATGACATGAAGAATATTTAGAAGCATATATATGCACAAATAGGTAGGTGAACCTACTATATTTATTCTAATGTAAGTAGGATTTTAAAAAGTTAGTAAATAAAAGGATACTAATAGTGACTTTATGCTAACAGTATTATACTGATCACAGGATTAAGTTACAGGATTTATTTTCTGTAATGTTCTTACATTATTACTAATATACTGTTGTGAAAAAGGATTATTCTATGAAAGTTAGACCACATTCAGAACATGGAGGTGCCTCAGAATTTTAAAACTCAGTGTTGCTAAACATTATTCACATTAAGAGCTGCATTACTTCAACTACAGTGTATACTTAAACAGCCTGGAGGGGCRTGATCCTTCCTGTCTTCATTTTCTAAAACAGACTTTAAAAAACAGCCTACAATATTGTGCATAATATTCATTAGTCCATCCAAGTGCATCAGATGGTATYCCGTGGAGAGAAACATCACTTTATAGTTAGACTTGACTAAATTTTGGAATATTATGATAGGATGTACCATTATGGATTGTTCAGCTGCACAGCTCCAATTTAACCCCTTAGACACACAGTTCAATAAGTTAAAATTTAATTTTGTAAAAGAAGAAGGTTTTCTCACTTTTCCAACTCAAAATAGGTAAAATGCTTTTTTTTTTTACCCCCAGCTTAAATCAAATCTCAGAGAAGGCTGAGTTACGTTAAAATGAATTCAAGTATCTGTTAAACACCATTATTTTAAAAGCTTGATTTGAGACAATATTCCTGTTAGAAAATTAAATACAGTATATTCAGATTTTTGGACAAGCAGTAAACAGAGTGACTAAYAAGGCTAGAGATTTAGTACCACTGTTAAAACACAAATCTACACTTAAAAAAACYCCAAAAAACAAAATCCCAAGCACAACAAAAATACCACTGCATGTAAAAGTGGGAGGGGCGCAAGAAACTAGTGTTCTAAAAGTCAATATTGGTTTCTTTTCCATCAGAATGATTACCCTAAGACATGAATACTGAAATTAAAAATA
Organism: Rhea americana; assembly: GCF_003343005.1. Classification (NCBI taxonomy): domain Eukaryota; kingdom Metazoa; phylum Chordata; class Aves; order Rheiformes; family Rheidae; genus Rhea; species Rhea americana. The sequence goes on from NW_028186912.1 coordinate 447,061, forward strand.
GCAAATATATAATCATTTACCTCTCTGATCAAAACCATCAGTTAACCTCCCTAAGCTGTACACTGCATTACACATTCTATTACAGAGAATGTTTATGCACCATAGTCATTTCTCACAGGTAGAGAATACTCCATGAAAATAGATACAAACAAACCCTATAATTACAAAGTGGCGCAGGTAAATTCTAGACCAAAACACTATTTAAACATGATCAAATAACTCAACAGTATTCATGCAAACTTAYAGATTTATATCAAAAGACTTATCCTAAAAAAAAACAGGAGGAGAATTTATAGCATCTACCCTACTTGTATCTGTCCTACAGCAGCTGCTGAAATTGCAAACTCAGCAGCCAAACCTAACTTGCTACAGCTCTTATGTCTACCCTACTTCTCATTGTAGAAATAGGGAAACAAGTTCTTATAAACAACAATAATTGATCCAAAGTGCTTTCCTGGAGTTAAAAAAAAAAAAAAAAAAAAAAAAAAAAAAAGTGAACTACTATAAAACTTCCAAATCTCTAATACATTTATTTGATCATAAAGTACTATAAGTCATTCTCAGGCCAATTGTTGAAATTATTCATCCTTCATAAAATATGGAGGGTTTTATTTTCTAGAACGCAACATTTTAACGAGGGGCAAAGAATCTTTTTTAAAATAAATAAATTTATAATAGAATAAAACCAATTTTCCATTTTACCCATGCACAGCTGAAGAATAGATAAACATGCTGTGTGTATTTTGATCTAGGCTTTTAGGGAATATAGTAAGTGACTGGAAAATAAAGTACAATCAAAAATAAAGTACAAATGACTTTTTMTATTTCTCTACATTCGGTTACCCTTGAACACGTTCTGAGCTGCACTGGTTGCTGCCGTTGACGCGGCATTTGCTGCGGCCGTTTGTACAGTTTTGTTGGACATCACTCCTGTTGCGAACTCCTGCTGCGCCTTCTCAAAACTAGCACCAGTCGTGCGGTACAGACCATGCACCTAGGGAGGTAGGAAAGCAATGAGAAAAGCAYATGAAACCTTCCATTTCTTGGCAGAGCAATAACAAAGTCTCTAAATAAAGCAGAACTGTGTAGTGGGGAAATCTGTTTTGCTCATCTGCTTGAGAGAATCAGGAAATGAGTAAATGGCTTTTTTTTTTTCCACAAACCCTACAGCTTTGATTCCCCTGCTGCAAGCACAGTTTGGCTGTGGTTTTTTTGCAAGTTCAGGGGCTTCTCATAGGTCTTTCCAAAACTGGATGTGGTATCTACTGTCTGAAACAACATAGTTACATACGCAAACAGGCAGCATCCTTAGCATAGAACACGGCCATAGCTGCTTGCAAAAACTTTTTCTGTCTCAATTTGTATACAGCTTGGCYTACTCATTGGAGAGTTAGTAAGTGCACGCTAAAAGAAACGGCAAGGAACAAAATCAAAAAAGTATTTTTYGAATCCACTGTGTCGATAATATTCTGTCAACAATACTCATTAATTCTTTAGACATATTTTAATGTCTCTAAGATTTACATCTGCAAGAACCTATTAAGCTAAGCTATGAATGAATATTAAAAAAGATAAAATGTCCTCATAAGACACATACATATATGCTAAACTACTGTGATGACAAATAGCTCTGCATAACAGCAGACATATAAACAATATGGCTTACAAACATTTTAAACAATACGGCTTATAATATCTAGTACAACAAAAAGCAAATCCCGAATAATTTCTAATTATCTCAGTATTAAAATTAAAATGCTATTTCTCATCTGTAGACAACTAAATAGCTAACAATAAATTTGTAAATAATACTGCAAAGACATTTTCATTCAAGTGTAGCAGGAAAAATAACATTGTAACTTTTTTCTTTGTTAAAAATGTGACTGTTTCTCATCCATAAGGATACATCTGGTCATATGTGAGCATGCAGCAGGTTCTTCAAAAAAACCCAATGCATGTGGTAGAAAGAGTTTGAGAAAAAAATGTTCCACTAGACATTTTTCTTGTTTGTTTCTTTCTTCTGCATCTGAGTATTTATGCAGAAAGCAAATAAGGAGACAAGAGATCTCTAGGATCAAATTTCATGTTAACTTTAAGCTAGGAATTAGGTAGAAATATTAGAATTGTCAGCACATGATCATAGGAATTCCCAGTTACATTTAATCAAAACAACATCCAGAAGTTACTAGCAAGTTAATATCTAAACTTAGGCCTTCTGGCTGGAAATTCACAAAAAGGAAGCAAGGGGAAAAAGCATCCTTCTCTGAAGTTTTATGCTATGCCATCATGACCTGAAAACAAAATGTTAAACAACACAAGCAGAGAAATAAACATGCATTTCCCAGGTGGCAGGCATCTCTATTTTCTATTGATCTTAATGGGAATTATTTTGAAAAGAGCTGAATCACTTGAATTATACTGTGCTTCACTCAGCCTGAGCAACTGCTAGAGACTGAAAAATTAAAACCTGGGTATTTCGTAGTTTGTGCATTCTCCTGTGCTCTCAGTGTGGGCTCACCTCCCAGCTTCTCTTGCTCTATGCTAYTCTTTCACATTTCAATTTGCACAAAGTTCATGTGCACTGCAAACACAGTGTTTCCTAAGTCCATGACAATATAAGCAAAAAAAGTACTATAAAAGCAGAGTGGTTAATATGTAAGGTACAGCTGTAAAAGACTCACCAGAATATCTTTTAATCTCTATTAGTTTGTGAGAGAGAACCTCTCTCAAGCAGGAAAGTACAATCCAGAATAAACATAGGAAACAAGTGTGGAATAATAGGTAACTTACCTTTTTAAACATTACTAATGAGATAACAGCAGATGCTGTGAAAAGTGCAGCTATGATTATCATCATAATGCCAACAGGGATGCTCTTATTAAGACCAGTAAGAGATGAAATCCACCCACTGAAGGGGGAAAAAAAAGAAAAAAATAAAGACAACTTTATGAGCACAGCACATGAACTGTCCAGCCACAAGTACCACAAGCATTCACCTCTAAAGAAGCTTTATAGCCTCCTGGTTCTGATCAACTTGGCGAATTTTGGGGAAAAAAAATCATGGAAATTATAAATGAGCACATTTCTATTTCATAATAAGCTTTTTTGTTTTCCCAGTGTAGGCAGTGAGACTGTATGCAAAAGCTTGAGAAAGATGATTATCCTTGAGCAGAGTGGTGAAGAAATGAGAGACAGGGAGAGAGAAGACACTAGCATACTAATCTCTACTTTAAATATTTCCCCAGTGTTAAAAATCTTAATACCAACATAAAAATATAATATTAAACTTGATATCACAAAAACAGGAAATTAAATGTTACCTTAAGAAAAACACAACACTAAGAGGGAAAAGATTCTGGATTTAGCATCTTTCTGCCACCTTATCCTACTCCTTCTCTAAGAATGTTTGAAAAGCACACTTCACATACCTCTTTAGAGYTGCCCCTCTAAAAACACATTACTCATTTGTTCCTGTCAATCAAGAGGTATCTACTGAAAGGCAAAGCACTGGGTCTGACAGCAAAAGCAATAATACAGGATTTTTCCTTACACCRAAGTTCTAAAACAAAACTGTTTTGCCTAACTTTCATACATTTGGAGGTTGGCTGCAAAAACCACTCATACACASAAATGCCATTACTCAGCTACAGGAATGCCAGGCATAGCACTCTGTTCGATCAGTTGTTTGTGTGCTTTTAGTTAATTCCAATTCATTGAACTTTTTTGCAAGAGTGGTGACTATGATTCCAAACTGCTAGCTTTTCTTTTTAAAATCTAAGTATTAGACCTTGAAGCTTCAAATAGAAACCATATTTCAAGTAAAGTAACTTACTATGAGCTGCTTTGTGGAAAACATTTTTTAACTTGTAAGCATCAAAAAGACAAATCAACTCTTACAGAATAAGGAGGTGATTCAGACAAAGAGACTAGCTTTCAAATAATATTAACTTAAATTAAAGATATTCCACTATAGTCAGCTGAATACAGTGTCCACTTGTTCTTCAAATTTCAGCCAGAAATGTCATTGGTAAGTATATTAATATTACGAATACAAATAACTAATGATAGAGAATGATACATAAACAATATACTATTACCACCTAAATTATTCTCATTTTCTCTTATTTTCATTATGTCTTTATTCTAAATACAGAGAAAATATCATCTCTATATACCATTGAAATGGAGGAGGTAATGTATAAAAGACTAGTTCAAAGTGGCTTATATTAAAAGATAAAATTTTGACCAGTCTAATATCAGAAGTACCACACACACTGGATATCTTTCACCCACTTCTCCCAATTAATTAAGAACAATCTAAGAATGCTTTTTTGAGTGCTAAATACAACAATTTCAGAATTTATTGAAAATAAAAAACATAGACTCTATGCAGTTGCTGTATCAAATATGAGGTTTGTTTTTCTTCTTTTTTTATATATAGTACAATGCTACAGAAATGCTACAGAATACTCACCAGTTTCCCCACCGTTGGAATCCGGCAGCTTGAAGTACATGTACAGCAAACTGACAGATATATACAAAGAAGAACACAAAGAATCTGAACGAACTGTCACTCCTGAAAGAGGAGGAAAAAAAAATAAAGTCGCCAAAATACCTTTTGACAAACACTGTAGTAGCAACGTAAAATATTCTTGTGGTATGAACTAGAGGAAACACATTTTAACTTATTGAGGTTACTTGAAATATCAGGCATTAACTCTGTGGTTTTGTAAAGTGTTTATGACAAGAACTGCTTCTTCCACAATACAATATTTTTGCCTCCTGCATCTCTAGTAGAGGTGAGAATAACAGCAATACACTATTCCTTAGTATGCACCATAATTTTCTGTTCCAAACATAGCTGGGTTTTATATGGCTAAACCATGTAAGTTTTGCTACAGTGCTTGAAGAATGGAAGTCAGTTCTATTTTCAAGTCGATGTTTACAGCACTGCCAGTGTAGGTAGGACTTTCACTTCTACTAGTGAAAGGAAATAAAATTAATACAGAATTACTAAAACATAATGCAGATCAGAATACTGAAAAGCAGCTGTTCTTTAAAAGCAAAATGTACAAAATATGCTGGCTGTTCAAATTACTAAAATGTCAGCTTGACAGAGACTGGAAATTTTGAAGTCAGAATATCTAAAACAAATGCACAAGCAAAACTTGTAATAAAGACTTCAACTTATTATTATCAAAACTAATAATTATGTGGTATGCTTGCTGCCAAAGTTCTAAAGAAAGTAAAAATCACTGAATTAGTTAAGTCTCAGATTAAGAACCTGGATCCAGATTTTGCCAGTAACAGCACTTTTTGTAAAAAAGGGTTTCTTACTATTTATTCAACCTGTTCAGTTCAGTAACTACTTCAATTTCAGGTGAGAAATTGAATGAAAGTTGAAAATGAAAGCATTAGTTTTCTTTTTCCAAACAATCAATAATCGCTAMGGAAAGCTAACATCTAAGATCTGAAACCCTGAACAGTAATGTAACGCTGTGAACACCTCCTCCAACAAATCCATTAATCTTRAAGTAACCATTACATATAAAACAACATTAAAAGAGAACATGTAAGGTTTAAAATTAATTAATGAAAGTTACCATTTTAAAATGCTGGTGATTTTCTATATTTTCTCATGATATCAATTTGCATCCACACTGTGATACAAGTCATGAACAAAATTTAGTCTAGTAAAAGAAAAATATCCTTCTCATATTTTAGCCATAAGAATATAGGAATTTAGCATATGAAACTAAAATATATAATTATTCAAAGATGTGTGCAAYATACCCTTAGTTAGCCAAAAAACATCTAATTTAGCCTAAAGGTTATACTCAACTGCAATTAATGACTRTCAATTAGTGTATTTAAATTGAATTTTCCAATATCCTGAATTCACTTCAATRTTAATCTACAAGAAATACTGTAAGAGTACAAGATTTTAGAATATCTATATGCTAATTTTCACCAAAATGCTGAATTTACCACGCAAACCAGTATTTTAAACACAAATACTGCACCCCAGGCTGGTGAAATCTGAGAAACGCAGATTGCTAAAAGCTGCAGAAAATACTGGAGTTTGATAGCTATACACCTGCTCTACTTATTCTTAAGAATCTCAGTCTATTGCAATAACAGATGCTGTAGGTTCCTTAAGAATGTAAAATTTTATGTTTTTGCAAGTTCATTCTGCAAACCAAACTTGTAATAACCCTTATCTACCAACTTGCTCAGATTCTTGGTGTTTTRGGATACAGATTTACTGAGAATTTCCATTAAAACCATTATTAGCTGAATACAAAGTTAAATATTTCCTAGAAATGTTATGTCAATGGTAGAAGCTATAAATATTTTAACCAYTCCACGATATTCCTAAATGTTGCCATCTGTTTCAGATATAGCAATTGAACTAATGACAAATACACTACTTGTTTCTAATAAAATCATATTGAAGGATTATCGTAAAGATAATTCAGCAAATTCTATTAGAATATCAATGCATTTTAGCAAGTTGATTTATTTACTAATTAATGTCTTAAGCCAAGCTGAAGTTGTTACCTGAAAGCTCCATAAAGTGGTCTGTACCAGCAGACAAAAGAACAAGGAGTAAAAAGCAAGAACCAGAGGATACTCAATCCAAAATCAACCCCTCGTGTCGGATCAACATAAAACCAGGCCAAACATCCAAAGATATTAAGAAACAGTGTCACTGTATGGACTGTAGAACCAAAACCAAAAAAGAGTCTTAATTAAATTATGTTTATACAATAAATTAACTGTTAAAATAATATTCAAATAAATGGATCATCRTAAAGAAAACATAGGCATGCTAACAATAATCATATTCTCTCTGCAATAAGTCAATTGATTTTTATACCATTTTCTAACTCTCAGGTAAATTCTGAATTCCCAAGTAAATGTACTGTACAAGAAAATTCAAGATATAATAGAAATAATATGAGGTACATAGTGAAGAAAAGAAACTTTCACAAAAATAAAACGTTTTCATYCTTAGGCATTTCCTAAGAGTGATTTCTAGCAAAGGCTTGATGCCTAGGGCGTCAACYAGTTAAAAAGAAAATTAAAATTATGCAAAAGAGGTTTCCACAGCTGAAGTAACTGATATTTCTTCTACAGCACTTACTGGACACAGATATTTGCAATTTTTCAATATCCAGTTATCCTTGTAGATAAAAGCTTTTTGTCTTACATGGAATAAAGCAGAAGAACTACTTAGTAACATATTCCTCAGCGGAGCTTTTCCCGAACCCTAAATTCATATGGCATATTCAAATATTTCTTAGACTAATGGTCTTTAAAATCTGCCTCTTCAGTACTCAAGTCTCAGATCAATACTGGCATTTTCTCAGTGACATATTAGAGGTTAACTATTTCAGTTCTGCTGAAGGAAATGCACCAGCATTATGACTTTTACTTTCAAATATATTTCTCTCTTTAACAACAGCAAGAAATGTTACAAGTACTATTTTCATGCTATCTGACACAGTGGTTAGTTCTGCCAGACACTTAAAAGATAAAAATGAATTTCTCTTGCAGTTCAGCAATATCTAGTGATTTAGGAGTGATTTTGTTGTCTCAAGGGCAATTTCTGTCCTTGTGGACCAGCATGAAGTATATTACTTACAGTTAACAGTGCACAAATAGTTTCTTGCACCAATGGTTATTTATTTATTTATTTAAAGTTCAGAGAAGCATTTTAGTCATTCAAAGTTGTAAGTTCTCACAGCTCATGCCCTTCCTTAAAGCATAACTTATTTATTGCTTCTCAGAGAAATAYAGAGAAGCTGGGCAGCATAAAATTTTACAACAAAAAAAAATAAAGTCTTATATTTGGGCATACATTCAAATTCTCACTTATTCACAGTTTTTACTAGAAAGAAAGGTTAACAAAAAAGCTGGTAAGTTTATATATCTTTACATACAAAGATTCTGAAAAAGGCTCTTCAAAGTTTTTTTTCTTCCCTCTCAACTAGTACTTAAAAAAACCCTAAATCAACTTACTGGAAAAAAAATCAAATTAAAATGCCCACATCTTTACATGAAGGGCTGAAGGAACTCAAAACACTTTYCCTTCAAAGAAATCACATTCCCCTGTAAGAATCATCAGAAAAAAGAAAACTCTGTGCTTTTTAAATAAACAGTGTTTAATGCATTTAAATAGTTTAGTATTGGTCCAAGAACTTAGCAAAGCAACTCATTTCAAAGCTTTTGTGTGCAAGCATCACAAAGTGAAACACAGGATACAAATCCAAATCCCTACTTTTCTTTGATAAATAAGAGAAAGTTTATTGAGTGGTATTTATTTTTTCTTGGAAATAAGAAGACCCCATTGCTAACTAGAAAGGTCCAGCTTCTGGTGGAATCTGAACTTTCAGATAGGCTATATACTCTTTGCAACTCCAGTTATTACAACAGGACAAGTTTTAAGCTTATCAGTGTGGAAGAGGGTTGAAACAATGTCACACATGCCACSATATTTCTTCACACAAAAGACTGGGTAACACAATGGTCTATTTCAGTACTTTAATGCTGTTACAAGGAATCTCAACTGCAAAAACCCAATAGCAGCAAACTTCAGATGAAGACACAGGACTTCGCTGACAATTCTCTTTTCCCTCCACCCTCCTTTCTCTAACTCCCGCAAGCTGCAGAGAGGTACTCATTTTTTGAGCCAGTGGATTCACTAAGTGACCTATATAAACTTTCCCATTCAATGAAAAGTCAGATATTTTCATGTTCAAGGTAACAGTTCTAAGTATCTTCCTCCTATTTGTTTCTTCAGATTCAAGTGTAATAAAATTTATTACAAGATAATAACCATCTGTGGGCTGAAATGAATTAAGGCTTGGGTAGAACTCTATCACAACATCTATGCGGCAATAACTTCAATGAATCAGCACAGCTAGAGCAATACAGTACTCGGCATGAAGTGTCCCAAGAATGTCTTTTTCTAGTTTAGCTGAAGAATWAGACGAGTTCAAAAAAGAGCACTCATGCCGGAATAAGAGTGAATAGTGAGAAATTACATTGGTTTAAGGAAATATTCAAACTCACTTCATTTTTATTAGTGTAACTTCCTATTATAGAAGAATCCTACCTAGATACACATTCTCCATCTGAAATGGAGAATGGATTACAGAAATCTATTTCATACATCCCAAATGGGACTGCAAAATAATCTCAATGATATAGATGTCAATAGACCGCATCAGTGCAACTTGTRGTCTTTATCCAGAATTCACTTTCAAATAGTAATGGGTACTAAAACATAGTTAATTAAGATGGAGAATGTGTATCTAGGTAGGATTCTTCTATAATAGGAAGTTACACTAATAAAAATGAAGTGAGTTTGAATATTTCCTTAAACCAATGTAATTTCTCACTATTCACTCTTATTCCGGCATGAGTGCTCTTTTTTGAACTCGTCTWATTCTTCAGCTAAACTAGAAAAAGACCACAAGTTGCACTGATGCGGTCTATTGACATCTGTATCATTGAGATTATTTTGCAGTCCCATTTGGGATGTATGAAATAGATTTCTGTAATACGGTTCATTTCAGCAATGTTTTTTTGACACTATTCTGAGGAAACCAAAGTTCTTATTAGGATATATATTGAACAAAGAATGATTTTTTTTTCCCCAGGAATCAGCTGGACTTGCCCTGTAGTGGAACACCTCAACTGAAATGGAATGTCACTAAAATGAAAACATTTTCAGCCACATGGCAACTGGCAATGAGGAAAAGCCTGGTGAAGTTTGATCACATACAACTTTGGATCATAKAACAGTGGCTGCAGTTACAATCCAGCTTTTATTCCTCATCCATTCTGCTCTTTTTAGTTTGCATGAGACAGAGAGAGAGACACAGCAAGATGCAAATGCTTCTCCAGTCACAAAAGGATGCAGGAACATGAGCACATCCTACCAAACACGTGATTTTTTTCTTCTCTCTACTCAGTATATTAAGACTCCTGAAACACTTGACGCAGTCCATGCTGTCTAATTTTGGATGCTACATACTAAAAAATCAATAATAACCTGGAGTGGATGAAACGACAGATCTACAAGACAGCACCAAAACRATCAGAAATCTAGAAAAGATGATCTACAAAGGAAGGCTGAGTRAACTATGCTAATTTAGCTAAAAGAGGATGACTAAGGGGAAAAAATGTATTCTCCATAAAAAGAGTGGATAAAACAATAAAAATAAATTACAGCGAGGGAAAATTAAATTATATGCTAGGAAATATCTTCTAATGATAAGGTTGGCAACATGCTAGAACAAACTGAGGTGGGGGGAGGCAGGGAGTTTACAAATTATGCCTCCCTGGAGGTCCTCAAGAGCAAGTAAAACATAAGCACGGACTGACGTAGGTGCTACCAACTGTTTCCTCAGACAGAAGGATAGATGAAACAAAACTCTCCTAAATAGAATAAATACCTTAACAGCTGGTACCTTAAGGTAGATTTTCATCAGAATCTATAGCTTAAGTCATTTGTCTTTAGAAATCTTTAAAAGTCCTGTTCACAGAAAAAGGGGAACAGTCACAAACAATAYAAAACAACAAATCCAAATGCCTCAAAAGCTTTCCATGAGATTAAGCAGCTCTCCTACCTTAATTTCAAACAAATAAATATTCTTTGAAAATCTGTACTGCTCATTTTGCATCCTATCAGACTGTGGGCAAGTAACTGTAAAACACAAGCTTTCGAGTCAAGAATGTTTTTGGCAGATAAAAGTCAATAGACTTCAGGCATTGTACTAGCAACAGTATACAAAAATCTAAAAAGCAGTGCTCAGGGCTACTGAGTCAGCAAAACTGCCATTCTATCCGCAACCCACTAAAACAACAATGGGTGGTTAAAAACAAGATAGTACTGGAAAGCTCCACTGGTAGCTGACAGAAACCATTGCTCTTTGATTGTTGTAGTTCACAAACACATGAGAGCGCTCAGTTAAAAAAAAAAGAAAAGAAAAGTGGCCTCAGGAAAAAAAAAAAACTGTACAGAGAGAAAACCACATGAAGGAATTAGACCTTTCTGACTTCTGATACCACTYGAGAAACGGTGGAGAAATTCACTGGGATTGGAATACAAGCAGATCTCTATTCTCATACAATAAAGAGTTTACTGATCCCATAAAAGATAAAAACGTTTCCTCAGAAATGTAAAGACTTATAAGAATAAAGATATTAAAATTRTTATTTACAAAGGCAAAACAAAAAATGAAATAGAAAGATGTATTCTTAGGGCTGCTAAAGAGARGCAGGAAAACTAACCTACTTTACAAAGCACTGAGCAGCTGGAACCACATTTATCTGAATGTCACTGTGTTCATGGATCTCTAGGTCTTATAAGACCTAGGAACTTCTAGAAGAGGAAATAAAATATAGAACAGAGCAACAGCAGAAGCAGGTTGGTTTGCTGCGGCAATGAGTGTAACCATTAAGGAAGCAGAGCCACTCTAATGAAATATAAGCCAAATCATGCAGATACATTCCTGAAAAAGAAGAGTCACAAGGACTGACTGAACAGCCAGCCCTAAGAAGGGTAGCTCAGTATTCAATCATTATCTTTGGCCTAAAATATTCTTCAGGCTTCCTCATTTCAATTTTTCTTTTACTTTAATAAGCCCTCTTCTTTCCTTCCTTACTGACCCGTAAGTCAGACACAGAGAATGAGGAAAGAAGGAAAAGGACAAGGAGATTCAGTTAAAATCTCAATCTACCTAGAAGAAAATCTGTCAGATTAAAATGAAGGCAGAATTCTCTTCTGTTTTGAAATACTATAATACTASTTAGTTTTTTTAATTTATTGCCATAAGAAGGGGGAAAAAAATATTAAGACTCCAATTCTCATTGTCTAACTTTCTTTGTGTTTAAAACATACAGCACTTTTAGAACTCAATCCTGTAAATGGCCAAAATTATTAACTATTCTAAAATTTTGGAGTTCGTGATCTTAGACTTRACATAAATCTTAAATGTCTGTCAGATTTATGAGAGTGACTAATCTCACATTCTACAATAGGATTTATTCAGTTACATATTTAAAGATAGTGGATAGAGCTATAGATAATGAAGTGAAATTCACTCAATTCAGTGTTGATTGCTCATTTTATGTGATTCAAATACAGTACAATCACAATACAATGCAACAATAAGATTGCCAAATCAATAGCTAAAATATGCAGATTTGTTAAATCTGCAACCCTGAAAAAATACAGCAAAAGCCTGAAATCCACATTCCCTTAGCAAACTAAAATATATATTAATTGCATCAAAACACCTAAACCTTTGGAATTTCCTTAGTCTCAGGGTACTTATTAAGCTCTCATCACACTGGACAAGACAGAAGAAACAAAGGTCATAGCATGTGTATATTTGATTTATCCAGCATTTTTCCTATCAAAACACAGTACCTGAACGAGTGCAAAATTACCCCCAAAGATCATTTAGAGCACTTGTGCTGTACAAAGAATAGTTATAATATGGACTGTTTTTTCTGCTAATTTATGTTATACTATTTATTTTTCTAAATAGACTAAAACTATAATAAGTTTTAGACAAAYGAACATAGCACATTTTACACTCACAAGTCTCATAAATAGTGTTAATTAGACTTAATATATAAGCTGGTTGTAAAACAGTAAAATTATTTTCAAGGTAGTAAATGCTCAGAGATTGTTTTATAAYAACAGGGACAGTTTTTAAACATAAAACTACAATATGGTATAAACCAAACTGCTTTAGGGTAATACTTTCTCCTTTCTTCCATCAAAGTTTTTAAGAAATAATTCAATACTCCTAAAATTGAAGCTAACACAAAGATTTCACTTCACCATCTGACTTCTGGATTAAAAAATAAATTTCTCATTAGAGATGTTGCAAAATTCAAGTAGCAGGCATGGATCATCAAGTTCGAATGTGCATTTTGCTTTTTCTATTAAAAAATACTTACACATCCACAAATAGTACATAATCTTCACTGTCTTCTGGAATTCTACAGGAATGTCTACAGAAAAGTCCTGATAGAAACATGGACCCACTGGAAAATTCTCAGGAAGAGGTGGCCAGTTATTTTTTCTACCTGCAAATCAGAAAAAAAGTTTGTAATACTCTCTGTATTACTCTCTGTATACTAAAAAGAGATAGAGGACTTGTTATTGTTCCTTTCAATTGGGTTTTTTTATGCACAAGTCTATAAATAATCTGGGCTACCAAAACTCAGCAAATCCTCACACAATACTGAAAATAAGCTTCAGAAACACAAGAATAATAAATGTAGGCAGATCAATGAGAGCACAATATTTTACCTATGCAAAAGACGAAGCAGGCATCGTAAAAACAAGTCTTTCCAAAATCTTAGATTCAAAAAATGGCAGAAAAACAGTTTCTCGGAGTTCCTCAACTCTTACATGCACACTTCCCTCAGTTTCCCCATACTTTGTGGAACACAAAGACTGTGGAATGAAAGGCATTTTCTACATTCAGAATCCTGATGTTTGTAACACCTAGATATCTCTACCACTTCAGAACGCTTTCCAACCTTACCATCAAAGCTTTGCTTAAAAGCACATAAGCCTGAACAAAGACTTCTATTAGATAGTCTCAACTACAATACAAAAAGATGCCCTACAGCATCAATATATTTTGATACAAAGTTGTGTGATAAAGTGAGGACACAATCAAAGAAAACACAATATCAGTCACCTTGGATTTCCTGTACACTAATCTACTCACAGGCTACAGTATACATTCTGCTGAATGGAAGCCCTAACAAGCACAGTATTGAGAGATTCAACTGAGACAGATACAGCAAATCCTTACCACAGCATTTCGAATTCTGGATGCAATAGGTACATTAATCACCATATTCCAAAAATGGAGCTAAACCAGAGGCTAACCTAAAGACTTTCTTTTGAAATTCTGACAAGCTTTTGCTTGGAATTTCTACTTTCAACCATAGCTTTACTAGTAGTTCATCTGCTAAGAACAGAAAACTTGCAAATCTTGAATACTTGCATTATTAAGTTACTTTTTTCCCCATGTAGACAAGATGAAGCTGACAGTTCTATCCAAACAGGTCTAAAACGCTGTTGTGTTTTCTTCCTCTCCTGATGGACCTTTTATCAATTTACCAAGTCATTTAGAACACCGGACTTACAGGGGGAGAATATAAAAGGTAACAAGTAATTTTCCCCTCCATATTAAGAACTACTTCAGGATTTCTTATATAAAAAACTATCTGATAACAACTCAGATCTTTATTCTGCAATTTAGGTGAGTTTCTCTCAGGACTGACAGTTTCAGGGAAGAGTTACAGAAAAACTCAGATATGTTACAAAAATGCAAGCTATTATGTAAGAATAGTATCTGATGTGCTTTTTTCCCCTCCCTTTTGGCCTAGCTATCAAAATATTCAACTAAGGCTGAAAGACAGCTTGATGAGATCATTTGACATCAAAAACCAAGTGCTCTTTCTCCAAATACTCTTTGGATACTCATATTCCCAAGATCACAGCTTGACTGCAGAAAGAGCTAGCTCAGAGTTATGTCATTCAGCACAATGAGCTACTACTTCAAGACTTACTACAGAATTTCAGCAACATGCCTACACTATGTATGTAGACATTCCCAAACCAGCTTCACGCAAACACAGTAGGGTTTTTTCAGCCATTACCAAATGAATCAGCTAAAACAGGAAGCAGCACAGTTTAACCAGCTCAAGCACAACACTGCATTGGACTTGAGCTGAGAAGTCTGAAGGCAACAAACTGAGAAGATCTACTAGCGTGAATATCTTTGCATTGTAGTCCATTACATTCAATTAAAGTATCCTACACGCGAAAGCCAGACTTTTTCAATTCAATGCAAACAGCTAGAATTCTATTGCAAAACACCCTCTCCAATCAAGACACCTCTATATTGTTTCAAAAGGAGTTTGAAGAATATGCAAAAGAAAGAAACCAATCGCAAAAGAATATTGCTGTCTTCAGTCACAACATACAATTCCTGACTTGCAGCCTCTTTCACACAGCTATTTGGTTAATTTCCTCTTTCAGGCTTTAAGAGCTCTCTCTCCTTCAGCCTTCCTAAAAAATCCTTTAGATTCTTCACATACTTCCCAAGCACTTCAGTGGGAGCAACAGCAACCTCATGATGATAGTAAGTAACCATTTTAGAGATCCTGAAACATACATGGGGTATCAGAGTTATGCTCCTTAAGATACAGATGAAAGGAAAAAACTGTTCCTAAAGCTTGGAAGAGGCAAGTAATCAATCCAGAACCATCAATGTAAGTTAGTGAAATTAGGTAAAGGGAAACATACGGAGATTGAAATGAAAATATGACAAAAGAAAATCATTATCTGGGAGAAGAGATATAGAGAGTTAATGAAAAGAATGAAAAGAATAAATACTGAGAAAATAAAAATGTTTTAATGAAGACACAATACCCACTATGATTTTTTTTYCCTTTAAAGAAGAATAGTGATTCCCCATTCTCAGACACTAGCACCTGACTGGCAAAAAATTCCCTAAGATTTTGAATTCCTAAGCAGTCATGCAATCTGAAATTTTATTGTGTATCTATTGTATGTTCCAGCTTTGATATGAGCAAAGAAAAATAAAATAATGTGGAAATACAATTGTCAGAATTCTAGATACAGGTGAAAAGAGCATACAAAGTCAGTCTTGTGCGGAGTGTTTTAGTATGTTTGTTTGTTTGTTTGTTTGTTTCTAATTTCAGTCTGAAGTTCTTCCTTTTGAAAAGAAATTTTCCCCACTGATTTATTTCTAGCAAAGTATCTTCAGTTAAGAGGACACAAATCTTATCATTCAAAAACTGCAGTACAAAAACTGATGGTGCACAGCACATGACAGTTTTGGTAGAATGAGGCACTGATCTTGATTATTCAGGGGATCATACAAAAAATTCTTAACAACTATACTCTTTCTGCTTTTTGAGCATTTTTTTGCATCTATAACAGAAAAAGATAGGAAAATGTTTCAAAACAAGAAAGTTCTTTTACAGCTATAAATACTAACAGAACAGAAACCAGAGTTGTTACTTATGAAGTTATGTATAGTTCTTCACAAAATGGTCCATTTCTAGTCAATAGTATCACTTCAATTTTAACCAAGAATACAAATGACTGACTGCAGACAGTAACAAAAGCCGCATTGGAATCTGCACTATGAAAACTTGCACAAGACAGACTAGTTTTTATTCACCTTACACATTGTTGCAAAGGCCGTAAGACACCTTCTCTAGAAAACCCTCCATGACACTGTACTATAAAACAAAAGCAGTTTCTAAGAAAATGTTAAATTTCTACAATTAAAAAAAATATTTTTTATACATACCCCCCTGCTGACTGAGACTCTGCATTTCCCTTTCTCTGCGATCTAGTTCAGCTGCTTTTCTTTCTAGCTCTTCTTGGCGCTTTAGCAGTTCTGCCTGGGCCAAGGCATGCTCCTGAATAAAACAAGCATTGTTAGGTACTGCTAAAAGTATGAACACAAAATAAATATTCCAAGTCTATTTTCTGTAATTATGCATTCTCCAGTGGTGAATGAAGACTGACCTAACACTGCATGAATTAATGTGATAACAGGTTACCTAAAAACAGTATTTATTTTCTTACATCTTTAAGAAAGTAATGCTTTTTTTTTTACAAAAGGCACACTGTTCCAGAAGAGTGTTTATGTAATTATAATTAGATGGAACCTACTGCCTAAATGTTACAGACAAACCTTCGCAATTTGTGTGTAAGCAGGTGGTTCTTCTGTTGGTTTCATTATTGCTGGCTGGGTACTGGGTACATTAGGCATCTTCAYATTTCCTGGAGGAGGCTAAAAAAAGAAAACATAGTTATAAGGAAACACTCTCCTATTTTAATAAGCATTTTTTCAAAATTCTGTATGAACTAGTCTAGCTGTTTTAAAGGAAGCGTTACAGAYAAACTGAAAATCTGATACATTGCTTGCAGTATTTATGCCATTTAGGATGGAAAAGCTATTCTGTGTGGCAGTATTTTGTTTGTCTTTACAGTGCACCATTTGCCATATACACGTGGTATTTTGTGAATCAGTATAAACAACCTGATTTTATTCAGATGCGAATATGGATAAGGACAGTTACTGCTTGTGGGAATTGCAAGATCTGCTCACATTCTCAAACATGATGATATCATCTATTAATAATACCTTCTAGAGCTTTCTACTTAATAAAGGTTTATATCACTTGGTTAACTAGAACAACGACATACACTATTAAACTTCAAATTCAGCATCTATAATCTAATGCTTAACAATACCAGTATTTACTGTAATACCTAGTTTCAAGCATCACAGGCAAGTGATCATTATCTATGAGAATATAGCTTACAAGAAGTTTTAAGTACYTCACAGTTTTGTCAGGGACTGTTTTAATCCTCTCCTGCTTATTTCTAAGTTTGCCATCTCCTCTGTATTTCTTTATCATCTCTTTATCTTATCAAACCAACGGAAAAACTACTGCATAGATTTGAAGTTGTCAACTGAGCTTTACCACAGCAGATCAGATTAGTCTTGCTATGATCTTATTTTATTCTTAAATACGCTTGGGGGAAATTTACAATTTACATCTTTCTTTGTGTAGTGCTTGCAACATGAAAGATTTCCCTGTCCTTGTAAGATAGAGGACCATGTGTTCCTAACAAGGCTGAAATCAAGAGCAAAAATATGGAGAGAGGTGTGACGTTTTAGATACATAAAAGCACTTCAAAAGACAGCAGAAATCATAACTAAATATCACTGACTTGGCAAATGATGACCTTGCTCAGCTTATCTCTGTCTTTTCCAGCCATTTCTTAATACACAAAAATGAAACTCTAAAGCTGAAACAACATGCCTTAGAAAACTGTACGTGTATGCAACACTAGCATATCTCAGCAATATTGGCTATTTTCCAGCATTTCAGAATTATCTTGCCACCTTATACATCAATTCCTAATAGAATACAGAAATATCAGAAAGGTTTAACTCCTCAAAAATACTCTATGATTTACATTTTCATCTTAAAAATGATTGCCAAGTGTTCCAGGATAAAAATAGCTGAACTTGATTAGAGATGGTTACTACCTATATTTCATAGGTTAGAGCCTTCTGAGGTAAGAAAGAAAAACTCTTGTATGAGAACTCCTATGAAAGCTGAACAACCATCATCTTATCATCCTCTGTTTCAAATATAAGATACTTATGAGTGCTGCACCAAAGTAACTAAAATCTGCTGAGCAGAAGCTCTATCGCTTAAGCACTGTAGGTCAGAGCAATGCTACAAAAGCCAAAAAAAATCTTACTGTAGCCCTATGGCTGAAGAATCAATGGGTTTGAAAGCATAACTCACAAGTAGCTGGCTGCTACACTAACAAGTGAGGCTGCCTACAGTCCCYGGTACAGTCCCATTAGCCTTTCACAGACATCTGTAATAGCATTTAAAAATGGACTAGGTAGACTGAAAAATGTTCACACAATAAATTTAAAGACAGTTTGTTCTTGAAAACTCTTAGCCCAAAGAGCCTGCAGTGCTGCTAATGACTGGAACAGGCATATATGTGCTTATGGAACAGAATTCCAGACTGTTTAAACCCCACTAAGTGCTAGCTGGCCATTCATATACAGCRTAAGAGTTGCTGAAAGGTCCAGTGCCTACAGTGTGTAAATAACAGTGTGTGCTCCCTCGAAGAAGTGACACTAGAACAGAGGAGACAGGAGAAAATAATTACCCTAGCTGTTAAGAGAAGTTAAAAAGGCCACTGCCTCCAGGGGCCTCTGGTGGACTTCAAGGCCCAGGGACTTCTTCCTTCCCAACTGCTGCAGCACAGCTGGGTGCAGCCTGAGACTTGGAGGTCTCTCCACCCCAGGCCAATCAAGGCAGCTGCTGCTTTCCTGTTTGTCCGTTCAGGTATTAGCAAGGCTAAGCATGTATCATATGGAGTCACACACATATGTATATGCATGCCCACAAAGAGGACACTAACATGGCCAGCTATGCAAACTACCATAGATAGGACACTACCTTTAACAATACTCAGACCTAACACTACCACATCTCACGTAAAACAGATAGAGACACCCAAGTCTCATTCCCCCTCTGCAGCTGGCTACRACTGCAGTTCACTACTGAAAACGCATGTCCTTGCTCTCTAGATTCACAACTACATCCACATTCTCAGATCCCTTAAATATCTGCAGGGGCTCTCCACCCACCTAATATCCTTGCCTGGATCCTGGGCCTCTTACCTGACATACAGGTCTTCTCCTACTCACCATCTACTCCAGCTTCATGTATACACTCGCATGCTCTTCTAACAAGCACCACCCCTGCCCTTCCCACAGATCCCTTGAATATCAGCAGACTCTCAGCCTGCCTCATAGCCATGCCTGAACTCTGGGCTCCCTTACTGACCTCTGGCTGAGACTTTGAGTCTTTCCAGAGACAGTTTCTCCTTCTATTCACCAGCTAGCCCAGCCTGGAGTTTCCTAATGAATTGTACATACACATCCATACATATCAGATAAGGGGAGAAACACACCAGTCCCTCCAGTTTCTGGCACCTCAGACACACAACCCTATGACTTGCAGTCCCTCCAGTTGCTAGCATCACAGATATACAAGTCACCATCACCTGTGGTTTGACTCCGGGTGCTGGCATGTAATTCACCCAACTTAGTCTCCCCAGTTGCTGGTACCTAGACATTGCAGCACGCATATGGGATAGAGTGAAATTACGCAGAAAGATAGTTAAGAAAGAATTTAAGACGACAGGACAATTACCAGGCACAGCACAAACATACTGACCAGCAGCTGCTTATACATGACTAGCCTCTTTTATCCTTCCTCTTTTTTGCTCCCCTTCTTTCTCCCCACCTTTTCTCCTGCCCCTAAACACTGCCTAATAAGTTCTGTGTAGTATCGCAGGGGTTGTRTAGTTTCCCCCTTCTTATCTAAGCCTAGGTTTATCCTCCTCAAAGATATGCCTATAGTTTCTCAGTGGCCCATGAATTAGTAGCTGAAGAGCTTAAGTCTTCACTGTTGTCTCAGTGCTAGTCTATGAGGTTTGTGTCTCTGTTTTTGTTCATTTTCTGTTACTTACTATTCCCTCTGACCTGAACCATGATGGAGATTAGCAACTRAAAGACAGTTTTTGGAATCTGCATCATGCATCAGTCATATAATCTTCTCCCCACATAGTCACTATCACATAAACCTACTGAAGTTAAGACAGGCACATATTTTTCTGCAAGATGCATGCTTGCGCTTTTCTTTTCAAGTGGGCAGAGGAGGGGGGAAATCTGTTCATAAAGTTTTTATCTACTTGCCTGGTAGAGAACTTAAGAGGTCAGAAAGTTTAAATCCTTGAATCCTTTTAAGAGCTTTTTCTGAACTGAGTGTGATAGTCATCACTTTCACTCCTCTGCTATGATGCCAACCAAGGTACATTTTAACTCAGACTTAGCAGTTTCTCATTTTAGTTTCCTTAACATTCAGAAGAATTCCATTTAGTTTTGGCTACTTACTGCTTTTCTAGAGTCTGTTCTGTTGAAGATTCAGTTTCAAGACATTTCCTCCGATTTATCACTTGTAAGAGAAGCATTTCATTTATCTTTTTGCTACAGCATTATCTTCTATTAGTACTCTTACAACAGGATAGCCTATTGACCTTAAAGCTGGTGGAAGCTTCCTGCTTCCAGAAAATAAAAGTTTTCCAACTTACAAACTGTTCCTCAAAGCTGTTAGCTTACCTAAAGTTTCACACTTAGCTTGCCAGACCTTGAGCTCTTCCATCTTCTTTTGGAAATAGCTTCCACTTTTCTAAAGGCTGTCTTACTCCAATAATGTACACATCACCACCATTTAAATCAATGGCAAGAAAAGGTCAGAATGCCTAGTCTTTTCTTTGGTGGTATACGTTTCCTGAGACTCTAGTGTGCCATTTAAATGGATAAAAAATCCACTATTTACTTTTGAGTTACAGTAGATACGCCCACACCATTCAATAACATTATTGTACCTTTATTTAAAATAATCTGCTGCAATTGGTACATGATGCAAGAACAAGTAGAGAGGATTGCTTACAAAGAGGACAGAGGTAGTAAAGAAGGAAAAAAAAAAGATCTGCTCCAACATTTGCTGTTCATTTGCTGTTAATTTCATTGGATATCATGCTAGAACTTCCATTAAGTCAGCATACATTAAGAATGAAGTCCCAAAGGTTGTATTCCAGCCCTTGTCTTCATGGGCTATAGCTTGTTAATGAAGAAATGTTACTATATTACAGTAAGTACAATAAAATCAAACATGTTTTTGTATACTATTATGTTTGCAGAGTTACTTATTTCAGCTTCATAATGTGTACACAGTGGAACAAAGTACAAGTGCTCAAATCTAGTTCTAATGGTAGAAATTGAACATTGCTTTAATGTGTTGATTTTCCAGGTTATTATGCAAAAATGATAATTCAACATACAACAGCCACATGTATCAAAACATCTTCCATAGATCAGAAACATAACAAAAAACAGCCTAAAATGACTGCATTTTATGATCATGTTGGCACTAAGACTTCCTACCAAACTATTCACTTTAACCTTACTCAAAATTGAGGAGCAGTGAAGAAAAATCCAACACTGCTAAAGATGAAGAATAAAAGTATCTATCTGCTTTGGAAAATAATTCAGCTACAAATGCTGTTCTGTTTCCAAATTTTCCTAGAAGCAAGAAGTACATTCTTCAATTTCTCTTCAGTATGTCTTCAAGCCACACATGGTACAGCACAGCTGGAGACCTGCATACTTCAGTAAAAAAACCAACCTGAGAATTATTTGTTACTATCCTGACATAAATAGTAAGAAGATGGTAGGAAACAACAGCAATGGAGAGGAGGGGGGAGTACTTGTGGTAACATTTTGTTAGAAAGTTAACCTCTTCATAAAGCCACAAATTTATTTTGAGCTATAAATATTTCCCAATATTTATCAATCTCTGGAGAAAAAGAACTCCAAGAAAAACGCATGCAAGGATAAACAAATAACAAAAACCAGGGAGAATGGAAGTGGTACATCAAACCTTAAACAGGATACTCAAAAGAAGCAACACACCACACATGCAACTGAAATATTCTCAATAAAAAAAGAAACAATCATTTATCAGCTAGCAGACAAACCAGTAAGGCAGATGGTTATTCATATATTTATTAGAAGGGCAACACAAAGCAAAATTTCACATGCTAATTTATACAAAAATTGCTAATTTGCATAAAATGCAATTCAATCAATTCCCAAATATACAATAAGCACAGGTTTGCTCTTACTGCCATCCCTCGAGTCAGTCTGATAAAAAATTAAGCTAACTTTATAAAAAAAACTAAAAAACTTTATAGTTCTTTACAGTGAAATATTTGCAAGTTGTTGGATCAAGAGTTGCCCAAAATGGCTTAAGTGTTGTTGTATAAGATGCAAGATGTCTAAAATTGGAGGCCTTTAAAAACCACTCTTGGTGACAGTATCTCAGATTTAAGTCTTTAAAAGGTTGGCAAAGAACATGCATTTAGTACGATAGAGTTTTGTATGTAAGTATAAATTCCATTGAGGAAACACTGTTAGCAAGCAATCAGGCTAGAGGTATAGTCACAAAAGCAACTGATTTGCTATTTCAGACAAAAAGCAAATAATTAAGTTTAAGGTTATCCCAAATATTGTCCACAYGAGGTGTTAGTGGGAGACATATGGGGTCCTGAAAACAACTGAAAATCCTGAAGCT
The DNA here is from genome assembly GCF_003343005.1 of Rhea americana. Lineage (NCBI taxonomy): Eukaryota > Metazoa > Chordata > Aves > Rheiformes > Rheidae > Rhea > Rhea americana. Next base: position 469,891 of record NW_028186912.1, read on the forward strand.
GCAGCTGCCAAATTAGGTAACTGAAGAAATTAACTTTGAGAAGTAATGGACATTTTATAAAGCCACTAATGTTCATAAATAATAAATAAGCAGAACAGAAATTCTCATGTTATTTTGAATTTTGTCATCACATTTCTAGGAATAAAAAGGCAGAGGTAGTTTTGAAAGAAACCAGTGAATCTGGCATTGCCTGCTAGCTTCTTTAACTTTGACTAACATCTTATGATAGAGGCAAAAAAAGGGACTGAATTTAATCAGGATTTCCTTTAAGCACAGAAATTCATTATGTATTTTACCTTTGGTGTTTAAAGAATGCTAACACATGAATGTTGACTATCTGTGTGCAAATCAGAACAGGAAGATTGACTGCTGTGCCCATTTTACTTCAATGCCAACTGTAAAGTTAAGAGCTGGTGGAAAGTCATCTATTTTTTCATTATTTAGTGGAACTGCTGGCTAAGCAAAGGAAAAATAAGTGTGGCTATATCAAAACTGAATCTATTTTTAAGCCAAATATATCCCACTCATTTTTTTTTCTTTGAATGTAAAGACAGGAAAACATTAGGTCAGCTAATGTGAACTTGCTTTCATGGTTGATTTCAAAATTCCAATAGCATCAATAAAAAAAGCTGCCTAAGAACCAAAACCAAACAAACAAAATGAGGAAAACTCCAGCTCAGCATCAAAGTCTGAAGTGGACAGAACTGTCTGAAATCTCTCCTAATTAGCTGAGGCTCTGAATATGGAGATGAAACTTTCTTGCCTGAGGTTTGCCTCAGAATGCCTCTTTCAGGAATTCACACCAGAGCATCCCAACTGCCACCATGCCTTCTGTATTCTCAGAAGTAGATGGAGAGACAGTCTTCTCAGGTGGCTTCAGGACATCAGAAATCAAATCTCTTCCTTCTCCTCTTAATTTTGCAGTCCAGTCTATCCTGGAAAATTTTGGTCTCACATCAGGTGTAATGAAGATTTGAAAACAAAACTTGAGTAGTATTTCTTACCTCAGAAAAAGTCAGTCACCTGTAAAAATTTTTATTTCCTAATTCATACGTACAGGAACAGTTTGGCTTGCCCAAGTATCAGGCAAATGTAGCTGAGTTGTCCTAATTAATGTGTAATTTGCAAAGTATAACAGTTTAAATATATGTGGGGACGTTAGGAAAAGGATACTGCTGCTTTTATTACACAGAATTAGCTTTTTTGGAACACAGGAAATTGTAATTGGATGTTTTGGGTGGGGCAAGAATCACTCCAAGAGCTGTCAAACACCCAAACAGGTTACCCCAGGAGATCATAGGATCTTCATCTTTGGTTATATTCAAAACTCATCTGAACAAGACACTGAGCAGTCTCATCTAGTTGGACTCACTTTGAACAAGAGGTTGAAAAAGATGACCTCCAGAGGTCCCTTCCAACCTATCAGTTGGCATTTTATTTTGTCTTCCCTATCCCAATGGTATTTGTTGCGTAGTTCAATGCTCAGAATTTGGGCACAGCAGAGAGTGATCTATCCATTTTACAGCCTGGATAGGACTAAGGAATACAGACAGAGACAGATGAATGGTCAGCAATTCCACCTTCTATAAGGATATAACTATCATCAGAGACTCAGACTTGTATTGTGAGCACTGCACTGACCTCCAGTCTTCGATGGACAGGAGTTACCAACACCACACACTTTTGGCCATGGGAACCAAGTTTAATGTTCTTATATAGGACCTTACATCAAAGGTCCATGCCTTTGACTTTCACAGACATATTATTACAATGTATTTTTATCAATCGTGAAATTCAGCCTGTCTCAGAATACAGCACCTTTTTCTTCTCTCCCCTAAATGGTACTGCCTGGATAGGCCTTTTTACTTCATGTCTTGCTGTCACAGCTACACTGGGTAGAGATGCAAATTAACATTACTTCTTTGAAAGATGGTCAAAAGTAGCTCTTTTGAATAGATTTCCTCATGAGGCTAGAGTATTTATTTTCCTTTAATTTACTTGAAAAGTACATTTGTATCAGAAATACTATTTTTTTAAAACTTTCCAAAAGAAGGCAAGTGTAGCTGATCAATTTTTCTGTTAACTCTTTATTGTATTCAGATGTAAGATGTAAGAAGGGGAGCTGTCCAGGAATTTACTGAAAAAAAGATCAGTCAAGAGGCATGCTCTGAAGAACACACACACACACACACACACTCAACACTACTGATGCAATCTTGTAATACCTTCAGATTGAAAGTTCATGCTATCTGCATTACTGCATCTATACATGCTATATATACACATATATATGTAAACAAACACACATACAGGTCTCAGGGTAAAAGTTCAACATGCATTAGCAGACACTCTAGAAGCAGAAAGAAATTACAAGMCTCCTTTAACAGTAATTCCATCAAATGATTAAGCAGCAACACTAATTCTCTAATTTCATCTGGTCCTGGTTGATTTCAATAACATGACAAAGAAAGCAAAGTCCTCTCCATGGTGACTGTTAGTGCTGGAGAGAAAAMCACTGAAGATGCAGGCAAAAATATTTAATCTGACATTTATACCATTCACTGAAACTACGTTTGGTTTTATAATCAAAAACAGCATAGGCTTTGAAAGCAGCCAGAAGAACAGGATTCCTGATTTCACATTAGATATCAAAGTCGTAACCCCTTGAGATTTAAAACCTGCTACGCCCATTTGCTTTCTTCATTACATCCTATGAATTAGTTATTTTTCTACCAAATTTCCCACTGGAGAGATGAAGGATAAAAGTTACATATTGACAGAGAAAAGCTGAATTCACTGAAATACTGGAAAAAGATAGTTTACTTATTTTTCTGTCCTATTTCTTTCTTGATTATCAGAATAGGTGACATCTCTTTTAAAGGAAAAGAGCTGAGCTATGAAACCCAATGTCAGCATTCAGAGTTTGAAGTCAGTTTCTCAGAGGAAACAATCCTGCCTGGATCTGCAATAGAGAAATCTGTGCAGCTCAGCATGTTTCATTAACTTGAATTTATGCGACAGGGAAGGGGAGAAAGAGGAAGGTTAATGCTATAGACTGTCAATCAGATTCTCATCTTATCACTTAACATAAAAATCTATTTTTTTCCTGTTTAATTGAAAAATGCCATTTTCAGCTTCTCTAAAAACGTCAGCTATGTTATTTACAGTGAAACACAGTCATTAATTGGTAAGTCAATGCTACATAAGTGAAATCAACTGCATTTCTCAGTCTTAAGTTACTCCTTTTAGTACAGCACAACTACTCATTGCCTGTGGACTGTAAAATGCAGTGTTTTTCCTTATTCTGAGTAGCACTTTAAGTGAAATGGGAATCAAAAGCAGATACAGAAGAAGCATACCACATTCACATATGCTGTAAAGCAAGGGCAAAATTTAGAAAAGCACAAAGGACAGGCCACCAGAAACAAGGCAAAAATAAAATTGTTTCAGCTCCCTTCCAAGGACCCACTCTTGCTTGAGAGCTCAAAGCTCACTTAAGTCAGACCTACCCAACAAATCCTCTGAATACTTTATGAGACTATCTGCCCCTATAGATCTTCTACCACCTCTAGCGAGTCCTTCACAGATTTTACAAGCTCTGTAAAGAGTCCCCACAAATCTTACCCAGAAAGATTAATAGCATGCTTAAGAAATAAATGTGCTTACTGCTCTTGAATCAGAAAAAGGATTGTACTCATCTAATCCTGGAGGAACATTTCTTGTCACTTGTGTTACTGAGGGATCCTAGAAAAGAAAATAGTTCTATTAACATATGCACACATATAAAAGCAAGGAGTTAACACTTGCATCATTGGATCATACAGAATTGAACTGTTGTTTCAATCTAAAAGTTTTATTTTGTACTTTAAAAGCCTGTAAATAACTTTTTCCTTCTCTGCCCCCTAAAGGACACCATTCTATTCTGAGCTTCTTACAAACCTAGATTAACACAGTCTAAGAGAAACTCCATCTGTCACATAGCTGATTTACAAGAGAAAAGCTTTCAATAGAGAAGGAAAGAAAACCCCATTCTGCTATTCAGGCTGCTGACCCCACAGCTGTACACCAAACAGTACAACAGAAAGAGCTTTAACTTTGCATTTTCTTTACTGAAAACTACTTCCCAAACCTTCAATAATGGTAAAAGTAGGAAAAAAAAATTGAGCTGAGGAAAGTGTCCCACAATTTCAAAAGCATCTCCAGGTTTAGCTTTTGCCTGAAGTGGTAAAAACAGAGAAAGGTGTTCTTTTTTCCGCCAAGGAACTATACAGCAAGGAGGACTGCTTAAGGTTTAGCTGAGAAAGCAATGACAAGAATAACATATTGGTCCATGCAAGAGACTGGTAAGTTGGGTTCTGTAGAAGAGCAGAATTACCCACTATAACAGATAAGAGTAACTTAATACAAGGAAAAACTGTATATATTCCATGTAATGGCCACTTCCACATACATAATTTTGTGGTTTTAAATTAAGGCTTTTGCATCTTCAGAATGTAAGAATGGATGAGGAAAGTTTTTTTWAAAAAAAATAAGAATTCCACTTACTCGATATAGTTAAACAAATACAGAAGTGTGTAAGGTTATATAAATATACACTAAAAGCACTTTAAAAACATTAATAGTAAATTTTTATCTATAGCAAATAGTTATAACTTAATTTCAATAGTCAATTAGTTCAAAGTTAGAAAATAAACTGCAATTAATAAAGGCTGGGAAGAAGATCAATATTTACATACATTTATATTTCTTAGAAAGACAGCTAACATCAAAACCTCCATATGAAATATTAATCTTAATTTTAAAGTACTTACAGTAAGTGTATATTTAAGTCTGTACAGATTAAATAAAATTACTAACATACTGAGAAATAAAGGCTAGTTTCTTAGAATCAGTGTTTATTACAGCATTAATTTAATCTTGACAGTAGTAACCTACTATACAAATACAGAGAAAAATTTTGATCTATGCTAAGTTAACACAAATAAGATGCTTCATAATTCAATACATAGGATTGTAGAAAGTTAGGTCACTGGCCTAAATTTGAATTTATTCTAACCTTTTAAGGGTAGAGTGAATTAGCAGAGCAGAAAATACGCTAGTGTTTGCTTCATCCATTTAGTACAGCACCTCGTCCATAAGCACTCTCAAATCATAGTTTCTTCCACACAATTGTAAGTCATGAGCTCCCAGGTTCTCCTCTTTCCAGCTAGCGATTTTGAAAGACAGTAAATCCTTCATAAATCACAATTTGATAAGACGGCACTTAATGAGATTGGGTCCTAAATGTTGTCAATGCCTCCTGTCACTGAATGCGCACCTTATTGCATCAACAGGCATTAGGTTTTCAATATTAGCAAGTGATCTGTCAGAATAACATCAAATGGCAGCCATTCTATGGACTGCCATCTGGCACTACATCAGAAGAGTAAATGGTTGAATTTAGTCCTTCAAAYAGCATTTCTTGTCCTACTTCTTAAAACAATCAAGCATGAATGATTACATGCAACTAAAGCAACACTGAAAACAAGAGCTGCCAACTATTTACCCTTTGCAATAAAACCAAGCATGTTATGCATGAATACAAACACGAAGAAAAAAAGGAACATGAAGGAACTACAGAAAAATGTGCTGACAGCACAACTGTTTCTTCATGTTTTTCATACAAGGTCCTGAAGAATCAAAAGATGAGAGCAAAAACTATTACACAAAGGGAAATTCCAACCCAATCTTACTCAATCACTAAGACAGAGATTGGGCAGCAACCCACCTGAAGATCAGAAAATTCCAGCAAAAACCTAAGGCTAAACCTTACACCAACTTATGAGGCTAGTTGAAGCTTCAATATGAGCCACTAAACTGAACCAAAAAAAAATCTTCCAGGTAGATAAGTCTTAAGTATTTGTTCCTGAGCTTTCTAGTTCAGGAGATTCAGTCTTCAGATCTGTGTTTCAGTCCAATCTGTAAGGAATACTTGCATTTAAATAATCAATTCTGGGAACTGACATACTTTTTTTAATACAGTAGACAAAAACAAAGCAAGGTTACTAAAAATCACTCAAGACATGGTCTACCTTAAAGAAAATGACTATCTCTRCAAACTAAAATTGTTGAAGTGTAGATACATACGAAACTTGTTACCCATCAACCATATAGCAAAAAGGTCAGTTTAAATAATTAGAACTCATATAGCACTTAGTACTTTAAGTTGACCTGATTGCTTAAAGAGCAGTTTTTAACACTAAATTTCTATGTTCATTCAGTATCTARTAGTCTGATTCTGTCCATGAAGGCCAACAAATGTAACTGTTTGAATAACTAGAATAGGACAGACTCAYGAGATATGCTGCTGCTCAGTGGGTGTTTCCAAAAAGCAGGAAAGAGTAGTCAAGTTAGTTCAGAAATGCAATCTATATTTATAACTATAATATGCAAACAGTAATAGATATCTGATGAGAGAATTTTTTTTTTTCTCCAAGTGTTTTAGAGAAGGGCAGGAGAAAGTTTCACATCTTTCCACAAAGCTATTGTGACATTTTATCACTGACTAATAAGAATGGCAGGAAGTGTGTTTCTCTTGATTCAGCTAAGTAAGCTTATTTCAACAAATCTTAGTTTTAGAAATACATTCTATGCTTAAATATACATAGTGAGTACAACAAGAAGTCCTCCCTCACAAGTCTATTCCCTTTTTGAATTAGCACTTGTCATTATTGCTACACCTCTGCCAAACACTCCTATTTCTTACTGACTTATTAGCTGTTTGCAAAAGTAACAAGAACTCCAAAAAAAAATGACTCAAAGGGCATTTAACCTCAGCTCCATATTAGAAAAATTTCATTATCCAGTAGGAAACTGCAAAAACTATTACAGTTGTATTGAAATACTCAAATTGGACCTCATCATGCCAAGTTGCATTCAAATTCTGCTCTCAGAAAGCCTCAATTAGAGTCTCAGCTTCAGCAGAACTCATAGCCTGATTGCTTGCAGAAGCTGGAAGACATGAGGAGAAATAAACCAGAGATTACAAAGAAAACACTAATATATCTAAAGGAGGCAAGTACTAGTCTGGAGATTTGAACCTCTCCTGTATTCACTCACAGACCTTTTGCGATACCAGGTAAAGTGCATAAGCACTCTGCCTCAGAATAAAAAGAAACAAGCTCCTCATGATCTAGATGTCCAGTTGGAGGCTCTTGGACTTTGAACTGTTCTGAACATCTACAGCACACCAAATAGCTGATGCCAACAGGAGCTGCACTTATTTCTGACAGTACTTAACACTTAAAAAGATTGGACCTGACATCCTGAAGAATATCCTAAATGACTCTGCTTCTTTTACCTTACACTCTTGGCACTTCATTTTAAAAATGGGGTGAAAGCCAACTCATTTAGGTGCAATGCAAAAAAAAAAAAAATGTACTCATTGCTTCATTGCTGCAGAATAATAAAATATTTAATTTAGGAGTTAATCAGGGGTTGAATAATGAACAATTAAGTGGTAGCTTACACTCAAAGGGAAAAAATGACATTTAATAGCTGTCCTTGAATGGATGTTATCAAGTCTGTACATTGTGAGAGATGTACATCTCGAGGCAGGGCAGGACAAAACAGTGAAGACTATTATGTTCTACAGGAATACATCCATCCAGTTGTGCACGTTGATTTTTTTCAATGTTTGATCTTCTACCTATATAATGAATGAAGTTTTAAAAATGCTTTATTTTCTAGTATCTTTTGGTTGTTAATAGCAAGAAACAAAAAAAAGACAGTGATGAGTTTCCATATGTGATAGCATATGGACACTTGTACTAAACAGGAGCATTGTCGGAACCAAACATCTAAAGAACTCAACCACTGGAGCTACATGACAAAAATGAGGTTGCCCTCTGCAGACAAGCAGAAGATAGGGCTGATACTTTCTGCAACAGACTTCAAGTACCTGATGCCAGCCACAGAATAGGGTAACTGCAGAATGTCTGGTTCAATCTCCAACTGAGAAGACCATGTTTCGGTGGACCAGTACTTCTACCTAGAGTGGATCTGCCATTGCATTAGCACCTTGCCAAAATCCGATTTTTCTCAGCCAGTCCCAGAATTCCAATCCCAATACTTCCCAAACTCCTTGCTCCCTCTTTCCAATTTGCACTTCCCTCTCCAGCCTTACCCGACTCAAGCTCCTGTTGATTCAGTCTCTCAAGTTCCTGGTTTCTTGATTTATATATTATTAGCCTCATAAATCAGGGAGCAGAGCTTAAGAACAGATTCACACCCAGATACTCCACTCAGTGATGCAGGGAAGTCACACATGCAAATGTGTGAACATTTCAGATCACATTTTAGAGAACTGAATTAGTTTGAATGACAGGAATTTCAATAAATCAGCACAACTTAACTGTTTCCATCTAATCTTTCCTCTTTTCTGCTTCTTGCACTATACCTCCTCCAATATCAGTCTCAAAACGAAAGACTGGAATCTCATTCCTTGAATCACTAAGAGTCAGGTACAAGCATCACCCCAGTATTTACATCGACAATAGAAGAGGTAGTCACACGTACACACACACAAAACAACTTCCCCCACACCCATCTACATCCCACATAGGCAAGTGCACCTCCGTAACTCAAGTGTCTCCATTACTAGATTAACAAATAATACAGACATCATTCAGGCAGATAAAGTTAATTGAACACCCAGTTAACATACAGGATGTATAAACTCCAATAATTGCAAGATCGAATGTAAAGAAAAGAAAGGTAGCTCCCTCCCACACCACCCCCCAAAAAATCAAAGCGTGTGTGGCTGAAACAGAGCAGAATGATCTATTCTATGCATGTTTTTATAGCTTTTTAAAAAACAAATTAAAGGAAAGCAATCTCTGTTGTCTAGGAGACCAAAGTTAGTCATCAGCTACCAGGTTTCATTAATACAGAACAAATTAAAAAATTAAAGATGGAAGAACTAGATATATTTGTAATGATTCCTTGTATTAGTGCTCTTTGGGAATGAGTCCAGCACTGTTCCAGAGTAAGATCCTTTGTTAGCATAGATAACAAAAATATTCTGAACAAACCCACCAGCTAAGTTTGTTTCTCACTGTAATTTTAATTCCTTTTAAGTYAGTCAATGAAGAGAAAGTAGAGTTAGAAATTCGCTCCCTCCAAACTATCCTTGAGATTTTTTTAAAAAAAACAAAAAAACACCCACACTTTAATTTTGAGGTATACACATTTTTGTACAAAAAAGGCCAAAGCATGCATCTTATACACAAGTAATTTAACACAGAATGCAGGGAGATGGAGGGGAGGGAGCTAAAAAAGAAATACAACAATGATCTATAATTACTCTGAAGTGTATTTGCATTGTTTCTTAAAGGAAATTAAATAAGCGGCATCAGTGATATTAATAAACAACATTCTGTGCATAATTAACTTGGTTTAATACAGTTTGCTTCCAATGATTTATCAAAGAGTTAAGAACAATATTTTATCGCAGATGTCAGGAAAGTAGGTTTATGAACACACATTCTAATGGCTTTACAACACATCAGCAATTGAAAATAAGAATTTAGAATAAAAATTGTAAAACCAGAGTAAAAAAAGTTTGCAGCAGACAAGAACACGGATTAATGCATAAAACACTTATTAAGAAAAGAATAAGGGGAACAAAGGTAACCACTGAAAAAGAAATAGTATACTAAAGTATGTTTTTAACACTGGTTGACAGGAAGAAGTAAAGACAACTAAATACCTTCCAAAATTTGGATCATGTTACCAGAAGTATTGTACGTGATAAGAATATAGTAATCTTGTTCAAGAAAATAGGTAAAACTGGATTGCAGCGTTTAGAATTAACATCATTTTTTTAAAAAAAGTTTACATCGGATTCATAGGCCAGCAACAAATAAAACATTTTAAGTAAACTGACAAATATACTTGGTGAATCTCAGAGAAAAGGAGAGTAAATATAAACAAATTCTTTTAAAAGAACCGGATTTTTGTGAGTAAAGWCAGAACAAGAAATAGAGGACAATTTATCAGTCTATAAGACTCCTTAAGAACAGCTGAAGGAAGAAAAAGCTAAGCAGGCAATCATAGAAATCTTAATTTTCAGCTTTAGTTTAGTTTATCCAGGGATAGGCATGATCTCTTGATTACTGGAGTAGTTTCAATCCTAGCTGAGAAAACAGTTCACTTCACCACAATACCTTAGGATGAAGTTCTTCTATAAAGAATTTTATTTCATTTTCCAAGAAAGTATTCTGAGCAAGTTTACAATGGACACAAAAAGGTTTCTTGTTTAAAAAGATTAAAGGGGGAGGTAGAGAATATCACCAAACAGCAAGTYATATCAATCCTATCATCTACCTCTAAGATCAGACATTGGCTACCCTTCAGTTATGCCAGCATACAATTTTTGTCTTTTGCCTCAAGATCCTCAGAAATAACTATACCCTAATTGATTTAGGTAACTGACACCAACCAGAGCCTTTACTCTRCCAGCATCCTCAGCATTTACTGTTAAATAATCACCTTTACCTAGCTATGCTTTTTCCCCCTGTTGCTTTTTGTGCTTGGAAGGAAGTTCCCAGAGCACGAAAGATAAGTAGTTAGGAGGATCAGATCAGCGCTGCCCATCATGCTCAGCAACGATGTCAAGCCTTCAAAAACCTGACTGCATACACACTGGAAACACAGACCAGAAGTCTGCCGGGACTGAATCCAGACTGACAAGTCTCTACCAGGACTCAGAGATCATGAGCTCAGATTCTCAAACCTAGCAAGGTCCATCTTAACCAATAAGGATTTCTTATCCCTGCTACTTCTGCTGGCTTCACTYGAAGATTAGAACCCTTTTAGTTTTTAGTTGATCATTATTACTAGCAAATATACCCATCATCATGCACAATACTGACTTCCAATTTAGGTCTTGTCTCTCACTGGTATGTTATCCCAATCCTGTAACCTCTGCTATACCGCATGAAAAGCTAAGCTCTTTTCATTAAGATAAATTTTCCAATTATTATCCCAGAAACAATTCTCTAYACCTATTTCACTTTCTAAGTGTGAAAAATATTATTTGTCAATAATATTCTGCATGAACATATTCTGCTGAGAATTCAACAGCAGGTTCCCCCTCCCCCGTTCTTTCTGGTTCTGAAGAGCTACAATTGTCTCCCTGAGTTTTTCAATTTCTTGATCAGACAGAAGACTGTCCACCCCACTCTTCATAAATAAATGAGTTTTGGAGAGTGACCAATCAACTGAAACYATATGCTATACTTTGCTTTCTATATATTCACTTGAGCTTTTCACAGGGGAGAGGAAGGTTCAGACAAAGCTTAGCTTTTTAAGAACAAAATTTGAAATTTGTATTTTGTCAGCAGTGGATATCAAAGCTTTTTCCTCCTCTGTTAACTGTTGTTTCTCACCTTTTAAATAARGACCTGACACATGGAAAGGAGGATAGTCTGCACATAAGTATGTATTTTCCAGTTCCGTAACACTGTATACATCCAGCCAGATTAAGCCTCTGAAGTTGCAATTTGCACCTGTTCAGTGAAGATTTAGTGTATTTCAAACAGGTAAACTCCCACAATTTTCACCCTGTCCATGCCGAAACAAGCTACATAAGGGAAGTTTCAAAAAATTACTCGTTTYAATACACAGTGTCAAATATTGCAAATTCTTCATGCTTTATTTCTTCCTTCATCATTCCAAATCCAAGAAAGCGTAACTTGGYGAAAATTTCTCAACGAGCAACTTTATTTTAAGATCCAGATAAGCTYTGCTGCCCTAACAACACATTAATAGTAGCACAAAGTTTATATTTTACAATATAAAGGAAGCCTTAGTGTCTTACACCTGCAACAGTGTATTTCAACCTATGATTAAAAACCACTTACTGTGAGAAAAAACTGGTCAGAAGTTGCATGTGTTACAATCAAAGGAATTAATCACTTAAAGGTACAGAAGTAGTCTTTCAACAAAGAAAACTGCCATAAACACAATCCTGCAACCTTGAGGAATAATCACTAGAATGCTTCAGTTCTTTCAAATTTAACATCTCATCAGCCATCCCTCCTCCCCCGCACTCCAGATGATACTCAAAGACTTTCAATCTAGCATTACCAGAGCACARTCAATAAATTGGATAGTGTAAAAGCAGCCAACCCATGGTTCTTGTACTTGGCTTCCAAGCAATTCCTGTTACAGACTGCACTATCTGATTGGAAGTCAGACTATACAGGATTCTGAGCTATTGAGTAAACCAAATTTGTCACCTCTGAAACCAAATAAAACTCCCATGGATTCCACAGCAGTCCTGCCTTGCAATGGAGCAGCAGCCCCTAAAAAAGCATCACCTCTATTTCTGAACTGGTCTCAAAACTCCCCCTTTCCTCTACAAGAGGTGTGGTATGCTCCTCTTTGCAACCTTACACTATCAGGATAAAAGTTCATGGAGCAGGAAGACTAGCCATTCTAGTGAAATACTTTCTAACACTTCACTAAAAACACAAAAAAGTACAGTATCTATTAATACACATCACAGTACTGCACCTACTGTTGATGAAGTGTACTSCTGAAAGCTAACTACTGTGTATGTTAAAGAACACCTCTAATCTCACGATGTTTCACATTAATTTATGCAAGGTTTTGAGGATTTCAGAAATTCTTAAGTCAAAGTAAAACCAGATAATAAGCCAGTATTTTATGTCCTTGACTAATTTTAAAAATAGATAAATTGGGTATACTTTTTAATTAAAGAGCTATGCATACAGGCATGCAAAGTTTTCGCAATATGAAGTATAAATACTACAGAAATAATTCAAGTAATCAGGGTCCTGATCTTTCAAAAATAATTACAACTCTCCTCCCTTGTTGTAAACTTTCACTGACTTCAGTTTCACTTGAGCAAGATAAGGTGTAAACTCAGATTCTGCAGGCATACAGGGTAGTAGTCATCAACATGCTACTAGCTTGAGCATCAGATCATCAACTCATACTTCCTGCCAAACCAGACAGAAGATAAATTTGCATTCATGCTAGTTAGATTAAGTGCAATATCCAAATTATAACTGGAACTATTTTTGTAGTAAAGTCAAGCTCTAACATATACTTAGTTCTAGTGAGTCAAGTAATCCTGTGACCTCAATGGGAGCAAGTCAGGTGCCTAATACCATTTTTAGATATCTTAAAACATCTTGGACATCCACAAGAGACCAACATCTTTTCAGAGCAACAGCTGGCAGCTAACCAAGATACCATACGGCATCTGAAATGTTCCTATATATTTACATTTGGATACTGAATCCCACCCAGAGGATCCACTCACATAGTTAGTGTTAACATACATTTGAGGGTTTGCATGATCATGTCCTTCCATGTTACAACTGAACAAGAGGCATGGCCTTCTGTTCAAGTTTTCATCCACACTGCTTAGTGATTTTTTACTCTAATGTCATCATTCACCTTCAAATACAAGTGTATCTTGCTTTTCAATCCTACCTTAATTTCTACAATATTAAATACCAGCATTTGCTCAGAGCTCCGATGAAGTCAAAGAAACCGACTCAATAAAATTCAGCATGGAACCCACTTTAAGCCTAAACTCCAYAGTCTCTCATAAGCAACTAGTTCATACTTTTGGACAAATGTAATAGTCATCAAACCTTTTAACAACCGGTCAGCCAAGCCAAAGGCCTATGAAATTAATAGCCCTACTTAAAAATAACCAACCTGTGAAACCCATTAGAACACTATAAAAGCACTAAAGAGATTAGTTATTTCATCTCTCAGTAGTTAATATCATTCACTGCAAAAAAAAATAGTAGTTGAGTTACTGCAGAATTATTTCAGTGTAAATGAAATTTATACTGGATGTCAAGAGATTGTAGTGTTAAAATCTTYGTATTTACACCATCTCCCAAGATAAAAAGACTACAAATACCCCTTATTCCACGACAAAAAAACACAAAACAAAACCTCACGCACTACTAACATGGCAAGGAGACAGCTGCCTAGGAAGAAGTTCAAGCTAATTTCAAAAATACATTTTGTATAATCAAAGGTATTTTTCACAGGTGTAGTCTATTCAAAATAAAATTGTCCAGTCCTTGAGCACAGCTGAATCCCTTCTAGGTTCTCAGACTCGTCTGGTGATCATGGGACTGTTGGCTGACCCTGGTTACAGTCACTGGATCTGATTCTGATCCTGACTTAATATCCTGGCTTGACCTCAGATCTACTCCTCACTACCAATTTGTCCGGCTCTCTGGACTCCTGGCTGACCACAGTTATCAATGAACCTGCTCTGCTCACCTTGTTCACTGTGCCATGGGACTGCAGTACTTGTTAGTAATGTCCCTGCCTTTACCTGCCTTGCTGTCACCCTCAGCTTCCAGCTCAGCACTTCCCCTTAAATGGCAGCCTGCTCTGACATAAACAAGCTAAAGTTAAAATAAAGAGAACTTTACTTAGCAAAAAAAAATGTGGCAAGCATTCCCCAGAGAAAGAAATAAAAAAGCTCATTATTAGCCTAACATTTACAATAACTGAGCTTGTACTAAATGCAGTAGTTCCTCCATAATTTGGAAAAGTAGTAGTAGCAACATTATCATGAAATATAATCTTCATTTGTATGGTACACTGATGCACTTTCCTCTAGACAATTTTGCCATCATCTTTCAGAAGGATTTTAACAGTAGCTTATTATTTATCTTTTTGTTTAATTTCCTCTCATCTTGCAAATAAAAACACCTCTTCATTTGTGTGGTACACCCATCCAGAGGACAGTTATTTATACAGGAATAATATGACTTTAAAATAAAAGGCGAACCCAAAAGCTAATATGCTTTTGAAGTACCACATAAAAGCACAGAGGCCAAGTAGCCATTATCTCAAAATCAGCATTGTTCTATGATCAATCTGAACAAGCAAGTACTTTAAACAAGAAATCCTATTTTACAAATTTAATTCCTYTCAGCAGAAACCAAACTAGAAATATGATTTTAGGTTTCCAGAAAGAATAAATACCCAAAACACAAAGCAAAACAGATTTTTCTATTTCACTTTTATCTTCCCAAAGAAAACAATTTTTTTGATTCAACATCAAACAAGAACCTCTGCTGATTTAAAACAAAACAAAACATGGGAATAGTTATAGAAAACCTTACAAGCAGGTTACCTAAAATTAGTAAAAACAAAGTCTTTAAGGAAAAGCATGATCCGCCCTCAGTCCTGGGCAACTCTTCCACATGAGGTCCCTACCTCTTTTCTGTATCACACTGATCTGTGATTTTACACAGGCGCATAAAGTGGCTGCAGATGTAAAGAAAACAACTAATCTCATCATATATAAAATTATCAAGTACAGAAAAACATAAACAGGTTTGAATAAGGTTTCAGACAACATGACTTAGGTTGTCAGTGTCTATCCGGAATATACTGGTTCTTAAAACACATACAGTTAGACTAAACAAGTTCAGATATGTGTTAAAATCCCACTAATTTCAAACTCGTTATAATAATAAGATGGCAGTCAAGATTTGTCCTTTCAAGTAAATACCTGGATGAGCAAAGATATGCAAAATCACCTTCTGTGAACAGCAGAATGAAACAGAAGTTAGCAGACATTTGAAAGAAGTGGAAAAAAAGCCTTCCGAAAAGAAAAAGCATACAAGTTTCCTAAAATAACATCTGCAAGTAAAAGAAAGCCAATGCAATGCTTTAAGGGTGGTCTTCAAGTTCTGGAGACCTTGTGTCATGATGCATTACAGATGAGAAGCAGAGCATGGATTTTGCCTAACAGCTACAATAGAAGTCTTTTCCTGTGAGGAAATTTGAATAAGCTTTAAGCAACATCTTCACAGTATACATGTGGTTGAGCTAGCTGAGGTCTCAGAAACACTGCATAGGGCATGTTATCTGGGCTCATGAGCTATGCAAAGGAATTTATACTGGCTATACTGTTTCTAATATCCTTAACAGCTCTCGGTGCTTATGTACAATAAAATTTGCTACATAGTATTCTCACCACTCACAAAGAAAGAGGAAAACAGACACATTTTTTGTTGCTGAAGACATATTCTAGAACAGTGACACCTTTTTGATATTTTGTGCCAAATTATTTAGAAGAACAGCACTCCCACTGGTGCCAGTCCAAACTTCTGTTGGCAGCAACCTCAATGCCAGTGCTGCTCCTGATCTAGGTCACTGTACTGTGTTAAATATAAAGGAAAAAAAAAACAGTGACTAGCTTAAAGAAGGATTTTGAGAAATGTTATGACTATAAAAACTAAACTAAGATGATTTAGACAGACTCTAACAAATAAATTAGTCAACAATAATGCTTTATGTCTTCAGCAGCTACCTCTATGAAAGTATGCTGAAAACAGTGAGCCAAAACTCACTGAAATATAAGTTTTGTGTGTTTTAAAGTATATGCATGATATCAAGAAGTAGCACAAAAAAACTAAGAACACATTCAATAAGATGATTAAAGTAAGCAGCTCAAGAAGTTAGCTAAAGTGGACTCCAATAACAAGGAAAGTACAGATAGATAAGGAGGGGAAGCATCCAAGGAGGCCAGCTCATCTTGACAGCTAGAACTGTGGGTAAAGAAAATTGCTCTTGGCTGTGACCATGACAGTTCAAAAAGAAATAAAAAAAAAAAAGTTAGATCACAGTATACCATTTTGAAGTTAAGGGCAGAACTTGTACATAGCCATCATTAACCTGTATACTTGAAAAATAATGTAAAGAAGTAAGTAAACTTGAAGTGGGAGGAGGCAGAAAGAAAGAGGGGGAAATTTTACTGAATTATCTAAGTCAGTCAAACAGAAGGAAAAAGAGTTCTGTCATCATAAATAAGCATACATTCACACAGCCTAACTCCTCGACAAAATTAAAGAATCTTGCTCTCAAAATAACGCACCTAAACGTGATTTGTGTTATTTGTGCAACCAAAGGAGAAACAAAACTCAGAAATCTAAACTTGTGAAACGGCCGTGCCCGCTTCCAGGGCCCCCACAGAGGCTGCTTTCCCCGCGAGCCCCCGAGCCGTGCCCCAGGCCCGCGGCCAAGCGCGGCCCGCAACCCGGCGCGGACCCCGCCGGGCCAGGCTGCCCGCGGGGGGCGCTCCGTGCAGCGTTCGCCCCTTCCCCGCGGCGAGCAGATCCCCGTCCCGCCCTC
>NW_028186912.1:487337-523698 GCF_003343005.1 Rhea americana
CCCCGGCCCCGGCCGCTGTCACCAGCCGCTGCGCCCCAGAACCCGCCCCCTCCGCCACCGGCGAGCCGCGAAGCGCCAACCTCCCAAAATGGCCGCCCCGGAAGTGACGGATCGGGCGGGAGGGGCGTCTCCCGCTGTGGGAGGGCGCTCTCATTGCCGGGGGGGGGCTGGAAGGTTCCACGCGGGAGCGCGGGGGGGAGGGCGGCGCGCMCTCGCTTGTCAGAACCAGCCCTGAGCCGTGCGGCAAGGAGGGAGGCGCGTGTGGTAACCGCCGCTCGGGGCTTGCTCAGTGCGGTGCCAAAGGCAGAAAGCTCTGTGCTCCTCCTCGTCCTCGGCCCCACAGCGTGCGCCGGGGCAGCCGTCCTGTCCGAAAAGTGAAATCAAAGTTCCCTCCAGCGAGCTCTCCAAGCACTGCCTGTAACAGCTGTGAAGATAGTGAGAAAGGCTTCAGATTGGAGACTCACTTGATAAAACACAGTTTCACTCCCTAGTTCAGTTTGTTATTTGCGAGATAAAAAACATGCCAAGCATACGGCTTCTCAGATGTCTTATACAAAGGTTGAGCAAGGGCTGTCTGTAGGGTAAGGCTTTGAAACAAGGTCACAAAAGCCTGCTTCCTTTAGTAGGCACGGTGAAAGAGCTGCTTGCGAATGTTCAGCCAAACTCAGCAGCCTACAGACTACTCTGCACTCCCGATAAACGGTGACGCTGATACGGTTTGAGCAACTACGAAGATTGTAAGAGGAGGGCTTCAAAAGAGTGCAGCAGAACTGGAGGGAGAAATAGGCTGTCTATGAACCCGGGAGACTTTCAGAGAACTGACTGAAAGATTGAAATACTGACTCTACATCTTCAAGACTGAAGAACTCAGTCCGAATGATGCAGATAAATGGGGAAAAAATGATTAAAGTGTTGCTCCTGCAGAGCAATTTTGACTAAGTCTCAGTTTGTTACCACTCCAGCAGTTTCTTGTCAGAAGTTTGCCCAGCTCCCGGAGAGTAACCGTGAGAGGTGTCCCAGCTCACGGGGAGACTGACGGCTCTGCTGCCCCTAGCCGTGCAGCAGAGCTCAACGGGCACTCGTCTGCAGCGCTGTATATGGGCACAGAGTTTGACTCATGGTCATACAATATTTGGTGGGGAGATGTACCTTTTTGCTGATCTCATGCCATGCTGGAGGAAAAGATACCCTTTTTGCTGACTTCATGTAGTTTTGGGGAAAATATCCCCCTTTTTGCTTATCGCRTGCCCATTTCTGGCCTCACCAGTTGCAACCAGTATCGCCTAGTTCCTCCTGGTCAGCCCTGGGAGCTGTCAGTTATTTGGGGTCACCTGGAGCCCAAGATAAGAGGAAGGGGGGGACACAGTTGCACTCCACCACACTTCAGGCCTGAGATGGGGGGTGGAGGCTGCTCTGCCACACCARTGAATCCTGAATATTGTTACATGCTTTTTACATGCATTTAAATGCAAGATAGGTCTGAGATAGGTCAACTTGTAGTCTACCTAAAATAGGTAGACTACCTTTTTAACCTTTTGGAATTCATATGTGATTTTTTCCTGTGCAATAATTCTGGCCTAACTGTGGCACAGTATCCAAGGYTTATTGACCCAGCACGGAAGAGATAGAGAACAAATAGGATAAACATGTGCTAAGGCTGACTCAGAATGTTAGCATTTTTATGTACTTTAATGGATTGACTTGTATCACTACACTGATCCTGACTCTGGAAGTCATTATGATGGTGATGTTCCATCAACAAGTCAAGAATAATCCTACATGAACACAGAATTGATTTTGCATGGATCAGTAAAGAAAGCAATAATTGCCATGAGGCTTGCTGTAATTTATGCAGAAGTTTCTCAATTACTCATGAAGGACTGTCAGATATAAGATGGTATGCAAATGGGACAAATAATAAAAGCAAAGCTTCTAAAGAACAAAACACTTTCAACTTTTTGTTTCTATGAAGTGTAAACTACTTTATACTTCAAAAAACACAAAAGCAGCTGTTGTACAATCAAGAAAAGTGTATTACAGTATTCGTCACAGTCATTTATACAAATCAGTTACAGTGACAACAAATTAAATCATGTTGTTTTCCAATATTCAACTATAGTTCAATATATCATAGCTCAATGATACACATTGATAGTTCAAAAGCTGTGTACCTTGGCATCTCCGTATTTGTTCTTCTTTCCACTATAAACAGATGAATGAATGCATGGATGAATGAATGTTTGACTGAAAAGAGCACCTTTTCCCATGTGGCTACTGATGCTTCAAATCATGGACATAGCACCATTTCTCTGATAATTACATGTTTCTGCAATGTTAAAGAGTAATCTGTCATTTTATATGACTWTCAAGACAACAATGAAACTGCATTAGACACTTTTGGAAAGGATAAAAAGTATATTGCAATCAAATGATGTTAGCTTTGACAGTGCATCATTACTTGCAGCTAATAATATTAACTTTGGGAGATAGCACTCTGACTACTAGCTAATAGAAAATGAGAATGAATATATGCTTCCAGCTAATTGCATAGTTTATACTCTGCATAAACAACATGGGTGATACAGATACCTCATCATTTGAGGCTGAGGGTTATATAATAGATATTGTCAATTACTTGTCCTCATTTTCCAAAGGAGTTTCAGAATTAGAAATGGGATTTGATTTGCAGGGATACACCTCCCCACAATACGTACTCTCTACACCTTGCTTTCCAGATAGTAGAATTTATTTTTATGTTTTAGGTGAGAATTGCTTACTTGCAATCAACTCTAACTCTGTTATAAAAAATGTCTCATAAATACAACAATGTGATTTTGAATATGTCTTACATATTCATTGAAAAATAAGTCCTAGTAGAGAAAGGATCACATTATTTAGATACAAGTAACTCTCATCTAAAAATTCCCTAACCTCAAGGAAGTGGTTTTATTCAGTGGTTTTCATTAACTCTGAAATAGTTATGATAGCCAAAAAATTTATCTTAATCTAACTTAGCCATTTTCTCTGAAAATGTAAGTTTTTGTGAAATTGTTAACATTATTGAAGAGTTTAAATTTCAACAATCAGGGGATGTGAACTGTACGTGTGAGGAGTATTGTACTCTGAGATTTAATAAAACATACTTGTGTTTCAGAAATCCTGTGTAAGGAAATGACCTAACATTATTCCTTTAAGACCTGGTTCTTTTAGTTTTCTATTACTTGTGGAATTTATTATATTTATGCCAACCTCAGATGATGGGGAAAAGTGTTCAGGGATGCCTAAGCAGCTGAGAAGAAAATCCATCAGTTTTTTTCAATCCAAAATGCTAGATACTAGCAGATAACTAAGTGGTCTGTTTTTATCCACTCCCTGTCCCAATAAAGCAGATCACAGAATTACAGAGTATGAACCTTCAAAAAACAAAAGCCTTAAAAATAAATCCTAGTGACCATTGTAAAGAAGAGTGTTTCTACTCACAGAGCAGAGAAATCTATGCAGCTCCAAAAGAAAGCATAACTGTTAGAAAAGAGGAGGGGTGAAAAATGTCGACATGCCACACAGGCACTTAGTTTAAGGTTCTACTGTAGAAGTTATGCAAAATTGCTTGCATGGAAGATTGAGTGACTACTAGAAACTGATCTAGAAGAAACAAACAAGAGAACCCCACAGTAGCATAAATGCAAGATATAGCYTAAAATTAGATGATGGGCAGATAATAGTTTTAGTGTCTTAATGAAATTCTAGGCAGAAAACACCTAATTTATTAGGTAAAACATTAATTGAAGAGTTATTCAAAGCAGCTCTTGAAAGAACTGAACGGAGTCAGAATGCATAAGGTCATACACTTACTGTCTAAGTTTTACAGTGGAGATTTACTTGCAAATGTTGGAAAGATTTTAACTTAATGTAGAGAGAGAATAGAAAAGTGTGAAAAGTGGGCATTCAAATATAAAACTCAAAGGTCATAAGCCAAGATTTTTTTSCCCTAATTTCAAAGAAAAAAGTGTGGAGAAGAGAAGAGAAATGGCAGAAATCACTGCAGCATTCAGAATGGCAAAAATGTGCTATATGTGGATTTCCATTTAACCTCTCATTCTGCTTCTTATAATCAGTGAAGTCCTTGTTCCACAAGATAATAAATCCAGTTTTATTGGGCTTGATTGCTGAGTCAAAATGTCTATGGTTCCATTAAGCAAAGTGTTGAGACAGTATAAGCTTGTTCAAAATACTCTATAAAGGTAGCTTTCCTCTGGCTGTTTTCTAGGGGCAGGGGAATGTTGCCAGTTGTGCTGATATGCACCCGCGCTCTTCCCTGATTAGAACCAGTGCAGCCAGCTTACAGCAGCAGTGTGTGACCAAGGCAAACCTCTGGGGTAGGCCTAAGGACAACAATGAGTATTCTGGGACTGGTGAAGCAGCCTGCCCTTTCTAGGAGAAACTTGACCACTTTGTGAAGCCACACACCTAGATTATCCCTTTGTGTTCCAGAGCTGTAGCAAGGTATTTGGGATAATTCTCTGTGGATAGTTTACCTCTTAGTTGGTAGGAGAAGGATTCCCAGGACAATAGGTGAATCATAGCAAGGAACTGATGRCAGATATATTGCCAGGTTGGTGGTCATTTTGCCGAAGGTCAGTCTAGTGCTGCTAGTTATCTCATRGACTGCATCTCCATACTCTACCCCACTCTGTTGATTTGACTGAATCTGCCTTGTATGCCATACCCCAGACCCACATTGACATGAGGACAACTGCATCCAGCTGCTGTTCCTTACACAGTGTCTGTGTGGCATCAGAATTGGACTTTAGTTTGTGGCAGATAAGCAGCATCATATTTGTTTCTTGGAACAATAGACTTCACTAATGTCCAGACACTGGAAAAGCATGCTGTATAATAACAAAATTGGTCATCCTTGGCTTGAGCAAAGAATCATTTTTGCTGACCTAGAAGAACAGTGCTCAATGTCATGTCATTCAAAATGAAGTTCAGATATGAAAAGTGAAAGCTACCCCCAGCCTCTGCTGCTCCTTATGCCCCCCTAAGATTATACYCTGTTTCGCTCCATGTATCATGGAAGTATACAAATAAGGATTCTTGTCATCAGCAAACTATCTTTCCCTCTGTTTCTTTTCTCTGTGGACCTATTASTGGTCCTCATCTAAGGATCAGAGCCCCTAGTTCTCCCATGACAGGGGACACTTGTATCAGAGAAACATCCAGGCACAGTATGCTATCACCAGCAAGCAGTTTTCACTTTTCTCCCAAACTGAACATGCCTGCCTATTTCCCATTCCCTAAACAGSAGGGCATGGGCCATGGAATCACCATATGCCATAAACACACTTACAAAGCCCAGCAATCACCAGCGCTGGCCAAGACAGTCGGATATAATGATAAAGAAGAGTTATTCCTGCTGGGAAAGAGTCCTTTGTCTAGCTGGAGACAGAACAATAACAATTTCACTCTCTTGTCTTAAGCATCTGTGGATGAAGCCRGGCATTGCAACAAAAACTGCCTTACAGAGGATGGAGAATCTACTGTGGCAGTAAGTGCGTGGGAACAAGGATAGTAAGCTGCCATCATGAGTAAGGATATGGCAAAGTGAACACATGCTATTTGGGAGTGGGGAGAGTGCTGCAGGCGGCTGTGGAGTGAAGCCAAATGGCACTAGCAGTCTCTACTGAATGCCTGTGTTCCTGCTCCAATTCAAGAGTGGGAGGAACAGCAGAAGCTAAGACATGTGATAAAAGAGCTAGTTCAGGCAGTGAGTAGACCTCAGTGAGTAGACCTGTCTCTTTCTCCATTGTATTATTGTTCTCCCTTCACTGTCAGCCCTTGCACATTTGCAGCACAGCAGTCTGCAAGGATTGTTTAACCCTCACTCAAACCCTGGAAATACATTGAGACTTCCTAGCCTTGGRGCCAGCTGACCTGCTCTAATCTCATCTCTACATGTACCTTCTCCCCCCGTATATGAACATTAATGAGCAAGAAGGCTCATTCCTGTCACAGAGTCTTGATACAGCTGCATCAGAACATGTAAAGCTGTCACCAGGCAAGGATCCATGCTTCTGTTGAAGCAGTCATGGTTCAGGCAAAAGCAAAAATGATGTATTGTTTTTGCAGTGCTGTGCTACATTTGGTGTCCTAACAGCGATGTAGCACTTTAAGGGCCATTGTTTCTGGCCAGCAACATAGAG
Organism: Rhea americana; assembly: GCF_003343005.1. Taxonomy (NCBI): domain Eukaryota; kingdom Metazoa; phylum Chordata; class Aves; order Rheiformes; family Rheidae; genus Rhea; species Rhea americana. The sequence goes on from NW_028186912.1 coordinate 493,541, forward strand.
GAAGTCTGTGGTAACAAAGAGAAGGCCAGCTCTTCTTCCAAAGAGACCCACCTACAGGCAGCCTCATGGTGAAACAAGATGGACAAGCGCACTGCTCCCCACGTGGCAGTCAGGGTATCAGGCTTCATGTCATCCAAATCCTGCTATTGTTCRCTCTTGCTAACTGAACAGTGCTGTTGGAAATGCGTCCTCATGTCTGAACTGGCTCAAACCTGCGCTCCAACGTGACAGAGCAAAGTACAAATGCAGAATGCATGAACCTGGAAGCCAGCTTTAGACAATGAGGGAAATYTAATGCAGTCACCTGCAGGATAAACTTAATTTTAGATATAAAAATAGATGCTTCATAGGTAAAATCTAAGGATCAGCTGTTGGAAATAATATTGCAGATTACCACACTACAAGGAGAAACCGTGTAGTGGAGAAATTCTGAATAATGTAGTAGCAGACATGAAGTGAAGCTGACAGAAAGACTCAGATACGTGAATAATTTAAACATTAAATAGAAAGAATATAGTGTTGAAGGAAAATAAGGCAGCTTTGGGGTTTGCTTGAATAGGCACGATGTTGATGTCTGATTTTCCTGTGAAGATGAAGAAGGAGTAATTCCTAGAAATGTCAGAGACCAAAAAGGAGTAAAGCAGAGATGATAATAAACCATAAGTTAGGTAACCARATACACCAGTTTGAGTAGGACTCTCACAGCGTTCTCACAAAAATCTCTACATTTATATTTTAATTTTTTTTTTTATTATTGTTATTTTTTACTGGTGTGTAGGACTTCTGTTTTTCTTCCCTCCCTCTTTATCCCTGAGGGCAACGACAGAACAAGGGACTCCTGGAGTAGACACACAACTTAATGCAGAGGGTGTRCGCTCAACTGTATTGCATCCCTTTGTAAAATAATACATCCATAATAATATCTTGCATGAGTCTCTGAAAACCCTCCTTTTATAAACAAAAGAAAAAAAAATGGATGGAGGTCTATCCCTGAGGGTGTGTAATAATATGGAGTTTGTGCTCCCCTTTACAGGAGAAGAAACAGTTCATGGTCTCTGGGGGTAGTATGTTGSCTTTAGGATTTACCAAAGAACATCCACTTAAGAATGAATTTTACGAATCTTTTGCATTTCATTTGTATATTTAGATAAAAAGGCTTGCAAGAGAGAGGTGATAATTGAACAAGAAGTAGGGAWGGACACAGAAAGTTTCAGCTAGCTACTCATGCACTGAGTTGTAGAGACAGCATGAGAGATATTTGTTGCACAAGAATTCATAATTTTWAAAAAATCTTTTTTTTATAAATAACTCTTCCCTTTGAATTTTCACTTTGACATTCATAACAAGTTATCARTCCTTAAAAGGAAAAATATCTTGGCAGAACTAAAAAACCACCCACTCAGATTATTTTGAGGCTCATTTTCAGAAGGGGCAAATTGTTGACACGAAAAATGACTGATGTCTGCATGCATATTAGGCTTCCACTGAAGAAAAAGAAACATAAGTGATATGTTTGTTAAACTTCTGCCTCTTCAGCTTTAAAGTCAATTTAAAAAGAGGAACAGTTTACCTTAAAATACAATAATTGCTGTCTTTACTGATAACTATAGCTCAGTGCATGCTTTCAAGACAAAAAATAAAGTGTCTCTTTAAAATTCTGTAGATCTCTGAGGGAAAGGATTTCAGCATAAATTCAGCTTTTTATTGATTCCTCGTTAGGACAGATTTGATTTTAAAAGGGGAAAAAAAAAAGTAAAGCAGTTATGCCATTATTATTTCTACATAAAAACACAGTACATCTCACTGCTGGAAAGAAATACAACATAGGAACAAGATTTGTCATTTTATTGTGATTCTGTTTTGTTGTATAGAAAAGGGTGTAATTATGATCAAAAGTGAGGAAAAAAACATGTATGTTGGTATCTCTAAAAAACTTTCTTGGTCTCTCAAGCATTTCATAAAAGAGAATTAAAATTATGTTATTACCTCAAAAGTTACAAGASTATTTCATTGCTTTTAATTGGTAGTAAATAAAAGATAGTGATACATCCAAATGCATTATTCATTATAGAAGCCTGGTTACTTCGGATATTCCAACACTGGAAGCTTCTTTAAAAATTAATCTTGACATCTTAGATTTTCCAGGGAAACATAAAAGTCATAGAGAATYGTGAGTGAACTCTGATTGAATTTCACAACAGGCCTATCTGTCTGTACCTACACCTACATCTACACATGTGTAAGATAGTGTTACTGGCTAAAAGCCAAAAGTCAGATAAGTCAGATGAATTTGGTAATATTTGTATTTCCTAATGTTGGTTAAAAAGGAGTTTAACATTTGATGCAAAGAAAGCCTTGATTTTGTAGACTAGAACTTTCTTATTAAGGTCACATCCCCTTGACCCAATTTAAAAAACTGCTTTCTATGGAATCTCAAAAGTAGCTCTTCAAATTAAATTGCAGAATTAGACAAGAATGTCTATTTATCTCCATTCCTATCCATTGCCTTTCTTGACCATGGAGCTTTTTATGTAGATGATAATTAGAAATTGCATCAAAAATTGGTTTTGTACAATGATAAGCTTTAATGGTGTCTAAAAACTAGTATCTAAGCAAATCCAGAACTTTAGAAAAATGTTTGTGTTTAAAGGCAAAGATGCCAAACCTGAACTGCTAACTGTAGGTGTGCTAATGTCAAAGGAATCTTCTCTTTTCAAGACCTGAGAGCAAGCATGCTGCAAACTCTCCAAGGCACCTGAAAATTCAAAGCTCAGAATAACCTAAAAGTTTCAAATGTCAAATCATGATTTCAGTAAACAGATCTGAAGTGCTGGGGAGAAAGCATGCAGKTTCTTGATGGCAGAAATTGGCCACTGACAAAATCAGTGTTTTGCCAAGGATATTGCTTTTGTTTCAAAGTCTTTTTGTACACATTGCTGATAAAACAGAGACGTTGTTAACATTCCACATTTTACGTGGAATAAAAAGTGATTAATAGGATACATACTTTTTGCAGATCTATTAAAATGGATTGTCAAAATATTACAAATATTGTGTGGTATCATTGTGTGCTAAAGCTGTAGTGAATGCAGAGTGCTCTGCTCCCGAAAAATACTGTATRCTTACTGAGAGAGATTTCAGGAGATTTTAGTTTGTGTATACTGCTCAGATGCTGTGAATCAATGCAAATAAAATTGTATCCCTTAGAAAACCAGATACATCCTTTAGTAATGACTAATTTATTAATCTGGAATAGAACCTGAAATAAATGTAAACCTCTCCAGCTACTGGAAGTGTTGGAGTACAGTTCAGAATCAGGAATTACAAAGTGCTGAATATTACCCTTTGATAAATCTCATGGGCATTCACAGCAGAAAAGGAGGATTATTTTTCATCTACTATCAGTATCCTAGACTATCAGTATCTACAGACTAGCAGCCTGGGTTAAATACTTTTCTAAGCATCCTATCAAAAGATGGGACAAGAAAGCTATTATTTTAGTTCTCAAAGTACATTTTGCCTTGAAAACTCCAGCCTCCTTTACTTTTTTTTTTATGTTAGCATTTGACAAGTGTGTCTGGTTTGATATATGAGATGGCACTTTCACTAAGCTTAAATAAAAAAAAATCAGATTATATATGATCCGAATAATGTAAAGCTCACCTAGAAAAATGGTAACCTACCAAACAAATCTGATAATTATATTACTGCAAAATGCTTGCTATTATTTTTGTTTTAACAATGGACATTCTGATTTTGATATTTAAAGGACAATGGGGGCATCTATGCTATCTCTTTGGGTCATTCCCTTTCCATGCCAGAGTCTCGCTCTCCAAGTACCAGGATCCCTTCCAGACTGGAKCAATCAGTCATCCCATTCCCCTCTCTCCAGAAAAAAATTAAGGGGCAGGTCAGTGGCTGATGAGCCCAGGGACAGGTTTGGCAGGTTGTATGGACATGACATCCCGGCTCCTCTTCCCTTCACCTAGCCCTGTCTTCCAGCACTATCCTAGCTGGTCTGGTATCTTTTTACAAGGTCATGTCATGCCTCATTGCAGGCAGCATACACTAGTGGTGACACACTAGCAAAGCACAGCTAGAACCTGCTGGGTCATTGTGGACCTATTTAAAATGTTGAAATGTCTTCCAAAGAAGGAGAAAAGGGTACTCAGAAGAGATCTCAGTGATGCAGCAGTATGTTTGGAGCTATCCCAACTCAGGGAGGGTTTTGGCAAGAAGCCAGTAGTAGAGAAGTTTCACACTTATTTTTCAGAGGGGTTAAAAAGGTTCCATATTCACTGCTTTCYGGCTTTCCAAATTCAGTTAGCTCAGCTTTCAAAGAATAGGGAATTTTGCTATGTTTGTAGCTTTTAAAAAATGGGTAGGTAAATATATTCTGGACTCAAAAAAKTATCTATTTTGTGATACAACTATTGTTATTACTGAAATTTGCTTACTTTTTATGTTCTCTGAGTCAGAAGAGAATCTATATTGCAATGGTTATGCCAGTAAAAACTTGAGTAATATAGGACTCAGATGTGATGCAGAGGACACAAAGAGCAACATTTTGAGTCAAGAATATTGATTTTACAAAATTTTCAAAAATTATTCAAAATTAAATTGTATTGTAAAGTATTTCTTCAAATTGAAATATTCATGATGGCAGAATAAAGAAGCTGTGTACTTTCTACTTCATACCTAGGTCATTCCTGTAAGATGCACGTAACATATGAGAAATATTTAGAAGCTAAATAATACTGTTCATACTTTTGCAAAAGGGCATGTATTGGAGTATTATAGAAATGTTCAGAAAATGCAGTCAGCAAAATAATATATTAGATATTAAATTCAGATGATCATTTTTGTGAAAAGTGCAACATGAGAATTATCCATCTGCTTAGTAACAATCTGAGAAATGTTTAAAAAGCAGTGTTCCATCAACAGATAAGCTGGCTCTGTGGCTCTGCCAAGAAATTGCAATGAAACATAAATTAAAATGAAAATAAAATGTTAGCAATACACATTCACAGTGACCCTGTTTCGTTTTTGCTCACTCAGCTAAAAACTCTCAACAAGGCCTTTATCATCTCATATCTCAGTTACTGTAACAACCTTTTCTCTAATTTATTTTGTTTTTTTCCCACTCATATTTTCCCAGAATGCTGTTGCAAAATTAATTTCCGTGTCAATTCTTGAATCCCTACACTAGCTCTCCCTTCTCCATCCCATCTTCTGTGATATGTGGGTTGTGTAATTTTAAATTTCATATTGATATCTGGAACAATAGTACTATCTTACCATATAAAGATTAAAATATTCTGTGAAACAGTACTGCATTTGTGCTATGTGGTTAATTTTGAGATAATATGTGTAATCTGCCTTGGCTTACTCTTATCTTTTGCTGCTGGTTCCTATTTGCCATTCATACTTCATAAATCCATACTTCAAAATCCAGATTTTGAGGTTTGCCTTTTAAAAGTATAGCCTTGAAATAATATATTACAAAACAACATTCATTGCCTTTGCATATTTTAGATTTCTATATGAAATTTCATAAGGTAAATAGTTTTATTACTTTGCTTTCTAAGAGAGTTTTTATATATGGCTTACTCTATATGGCTTACACAATTACCTTTTAAAAATATATTGATTATAAATATAATGTTGTCTCAGGTTGTATGCCATAAAAAAATCCTTCCACTTCTTTCAAGGCTTAAAAACTGTTTCTTTTGATTCTGTTGTGAATATATTTCTTTCTTTTCTTGCTCTGTGTGTATGTATATGTATGTGTATAGGTACAGGTATGTAATGTTTTGGCTAACTATATATTGCCCAAAGTGCAAAATACTGCCATTTGTACTTCTAAAGTTCAGAGGCTGTTTCATACTTGCTAGAATTTTTAGAATAAGGCTTTTGGACTCAGTTACATTACAAGATCAGGTCCGTAAGGTCAGTACTGTAGGTCAGTAAGTTCTGTTCTATCAATATTTCTGATGAAGTGTTTCCTTTAGGAATTCTGTGACAGCACTGTCCTGATTTGTCCCACTACAGAATTATTTCAGTTATTCCATCTGGTGTATTAACTTACAATTTAATCTATAGGAATTTTTTAATTACTTTTATATATATATATATATATATATATATATATATATATTTGTGGATTAAAAGAGGTTCAGGAAAAAGAGATACAAAATGCCAACTATTCATTTAAAGCCCTTGAATTTTTCAAGGTATTTCACCAGTAATAATATTTTCCCATTTGTGTGGTAGTAAACAGGTCCTCCTTCTTCAAAACATTAGTGCCAAAATACCTAAATTTATTATCTACATACTTTAGAAGATGTTTGTCATTCTTTACTGTTTTCAACTACAACACTGTATCTGTGATTTATAGCAATTTAATTCATATCTTAATTTCTGAAAATAGTTCTGATTACTTCCTGTAATTCTTTCCAGCTTTAACATGTATATTGTATGAAGAGCAGTCATGAACATATAATGAACTCTTGTTTCCTATTACCAATAAGCAAATCCCTCAGCTTCTTCTGTGACCCCAACCTACTGCCTAATAGCCTTATTATTAAAACAACTGGGAAGTATGGTAAGAAATGTTCATGTCTTTTTTTTCTGTAACCTTGAAATCCTATCACTAATCTCAAAGCCATAGGAAAGTTGGTTGCGGTACTTCCTCTACTCATCTGTTTAAGATAATGTGATACAGACTTTCTTTGTCTAAGTCAAGATTCTATTAATTTTAATTTGAACACATCTAACAAAGATCTACAGAGAAGACAGCCTTCCCTATGGTTCATTCTCCTGCTGGCTATTATCTTCTTGCTGTTGCTCTCTTACTAGCTTCTTCAGCCCTCCTAGTTGCAAAAACCCCTCTAAGGTTTTAAACGGATATATTTACATATATCCATTTATTTTTATATATGTTTATAGGTAAGGAATGACCTAAGGGGGATGCTCTGAACACCAAGACTATTTTCCACCAGAGGAGTGTAACCCAGCAGCTAACACAGAGAGGTCTCTTGTCCAGAGATGTTGTGGGATCTCCCTCCTAAGAGTTATTCAAAAGCCATCTGGACATAAACCTGGGCAATGTGCTTCAGCTCACCCTGCTTCAGCACGGGGTTGGACTAGATGATCTCCAGAAGTCCCTTTCAACCTCAACCATTCTATGATTCTGTAATCCTGTGATTCTGTGAAGACTGGCTGAAGTATCAGTTTCACTACAGCTTCAGTCCTACCCGCTCATGTGTTTAGAGGATACTTCTTAGGAGGACATCTCCTGAGTGATGCAAGGAGCAGCAGCCAAGACACTTAGGAGGCTATCTATGGAAGCTCCTATTTCCTAGTTTTATTCAACAAATGAGTATGCCTATAATGACTCTCAGCAACTTAGGAAGCCAAATACCCTGAGCTGTGACATTCTTACTAGTATTGTTACACATTTTCAAAACTTGAACACATGAAAACTCTGTACTTTATCCTTTTTTTTAAGAATATTAGACTGCAGAGCAAAGATTCTGAATGGATCAGAATCTGGATCCTGAAGCCAGGAGAGGAGAAACTGTTGAAGGGTGGCCCTTTCACAGCTTAAAAGTAAAGACAGTATAACTATGTGGCTGAAACAGAAATATTATTTCAAAATTCCAGGCATGAAGAAATAGTTCTGTGTGCACTTTCCTTCTGATTTCAGGTACAGCTGTATGTGTCACACAGTTGAATATATACTAAGATATATAGTTGTAATACATAATATTACTATCAATACTAAATATTAAAATTTTAGTATTATATAATATTAAAATACAACATATATCGTAATATTTGTATTATTAATGATATATGTGATATGTAATATTAATATAGAAATCCCTCACTTTAATTTTAAAATTAAGAACAGTTCATCTGAGATAGAAATAAGAGAAGTAATAGTTTAAATCTCATATGATCTGTATTTTTGGATCATGTTAATTTTCAGGGTTGCCAAAATATAATCATACTATTTCCATATGAAGCAGTAACAGCTGTTAGTACCTGAGGCAAGCTAGAAACATTTTTGAAAGAGTTTTTAGACATATTCACACAWCACAATGCATCAAGAAAAGCATCTCTTTGGTATTTCCTAAATGCAATTTTCATCCTTGTTCTCCTAAGCTGAACCTACTTATCACATAGTGGAAATATTAAAGCTGTTAGGCACTAAACTAAAAAAAGAAAGATAGAAAGCTCAATATTGCAGAATGATATCATTTATTAAATGCAATATATGTAACTGCTTGTATCAGTCAGTCTGGCAGCCACCTCCACCTAAACTTCTACATTTGTCAGCAGGGTGTAGCATGCCACTGAATTAATGCATTAGATATGGAACAACAGAAAGATAGCACTTTAATATACAATTCTGGTCACTAGTAGCATCCAGTAAGGAGCTCAGTTCTGCTACAGCAAGCATGTAAGGGAAGAGTAATGCCATGGTTATAAATAAGGGCATATATTGCATACTTGTGAATTGAAAGGCTTATCTACTCAACTGACAAAACTTTGGTCTGTCAAACTGGACACGGTATCTATCTCATTTCTTCCTTGAATGTTCTTCTGCAAGCTTACTGTTATGTATTTTTAAAGTGAAGGCACATTGGTACATTCTAGGGAAGATACAAAGACAATGAAGAGCACAAATCATTAGAGATCATCTGTAGAAGTGATACTAGAGCTCAAAGCTCTCACTATTTTACTTCTGCTCCATAACTACAGGCAAGTTACGATACTTGTAGGTGATGAATAATAAGACTAACTCTGAGTCAGGAGCTCATAACTAGACATCTTTAATATAAAGATGAAGATAACATTGAAGCTTGTGAGTGGAGAAGAATGATCTGTAGATCTCTCAGTCTGACTTCTCAGCAGACTGATTCTCACCGGTAATCTCTGGCTCTAGTAAGCGTTCCTTTGAAAGGTTGCTCCATTTCAGACTGTATCTCTTAGGCTGTAAGTTTACTTTATACATTCTTCCTTTCACAGGTCTTGGAAGATATTACTTGAAGATGGGGAAGTGTCTGAGCTCCATAAAGACAGCATAAACTCATATCTACCTCTTTAAATACAGATTCTTAGTTGATAATATAGTCAATCAAGATTGGGTACATTTGAATATTAGTTCTAGTTTTATCATTTTTATAATGTTTATATGTGTGTCATTTATATACTGTTAAATATTGCAATTTTAATTTTTTCATATGTTCCTTCTTTAACTAGAAGTAAGTCTTGCAATAAGCAATGCAAATCAACTGCTACTTAATGAACCTTTGAACCTCTGTTATGACACAATATGCTAATATGTTGGCAAAAAGAAGACAAACCTGTGCTGGTTAATAAGAAACCCATTTTCTAAGCCTAATGAGCAAAGCAGTATACACTGGAAAAGAGTTCTAATTGGTTKTTCAAGTCCAAGAGCAAACACATTTAAAAATAGCCAATGGAGAAAGTTAATAGCACTGTCCTAATTTGAACGGGGAGTTATCAATAAATAAAAGGACCCACTTAATTTAAGTTAGACATAACACCACAAAATATGGGGAAGATATAAGGAATTACTAAGAATTTCTCCAGTGTGTCATGTGATGTCTTATAGGAAGTGATATCTATATATGTCTATATAAGAAGGGTGAAACAGTATTGCTGTCTGTAACTTATTCCTGTAGTTATTATTTTTAAGCATGAAGTATTATATGCAATACTTCATGAATAAAGTAATTAAGCCTTTTTCCTGCTTGCCAGGAAGCAGCAAAGCCTCTTAAAATAATAATAAAAACCTAACTCATGCAACAATTGGCCAACAAGAAAAAAAAGGAGAAAATACTTGGTTAAAGGATCTCTTATCTGAGGAACTAATTTGGTGAATAGTAAACACCCTATTTCAATTCTTATGTAGCTCATTCTGCAACATCTGATATGCTTGAGCAGTCTGAACTGTGTAAGCAAAACTTGCTTTGCCTTCAGTGACAGACTGAAATAATTGAACTTTATTTTTAAATGATTTGCTTTAATATTGCACTGAAATTGTACAATATTACGCTATATACTCAGTAAAATTTCTTCCAGACCACTAGAAAAAAGAAGCTAACCTATAACTTCTAAAATTATTGGACAAAGGAAAAAAGATCAAAATGCCAAATATTCATTGGTAAAAATGAAAATAGTCCAAGCACAAGTGATTAAAGCTGAATGATGCACTTTATACTTAACTCAAACATCCTTTATTTGTATGAATATTCCACTAAGATAGAACTACTGAAATGACAAAGTACTTACTACTTGCACAAGTATTATAAGAAAGGCAGATCAGGCAATAAAACACATTTAAGTCTAAGGTAGAATCATGAAGTGACCTACAAATCAATAAACATCTTACATTGTTTATTTATTCTTTGAAAGTGGAGAAATCAAGATTTTTCAATGCCAATGATTAATCAACCAAACAAAGAAACATGTCATATCAGGTACTTTAGTAGTTATATTCTAAATATTACTAAGTATTAGTAAGCAATACTAAGTATTACTAAAACAATGTATAGGTTGCTTAAGAAAATAAATCCATAAAGCAATTCCAAAGGCTAATATTATATATGAATAATAAACTTAGAATTAAAAATATTTTACAAAATTTAAGATTAAAGGAAAATATGTAAATCCAAAGGACAATGGAAAGAACTCATTTAAACGTCAGTAGTCTTTTGCATTATCTACAACCCAAGTTATTACAACACTGTGATAGTACCTGGAGAACCAAGSAAGCAGAATAGATGAACAGATTAAGCTGAAAGAAAACTGTCTGGGTTGAGTTAAATGCCAAGAACAAAGAAAAATAAATATATTTTATTTTGTATTGAAGTAATAAAATTCATTAAATATAAATAATTTYGATTTCCTGTCTACACACAGAAACTCAAGACGGTTAGGAAAAGAGTCTTATTATCCCTTCATGAAATCTGACAAGTGTGGTTTTGGGTTGTATCCTTGGCTATATTAGTGCAGACTTCTCAAATATATAGGATTTGTGAGGCAGTCCCATATATTGACCTCTTGATAAAATGGACACAAGAATAGGAAAGACAGGAGTTTAGATTTTGTTACTATGCAAATATAATGGAAATTGCTTCTAGTTTCTATTGCTGATCGGAAGTGAAAGCTTTCAGAATCATTAAATTGTGTTATTGATAGGTTTCTAGGTACTAAAAATGTGAGGATAAAATGAAATACACAAATGCATAGAGGAATTCTCTTTTCCCTGAATTTCTTTGGTTTATAATTTTAAGGCTTTGAGTGATTTGGGGATTGTTTTGATGCAGCTTTTACAATTGAGATCTATATTATTGCAGTCTATTTTTTATATTAATATTTAACTTCTCTCTCCACTCCAGAACAAAAGCTTGCCTTAAAAATAATCAGATTTAAATTCTAGCAATAGAAGTTTTAAAATATCTATTACTAAATATCTATTACTTGCAGGTAACACTCTTACTGCATTTTCAGGCTTTTCTGTTGTAGCCATGAGAGGCTGAAAATTTAAAGTTGAGATTCTCACCTGACCATGTTCATCTAGCAGTTGAAGTTATTATAGTTCATATAAAATCCTAATTTTTATTGCTTCCTATCTCATCCTCTTGTATTACTTCTGCACCTAAAAAACCGTTTTAATATAAAGTTCCATATTACTTTATATTATTTATATATTTAAAACAGAGCAACAAAAATACAAATCATCTAGTCCCAAACATGAATGACAAATGAAGTAATGAAAGATATGGCATACAATAGTAATTGCAATATATGGTTGAAAGAAAATTACAAAATAAATATCTCATCATTCATTTTGACTTCCCCATCTTGTTTAGATGGAGATGTCTCACAGCTTTGCTATAATTTAGCACTAATAACATCTCTATTAAGTACATGCCTGTTGAACAGACAAGCATTATTTAAACAATGACACTTCAGTAGTGAATTAACTTTCTCCAAGGCAATTAGGTAGCTGTCCATCACATTCCTCAGCTTACTAAATTGTCTTTCAGTATCTTCATTATTAAGTATTAGTGTCATAGGGCTACCCCCATTAATTGCTCAGGCAGACCAGTGACTCTTTTCCATGACTAGAGTTGAGTCCTTTAAATATAGTAGCAGATAATATTAGTGAGGAAGAAAGGGATGGTGATAACTATACTCAAAATTTTGGGTCTCTTTCATACCTTTTCTTGTTATTCAACATCTTATTATAATGATAGCAGAAATGTACATTGTAGTCCCATAACTGCCACCACTTCYGCTCACTACTTCCTTGGAAAGTGGTCAAGAGCTCCACAAACTTGAGTTATTCATTTTCATATTAGTTATATGAAGACCTATTTACCTTCTCTATTCTTGYTTTCCCTTACACTTGGGACTGGAATGCTTTCCAGTAAATTTACTTGACTTTCTTTCTCCTTCACTCTTTTTCAAGGTTGCTGAAAACTACAGTGACTTGCATATTTCCATGGGTCTTCAAATGGATGGTCAAATATGGATCATTATGAGCAGAAACTTGCCTAATAGCTCCAGGACCTTGTTCTTGTCCAATTTTTCAGGTTCTTTATGGATGGGATTCATTTGACTAAAGGAACCTGTTTGCAGTGTAGCTCTTCACATTTGATCTACTCATCCAGGACACTATTTATAGTTAAAGGCAAGAGTTAGATACTTTTACTGTCTGATACATCTGACTAAACATACATGTCAACTTAAGAATGAAAAAATTTKTTCTTTAGTTTCTGATAATAAATCCTTCTCATTGTATTTTTATTTCCTCTTTCTAGTTTTTGGGTCCTTTGCTGCCATTCTTCCTAATAAGAAGCTACTGCAGTGCTTGCTTGCCCTATTCTAGAACAGCTTACGAACCTCCTATGGTAGCAATGAAAATCTTCTGTAATTTTAAGAATAATATCTCTCTTTCATTTTTGTGTCCTTTTGCTGCTGCTGAAATCTGTTCCAAAACCACTAAAAATGAAATTACTACTGCTTCAGATCTAGCTTTTCTTTTTAATATTTTTTATTTGGTAGCAGTACTAATTGCCACAAAACTTATGAAAACGGTTTCTCAAAAGCATCATCATTTGGCACACTTTTGTTCACTGAATATCTTTCTGGAAGGTATTTTCAAATTAAGTAGCATATTTCCAAAAGTTTAGCCTGAGCCAAGATTATCTCTCTGTTTATTTACAAATATGAAAATAATATTATAGGATTTGCAATATGGAGATATTAATTCAGGGTGATAGAAGTATCAATATTCTCCTTATTAAATAGACATATTTTTACAACCTTAGTATTTGTTCATAAAGAGATTAGTCCTTGTTTCTACATGCATTTATAATAGCAAATTACTACAATATCTGCAGTGATTTTAAGATAAATTAAAACAACAATCAAAGAAAGAAACTACCACAGAATCTCCACAATAGAGCTACTTAATTAACTAAGAAGAGCAAAATTGCTAAGAGCAAAATCTCTGCCTCTCAGTGGATTAGACTATCCTGTTGCTAGTACTTCTCTTGAAAATTTCAAATAAAAGTACAAAATTCAAATAGAGACTTGTATATATGGACATATTTAGCACAGATAAGATGTGATTTATTCCATGTTGTCCACATAAGATCCTTCAAGAGAATCATAGAATCAGTAAGGTTGGAAGGGACCTCTGGAGATCATCTAGTCCAACCTCCCTGCTCAAGCAGGGTCACCTAAAGCATGTTAGACAGGGTTGCATCCAGGTGAGCCTTGAAGATCTCCAGAGAAGGAGACTCCATAGTCTCTCTGGGCAACCTGTGCCAGTGCCCTGTCACTCTCACAGGGAAGAAATTCTTCCTCATATTCAGGTGGAACTTCCTGTGCTTCAGTTTCTGCCCACTGCCTCTTGTCCTGTCACACGGGACAACTGGAAAGAGATTGTCCCCATCCCCTTGACACCCTCCCTTCARGTACTTCTACACATTGATAAGATGCCCCCTCAGTCTTCTCTTCTCCAGGCTCAAGAGGACCTGCTCTCACAGCCGTTCCTCATAGGGCAGATGCTGCAGCCCTCCGATCATCCTCATAGCCCTATGCTGGACTCTTTCCAGTAGCTCCATGTCTCTCTTATACTGGGGAGCCCAGAACTGGATGCAGTACTCAAGATGTGGCCTCACCAGGGCTGAGTAGAGCGGCAGGATCACCTCCCTCGACCTGCTGGCAACACTCTTCCTAATGCACCCCAGGATACCATTGGCCTTCTTGGCCACATGGGCACATTGGTGGCTCATGGTCAACCTGTCGTCCACCAGCATTCCCAGGTCTTTCTCTGCAGAGCTGCTTTCCAGAATGTCAGCCCCCGGCTTGTACTGGTGGCTGGGTTATTTCTCCCTAGGTGCAGGACTCTGAAACTATGGCAAATTGTAATGCTAACCCTACCCTTAATTGTACATGCACAGGGCAATACATGATTGCTAAGTCTAGCAAACAAAGATAAAATGGAATACAAAGACTGAACTGGTATGATTTCAGGTTTCAAAGACACTTTGAATTTTAACAGCAGTAATCAGATACTGCATCAACTTAATGAATCATCTGTCAATATAGTGATGATACAATGTTCTCCTAAATGACAGACACATCACAGAATAYTTTTCATTTGAAATAGGAATCAATATATATTCTATAACTTGGGCTATGAAGAGGATCAGATCAGAAAACACTGCTTCCTTCTGGAGTTAACTTATCTTGTACAAATTTCTAAATTGAGTATACTCTGGTACTCTGTCCAAATAGTTGGAACCAGACTGTTGAACAATGGCTGGGCTACCAGTGGGGTAATTATTTTGGAGGGGAGAAGGGAGAAAAGCTTAAATGAAGCCAAAAATTAAAAAGAGAAAAGATTTACAGCTTATCTTAATTAAAATAAGGAACAGGTAGAAGACCATATACAGTCTCCTTTTCACAATAAAAAGACTATTCAAGGCTATATAATTTTAATTAAACATCTGAGTCTACATGGTGTTAAGATAGCAATACATATGAGGAATTACAGTTTTATTAAGTTTTCACAGCTGTCTACATAGTCTTGGGAGAGCTACTGTTAGCATTAATTTAGTATTAAATTATATTTTCACTGCTAATGTCGTATTTTAAACCCTCACTTAAGGAAAATTAAGTTCCAAAATATATAAAAAACATAGTTCAAAAATAAATGTGGAAAACTTTTATATTTTATTAATAGTTGGATTTATTTTTCAAGGTTAGCACTGTTCCACAGTATTTGTCAAATGATGTCCAATACGTCAACTAAATTCTACTACAGTTAGTTTTTTCATACATTGTTATTCTAAAACATTAAAGACTGCAAAGGATACACCATTAAATACCATATATTTTATTTTATGGTAATAGGTCTTGAGTTTAAAAAGTACTGATTACAATTCATCATCCCGTATTTTTCACTGGACTTGCTAACTTTATTTGCCTTTGTGTCTGGTACCTTTTGGGTATTCTCAAACAAGAAACCCAATCTAATTCAGAAATCCAAACTTGCCTGGTTTTGAAACTTTTCTCTGTAACATCCTTGTGCATCTGTGCTTCCTTCTGTAACTCATTATATTTGATATTTATCGCATAAATATATTGTGAGGATTTCTTTGACAAAAGCCAATCACACATCACAGGCAAACTGTAGTTTATAGATTATCTGTATATTTACATATCATATTAATATATATTAATATGTATATATTATGTGTAGTTTATGCATTACTCTAAGCACTACTGTCCTGTAGCATATGACTCAGCCTTCCTTTAAGGTACTGTTGCTTTAAATAGTAAAGGAACTGGGATGCTAATTGAACTTCGAAGCTTGTTACTAAAAATGTGTCGAGTCAGTCAGTATAAGAACCCCCAGAAAAGCAACAATTGCAAGCTGTTTTTAGTAACTGATCTGTGATCATAGAAGAAATCTGTGACCAGAAATACAGTAATATATGCGGCTGTAGCACTGTAATTCCTAATTCCTCCAGCTTTCTCACTGCTTGGGCACCACGAGAAGGTATGTCTGTGCTCTCTGTGCACAAAACTGCCATTTTTGGCTACTAAGAGAAGCATTTCGTTTAAAGTTGCATTTAGCTCCTGGAGGCTTGACTGGTTTTGCTTGGTACAGACTCTTTACCTACCAAGTATGTAATAAGTCTGTGTTAACTCAAGTTTCTAAAAACTAAACAATTTGTCTAAGTTCAGGGGAATGTATAACTATAGAATTAATAGAAAATAGGCCCAGGAAGTCCCTTGAGAGGTCATCTGGCCMATCTCCTTTCCCACAGCATCCTGATAGAGGCTTTTTCAGCAAGTTAATAAAGATTCCCAGTCTTCTAAATTACAAAGCACCCCAAGACAATCAGTTCCAGTTCTTCACTGCCCAAACCTTTTATTGTCTAATCCTGCTCTTTCTGCTTATTAATATTATATTAACAGAGTCTATTTGGATGGTTCATCTTAAAGTTTTTCTTAAGAAATGAATTTAGAAGCATAAAACTGTATTAACTGGCTTTTGTTCAATTATTGTTATACAAGTGATTTAATGCTTATGAGAAAATATGATTCTTTCACATGGAAAGTGCTATATGCATTTAAAGAAAATTATTGAATTAGTATAATCTAAATAGTGTTAGAAGATAYGCAGTGAAAATTTTCAAGCAAATTCAAAGTTAAAACCTGAACTAACATGCATTATTGTAAAGTACTGTCTTCATGCTTTCACTGACATGAAATAGTAGGATAAAATCTCAGCTTGTGCTGAGAATATTGTCAAATACACCACTGCAGAGCAATGCTTCTTCACTTTCAGCTATATAGAGCTGAACTACTGTTGAAACACACTGAGTGGCTGAGAGGTAGGCCAACAAATGATATAGGGACCAGCAAAAGGCCAACTTTATTTTGTGTGGTATTCAGCAATGTGTAAAGCTGCATTATAGATCATCCGCTGTGGCAAGGATTATGCACTTCTGGCAACAAACCTGTGAGCAAGATAAATTGAGTGCCAAGGCACATGAAGAAAGCAAGTGTTGTAGGTACAGGGAACTGGACAATTTTCACAGGGACCACAGATACCACTAAGTAGCCACACAAGCTGATACTCTAAATATTGTAAGATTCTGCCACAGGAAATTAAGGTTACAGAATCACAGAATTGATAAGGTTGGAAGGGACCTCTGGAGATCATCCAACCTCCCTGCTCAAGCAGGGTCACCTAGAGCATGTTAGACAGGGTTGCATCCAGGTGRGCCTTGAAGATCTCCAGAGAAGGAGACTCCATAGTCTCTCTGGGCAACCTGTGCCAGTGCCCTGTCACTCTCAYAGGGAAGAAATTCTTCCTCATATTCAGGTGGAACTTCCTGTGCTTCAGTTTCTGCCCACTGCCTCTTGTCCTGTCACACRGGACAACTGGAAAGAGATTGTCCCCATCCCCTTGACACCCTCCCTTCAGGTACTTCTACACATTGATAAGATGCCCCCTCAGTCTTCTCTTCTCCAGGCTCAAGAGGACCCGCTCTCGCAGCCGTTCCTCATAGGGCAGATGCTGCAGCCCTCCGATCATCCTCATAGCCCTATGCTGGACTCTTTCCAGTAGCTCCATGTCTCTCTTATACTGGGGAGCCCAGAACTGGATGCAGTACTCAAGATGTGGCCTCACCAGGGCTGAGTAGAGCGGCAGGATCACCTCCCTCRACCTGCTGGCAACACTCTTCCTAATGCACCCCAGGATACCATTGGCCTTCTTGGCCACATGGGCACATTGGTGGCTCATGGTCAACCTGTCGTCCACCAGCATTCCCAGGTCTTTCTCTGCAGAGCTGCTTTCCAGAAGGTCAGCCACCAGCCTGTACTAGTGCCTAGGGTTATTTCTCRCTAGGTGCAGGCCTCTGCACTTGCCCTTGTTGAACCTCATAAGGTTCCTTCTCCAGCGAACTCTCCAGCCTGTCCAGGTCTGTGAGTGGCAGCACAGCCCTCTGGTGTATCAACCACTCATCATGTAAATGAAACAGAACAAAGGATCTCCTCCATAAGATTTCACAAAATTAATGGCAGTAATTACTTAAAATTTCAGACTCCTTTGAAGTAAGTATTATCCTTCATAAATTAAAGTTCTTACTGGCAACAGAAAATGCATTCTTCAGATAATATGCAGAAATGAGGACTTGAAAAAATGCATGGTCTGTCTTTGGCTTTCCATAAAAGCTTTCCAGGCCACAACTAAGTTCCCTGTTTAAACTTTTTTTCATTCAAGAAATCCTCCTTCATGTAAATAGTTACATTAAAGTTAATGGGTCTACTAATGAACTTACATATGAAAGCAGACCCCACTACATTTATTGCCTCGGGTCCCTAGCCAATTCCTCCTGAGACTGTACAAAGAAAAAAGTTATTTTTCACATTGGATACTGTGAGTCTATATAACACACTATGTTTACAGTCTACACTGCTGACTGTTAAAAAATCCTATTTTGGTAACAATTGGAAGATTAAAATGCAAGGTATATTTTGACTGATATTAAACACAATCATTTGACTTAGGTGCACATATTTAGTACTGCTCTTATTTCCATTAATATAAAAGGCTATCTTTTGTATTTCCCTTAAAAATTATCTTTGATAATACTACTATATAGCAATTAACCAAGGAATGTGTGTCTAGGTCCCTATGAAAAAAAAAATACAGCTAATGTCTCATATCCTCTCCATGATGTTTAGGAATGGAAGAATTCTGAAAAGGTTAAAAATACAAATGTTGAATAGTCCCAAGTATTTTTTTCCCTATTAAAGAAAATTTCATATTAAAGAAAAATATCAACCACTTACTACACAAACATAATACTGTGTAAAACGTAAGTAGTTTTTGGCTATTGCTGTCCACCTTATTGACTTCTGGTCATTAATTGCTTAGTTTGCAGAGAGCAAGAGTGGTTACTCATAAGACTGCCCCTATCATGCAGAAAATCATTAACAAAGATTCAGTGCSGGCCAAGTGACTTGTACTCTCCATCACCCACCAAATCAGCTTTACTATTTGTACTCTGGTCTCATAAGTGTGTACCAAGTTCAAAATCTTTTTCTGTGAAACAAAATATAACAAGATACTTCATCTCCTCTAAGGTCCTAAGATTCCCTGCAACAAATGTAAATAACTCGCACAGCACATTGTAAGCCAGCTCATGGTTATGCACTTTCTCCAGATTACATTTTTACAGTTAATCTCACTTTTTGTGAATATATTCATGCATACCATATAAAAGAGGAAACAAACAATTGCTGGTCACCCTGGAGTATAACAGAGTTGTTCAGCAGAGTATTTGTTGGCAATTTCCTGTGAAAACATCCACCTCTTGTGCCTGAAGTTGGAACTGCCACTGAAAAAGGCTTAACTTTAATAATTTCAGAATGAAACTAAATACATACATACATACATATATATATATATATAATATATATATAATTTCCCTTCAAAAACACATACAGCAGCTCCTTGTAGTGTAAATAAAAATGTTGACCTGTGGACCTCCAAGTTGCAAGGGCAGTGTCTACCTCTCTGTGATGGAGAAACCTGCGGTAGTTCCTGACCTCACAATATGCAAATGAATTAATGGTCAGGTCTTTACTTCTGCATACTACTGCACACATTTAAAATACCTCTCAAAAAAGTCGATTTCTATTGCAACTAAATTAGATTTTGAAGCTAAGTTTACTTCAAAAATCTCRAAGTAACACTAAGGGCAAAGTAAGTGCCTGATGAATGTAAATTTTTATTTTGCCATTTGAAGGCTTAGAATCTGCATTTACTTTACTTAYGAAGCCATCAGTCATCAGAAGAAGCAAGTCTAAACGGGAGCCTGAGAACTTCTAGGGCTCCAGATTTGCTGAAAAAGCAGCTTGGAAACTGTGCAGGAGGAAACTGCTGGTTTTTGTCTCTGTATTTTCAGGGAATAGGACTTAATGTACAAAGCTGCACCAAAGAAATACCTTTCTCAAGACAGAAAGAAGATTGTTTGGTATCAAGGGTGAAATCTCTGTTTGGTGCTTTCATCTTCTTTCCTGCCCCCTCACCCCAACACCACATCTAAGTGAATGTGTGCATGGGTGGGTTAGTGTTCACTGCTGTGTTATCTTCTGCCCCAGAAGCAAAGACCACTACGCAAAGCTCTGCTGAGGAGAACCAGATGCAGACCACCCTGGCCACTGTGTAGGTGTGGTATTCCCTGCTGTCCCACTGCATTCCTTATCCCACTCACATACTCCTAGTATCCGGACTAGTCTGCCAGGTTCCTCTACACCRCTTGCTCAATTTTGCAGTTTCAGAATAACTGACACTCCTTTTGTGTTTCCACAAAGAGTTGCTCCTTTTGTACAACACTAACTGTTACTTTGACTTTGGTTATACCATCAAATTCTTCTAACAAAAATAAGCATGAAAAGCTGTGAATATTGTGTAATGACTCAGATCAAACTTCAGCCCTTTTCTGCTGAACATTCAGTAAAAAGAAGGAAGAAATGCAGACATCAAAGGCCACAGAAGCAAAATTATCTGATAAGAATGGTGTCAGAAGATTCACATGACATATTGGCAAATCTTTAAAAACTTTGTCAAGGTTTGAAATGAAATCCATTATACTAGATCCTCTGCTCTTAGTTGCTAGCTGCTTGACTGATATTCTTTTGAGTCATATTCATATCTACAAAGATATTAATTCATTTCCAAAGAACTTTTGTAACAAATCTTTTCTCCTTTGAGTCTAAGTTCAGTTATAAAGAAATATAAAAGTTGAAATAGGATTTGTTTCTCTTTAATGGTATCATCTTATTTTGTATTTCTTTCATAGGAAAACAAATGAATAACATAACTGGAATCAAGGAACAAAAATGTGGATCTCAGTTTACTGTTACAGAGGAAAAAAAAATTTCTGCAGAAGTTACTTTGGCAGTTTTGACTGAAGCATGAGAAGAAAGGCTGAACTCCGATGTGGAGCACTGAATTCAGTAACTCTGGAGCACAGAATGGTTACAAATTGAAGGGCTAGACAACCAACACTTGTTGTAGCAACCTGATGTACCTGAGGTCAAAATGGAAGGGTCATCACAGATGTAACTTCTCAAGGACATCTTACAGATAATCATAATAGCTCTATAAACATCTAACATTTTTAAAGACTCATCACAGGAGTTTGGCAGAAGTGTATACACGTTTATTTTCATGACTTCAAAGACAAAACGGAGAACAAGACCTGAGGGGATAAGTAAAACTGAGAACAAAGGATCTTTCTGTGTTTCTCTCAAATAAAATATAAAGCCTCACTGAAGTTTCAACTTTTGTGAGCAGTACGGGATGTAGCCTGACTTGGTTTGTATGTGACATTCTTCAACTAGAGATCTGGTAGAAAGGTCAGTTCCCATTTCTTAGAAAAACTGAGAAATAGAGAGGTGGCATAACTTTAATTCTTTTTCTACTAGACTGTATGTCTTTAGTAGAAGTTGAACCATACTGTTAGACAAAATATGTGCTTAATTTCTTCATTATCTGCACTGAAATTCCCTGTTATAGTGTGTGGACTGCTGGTGCCCCCACAGAGCACTTCTGCCTAGCTTGTATAAAGTCAGCTTGTCACCTGCAGTTTCTCATTTCCAGCTGCTGAGCTGTATTATAGGACAGCTGGATTTCCACACCTTCACATAGCTGCAACAGCCATAGTGAACTAAAATATACCAAGTAGGATAGGTTGCACCTGCTTAGACCAAAGGCCCATCTAGTCCCCAACACTTTATGTAAGTGCAACTAGTTTGAAGATTCTTATGGAAGAGTATCAGAGCAAGAAAAGTATATAATTACACTTCCCTGTTATAAACTTGTGGCTCAGGGACTTCTTGAGTGAGAGATGATATCTTTGTATTTAGTAGCCTTTTCTTCCATGAATTTGTCTTTGTTGTTCTTTGAACTTGTGTATACTTCAGGCATCAGGAGTATCCCGTAGCAAACTACATTCTAGTTTTGTGTTGAATGAAAAAAAACAAATCTTTTATTTTGGACCTATAATCTCCCAATTTCATTTGATTCCTCCTAGTCATTTTAGCAGATGAGGAAATGATTCATGTTCTCTGTGACTGACGATTTTATAGATTTCTATCAATTGCCTCTTTCACCGTCTGAAGCATCCAAGTCTATTTAGTTTTTTTCTCATATGTAATCTGTTCTTTATCTTGATCTTTCTTGCCATCGTCTCTGTATCATTTCAATTTTGCTAAGTACATCAGGAGGTGGGCACCAGGATTAACTACAAGTCATCTCTATTTAAATGCAACCTACATTATCAAAAAGGTTTGTGAATCTACATGCAAGTTAACTCTAATAATAAAGAATTCATACATATACACCATATTTCCTTTATTTTAATCTTTAAAATAAATGTGAGAAATCTAATTTTCTTCATATAATTTTTAAGGATTTTCCCTCTTCGGAGTACGTGAAAAAATGCCGCATATTACAGTGATTAGTAGCATTAGAACAGAAGTAGATGAATTGAAAAAATCAGAAAAAACAAGAATAGATATCAGAGATACMCTTTAAAGTGAAACAAAATTTCCACTTAAATCCTTCTTACTTTGAGCTTCCTACAAATTCTTTAAAGAAACAACAAACACATGCTTGTCTCTCAGATCATAGTTCATCACAGGAAAAGACTTCATGATTTAATTAATTGAGTAAGTGAGCTCCTTTAGGATCACAGTCTGTAGGTCACTGAGAACCCTTGCCTCATTCCAAGACAAGCCAGAGAGATTGTTCAACATGAAGTTTGGTGTTTTGGGTTATGAATGGTCACTATTCTGAGGTGATGGCAAGGCGAGTCTGTGACGTCTGTGATGAAAAGGTTTATTTTTTTCTTATCTGACATTACCATCTGTGTATCCAGTGTTACTTCTAAGACAAACCTTCAACTTCTTCATTCTTGATCTGCCAGGAAAATAATTTAYTGGCCTTTTCACCCCTTTCATATACAAGTGCACTTGAGTGTAGCAATTGCTTGCAGACCTAATTCTCAGCCAGTTCATTATGTTCTTTCCACAAACCATTTATAAATTATCATACATTAACAAAAAAATCCAGTAGAATAAGTAACTTAAGTGTTTCACCCTTAGGAAGGTGAGAGGAGTGACCGTTTCTTGGCAACGTCTCATTTTGTTACTTCTCCAGTAACAGACTTCCTAGGTTTCTCCCCCAAATTGTATCACATTTGTGTAAGAACCTCATCTTCTGCAGTCTCTATCATCTGAAAGAGCTATGTTGTTTTTCTGAGCCTTCATTCTTCCTCTTTGGTCATTCTTATTTATAAAAATAGATTTCTATCTTTCTTTATTGCTTTATTCCAAGTTCCACTTTATATTTTATTTTTACATTATGTTTATTCATTCACACGTGATTAGTTTGTGTCCTCAGAAATTGTACAGAAATGCTAAAAAAGACTTTCTTTACCCTGTGGAATAGGATACATGCTGAGCTCAGCAGGATTAAGAAGGTGGTATGTTTGAAGAATATTGTGCTCCAGCAGTCCAGACAGCAGAAAGTATTTGGATGCTATGTTCATTCAACACAGRTAAGACCTGTTGCAGGTCTGCAGTTACAGACTGCTGTAATCTATACCAGGACTGGTGCTTAACTGACCCCTCAATAAGGAAGGGACAGTGTGTTTACCTCTAGCTTTCTCCCTACTTATGGAGCAATTTTCAAAATTGCCTAATTTCTCTTTTTATTGTTGTGTATATTGTAATTACTGTTTACTCAGTAGTAAACTGAATTTAGAACTCAAGAATTGAATAGAAGTTCTTTAGGACAGAGGTATGTTTCTGTACCTTATTGGAAGATACAGACTTAAACTCCATGGAATTCTGCTTATCCTGTCATTCCTTCTATGAATATTTGGCAGTTAATTTGTGTCAAACATTTCACTTGCAGTGCTAGTAGAGAGCAAACACAAACACAAAGGCAAATTAGTACAGTTTGAAGATAAAATATGGAGGATGTCCGGGTAAATAAAAATGACTTGGCTGAAGTCCTCAGTGAGTACAGATTGTTTTTCTTTTTAAAACTCAGGACCTAGTAAGAATTTCCAATGATCAAGGCATGTATTTCAAAGCAAGCCTAACTCAGTGGAGCTTCTAAGTAATGACCAGAAGACAGCACAATAAAGAAAAGAAGACATGTTACAATAAACCCATCAACCATGCTTATATATCCCCTTATTAGAGCTTTAGTCTTTCCAGGCTAACATAAAATACTTTTAAACAAATCTGCTAGCTTACAAACTCTAACTAACAAACTATGAAATACTGGGATAAACAGGAAAAACTGCATTTTAGTTTGTCAGTCAAGACAAATCCCTAATGAAGTCTGGAGCTGACCTCAACCTAACAACATTGTCCAGCTAAACATGTTACAATATAATTATTTATGTACACATAAAGTTTTTAAAAGTTATTTAAGCAGTAAAATAAGATATTTTGTTCTAATTTATCTAGACCCTATGTTTGTCTAGATTAGGAAAAGCAGAAGACAAATTGGAAAACCCAGTCTATAGTTGGAAGAAATTAACCTACTGCCCATTTTAYTGCAATAGATCTAGGGGAAAACCTAGATTTAACATTAACATGGTAAATCAAGTAGCTATATTTTGTAACCACATTAGAATGGAAGTTGTGGTTATCTGGGAGATCTGTATGAATCCTGCAACACCATGAACTTCTTTTTCTAGTCCAGATAAGTCCTCTGAGATACAAGATATTTTCTAGCTGTATAGCAGTACTTTTAAACTGGGATACTGTACAATAAACATAAGAGCAGATTTGAACATGGATTTAAACATTTTAAATTTTTTGAATTTAATCTTAATCTTTTTAATTCCAAGATCTTATCTACCTAAAAGTAAATCTAATTTTATATATTTAATAAAGTTATAATTCTAGTAATACTTATTTTGCATGTTTATGCTTTAATAAATTATTAAGAATTCATGTAATTCAAGAATAGTACTCTTTCTCAGGAATTTTGCCTTGTTCTATTTTTTTCCTTTTGCTTTGTACTTTTATTTCTCATTTCACCAAAATTTTCATAATCATTAGAAGGAACGTATCAATAACCATTGATGGAGCCAGAAGGCACATATGGTCTAATCTTATCATTCATACAAGTTCTGAAGGAACAAAACAGAATTTGTGGCCTGTAGGTTTCAACATTGCACGCGTGAAATGCTCCTGTGGATAATATGGTAGCCAGCTCTCCTAAAAAGGGATGGAGAACAGATACCTTTGAAATGGCAATGGTGCACTTTCATTATAGTCCCAAATCTACATTAAGTTGGAGGGAGGTAGATCAAAGATTTTTTCAAACCACTGATTTCCTTACCTGCATAATAGCTTTCCCAAACTAATTTGGAATATTAGCAGTTCAGTTCATATATCTTGTTGAAAAACACTTCTAAAGGCAACCTATTATTCTAGGTTAGGGAAATAGCTCTCAGTGTTTAATTTTAAACTAACTCATTATATATCAGATTTAAAAACTATTACAGCATTAAAAATATTAATATTCAGAAGTTTTTATCATATCATTACTTTTCTTTCATCAATGGCATTAATATTTACTAAAAAATGTAAACAGTCAAAAGAGAGAGATCAGAATATTCTGATATAGTAAATATATCTGAAAATATTAGCAGTATAGAAAATATCAGCAAAGTATTTAACATCTTAGAGTTTCTGTCATATACAACTTGAATTCTTTTAAAAAGTGAGTTATTTTATATTTACCTTTTTCAGTATGATGAATACTATGTTAATAATATGATCCACAAGAGGGCACCAGACAAGCATAACGGCAACCCAGTTCATCTGAAAAACAAAATGGACATTACTTTACTTGGTAAAAAACATGGCAGAATATCTTCTGTAAATGCTTTAGAAAGCTGAGAAAAGTTAATTGTGCTGAATAATTTTTTTCCCATTATATACAGTATGTGAGTCTTGATGAAAATGTGTATGTATTTATCCATATAAACACATTTTTTATTCCATAGAATATAGAGAGGTAAAGTTCAGTATAATTAATTTTTAAAAGTAATGCTTATACATAAGGCATTATGCAGTTGTTTACATCCATGAATGGAAAATTAGGGAACTATGCAATTTATCAGTTATTATCAGTTATGTATCAGTTATGATCATGATATAGCAGAAATGAATCATGGAGGTAAAAGAGTTTCAAAAAGAAACATGATGAATGGAAAACTGAGATACAAAAGCCTTGATTATTCCCTGTTTTAAGCCTTGTGTACTTTTTAAAAATTCTGTGCAATACCCAGAAATACAGAATACTGTAATGAGTGAATGTAAATGGAGAATTTTGAATCAGTAGTATTTTGTCATTCATACTTCAGTAACTTTGAACTAATTCTGCACAGGTTTAAATGCAATGTGTTCATACTTCACAGTAATCTTGAAGACTTAATATAGCCAGGAGAATGCTATTCAAGGAACTGCTGTGGCACATTTCAAGCTAAAATTAGATAGCAAGAACTGATAGCAAGAGTTTCTACCTAGGCCTCCTGATATGACTGTTCAAACATACTTCATAAGTCTTTATATAATATTTGCTTTCTTTTCTCAGTTTCAAGGCCCTTCCCAGCTTTGCTTGCGTTATTATCTACTTGTCTTTGTATCACAGTCCTATGATCATTTGCCTCAGCAGCCCATTCGTCTGCTTTTCCCCATGTTTGCATTCCCACAAATTTCCACAAAACATTCGTCTGCTTTTCCCCATGTTTGCATTCCCACAAATTTCCCCAAAACATTCGTCTGCTTTTCCCCATGTTTGCATTCCCACAAATTTCCCCAAAACAATCTACAATCTACTGTTCTATTTTCCTATTAATCTTTCCTCTAAAGTTACTCTTAAAATGTTCTATGCAATAATAAGGGCAGAATTAGTCAGTTAAAGTGTTTCTTGTTGCTAACAATAAATTAATGTATTTTACAGATTTGTACAAATGAGCAAGCAACTTAAACCCTCTTGCTTCAGAGAACAGGCAGTCTCAAAAGGAATTAGAATAGATCTTAAAGATCATGAGCTTGACCTAGTATAGCATGTCAACCCTTCCTGCACAGTATGTGTTTTATACACAAACAAACGACGTAAGTCAGGGACTCCTTCACATATGCATTATTGTGCTTGGGAACAAAGTTCAAGTGCTCGCACAATCAGATTTCAAAATAATGTATGGTTTGAAGAAATGAGTTGGAGGCCATTTCAAAGGGCTACTGGCATGAATTCTCAGATTTCTATGTAGACCATAGCAGTATCTTAAAGATTTTGGAGGAGAGAAATAACTGTCATTTTTCCTCTGGCTCTGACCAAAAGGTCTAGCAATGCACTCTATTCTGTTATTTGATCCTTCAAAAATCAGCAGCTAGCATTATGTCTGATCTTGGATGATTGAGAGGTCTGCCTCAAGTCAAAAAACACATTATGAAAAGAGTATCAGCAGTTACTGTGACAGTCTGAGGTAGTTACAATGAGTAGATATTTTTATCTACAGGGAAAGAAAAGTAAGTGGCTGTTACTATGAATAATGTTAAGGGGCTATACATAAGATATTAAGTCAAAAGAACCAATGGGTAAAATGGTGATAGTCAAAGATACTAAGGTTTTGACTGGAAGTCAGGAGTGGTCATGCTCTGAGCCATGGCTTTCAGGGGAGACTATGCTACAAAGAAAAAAAAGCTGTGAGTCATCATAAAATGAAACTGAAATGTTGGCATCTATAAAAGGCAAATACTGAGGCTGTAGGAAAGGTTAACTTCTTCCCCTGCAGCAGCAGGAGCTTTTCTTCTGATACCTGATGTTTTAGGTAGCATCTCTTACAGCTACTTCACTTGCTTCATAAATAATGCATTGGTAACTCCTTTTCTCAAGTTTATTTTCTTGGCGATGACTCAATTTTGATCAGAAATTACAAATTGGCGAAAGACAAGCAATTCAAAAAAGCTGTTTAAAAATACTATGACAAACCACTTTCCCCTCTTTTTTTCTCTCTGCAGGATAAAAAAAAGTATTGATTGTGAACTGTAACCTTTTGGAAATGAGCTCACTTCTCAGGATAGAAAGGATGGGCTCCATTAATATAAGTTATGTCAGCAGACGGACAGAAAAGCATTTTAAATGAACAGAGATTATTCCTTAAAACACTGGGAAAAACAATCTTACAAAAAGAAATGAGTATATATAAAGAAATTAAGAGAAACTTTCCTCATACAACATCTGACTATCCTTTTACATTGTCTGGCCTCTCACATTCGAGTTGCTGTCAGTAATGTAGGCTACACTACCATGACTTTACTGGTGAGTTTTGTTAACACTGGAAATGGCACCATCTCTGTCAGACTATAATATTCTGTGAGTGTTTCTCTTCTGTCTTCATTTTTACCAGCCCTTAGGTGTGTTGGAATTCAGACTGCTTATTGGATTTGGCTTTTAGTAACTTCTTGAACATTCAACAACTCTGATGAAAGCTGTTGTGTGTTACCTAAGAACAATCCTGCAGTGCAGTCAGCATAAAGTGCTCACATTTACTGGCAAACCAGTTAATTTGTAATAGGGATTACTAGAAGCAACAGACGAGCCAGTAAAGGCTACCCCTCAAATTTTCCTTGTGAAGCAGGCACAGCTCACTGCAGGCCTGCAGGAGCCGGGGAGGATGGGGAAGCAGCAGATTTCAACAGCTCAGGGCTGTTTGTTCCCAAACCTGAGACACGGGCCCTGGCAGAGTTAGCTTTCATTTGCAAGTCTGTGAACGGCAGACGAGAAAACAGCTGTATTCAGGATGCCTGAGCAGTGCATGCTCGCGGCAGCGACGTGTCCCCAAGCTGCCTCAGAGGATTCGTGTTTGAGGCTGTTTTTTATTATTATTTTTCTTTCTTCAAGCTCACCGGGGACTGGTCTTTACCTCACGGCACACACGGCCGCCGCAGCCGAGTGCCCTGAGGAGCCACAGCATCTCCGGGCGCTGCCCCCCAAGAGGCACCAGGCAAGGCTGGGCTCCGTGGGGCCCTTCGCCCGGCCCGGGGACGGCAGAGGGAGCGCGGTAAGAGCAGCAGCTGGCAAAAGCTCTGCAGCGCCTGGGCCTGCGCTCGCCGCCGCCGCCCGCCAGGAGCCGTTAGGAGGGGGCGGGGGAACCGCAACGGCCGGAGCGCGGCCTCGCGCGCTCCGCCGGCCGCGTTGCCGCAGCAACGGCAGCGCTGAGGGGCAGGGACGGCGCGGCTCCCGCAGGGCGGCCCCGCCCCGCGTCACGTGCCCCGCCCCGCCCCGCCCCGCCGCGCTGGCGCGTGCCCGCCGCTTCCGGGAGGGGCGGGGGCGCCGCGGCGGCAAGTTTCGCGGTGCGGCGGCGGCGGCAGCAGCATGGCCGGGAACGGCCTCAGCTACAACGAGCAGGGCGGGGAGGCGGCGCCGGAGCTGGCGCAGGAGGCGGCGCCCACCACGGCGCCCGCGGCCTTCGGGCTCTTCAGCAGCGACACCAAGAAGTAAGGGGGCGGGCCGGGCCGGCGGCGGCCCGGGAGGTGCCGTCCCTCGGGCTCGGCGGAGACCGGCCCGGGCGCCGTGGGGAGGCGGCGTGAGGACGGTGCGGGCCGCGGCGGGGAGCCTGCCCTCAGGCGCTGAGCACCGGGCCGCGGCGGGGAGCGCGGTGCCGGGCGCTGTGCGGGCGCGGCAGGGAAGCGGCGCCCGCGGTGTCCGTTTGTTTTTAGCCCCTCGTTCCTCCGTGGAGAAGTTCAGCTGCTTGTGTTTAAGGTGCTCACAGTGGCATGAAGAATAATCTCAAAGTTGTTATTTTTTTTTAAGAAAAAACTCTGCCTATAGTTTTCCATCTCCTTTTGATAACTAACCACGCTGGCAGTCGGGTTTTTTTTGCCCTCAAATGGGCCTTTTAGAAGGGTGCTTAGAAGCGTATGTGGAAGTTGTAGTTGGAAAGGCTGACTGCGGTTAGGTGGCCGGCTTCAAGTGG
>NW_028186912.1:523768-531451 GCF_003343005.1 Rhea americana
CAGTGTAAATGACTGGGCCAGGGAGCCTGGAACTGCTTGACAGGAAACTGAATTGGAGAGACAAAAAATGTGTAAGTGGAAGGATCGAGAGGTTTACTAAGCCAGGAGGGTATCCTACAACAAATTGGAAATCTATTCTTACAGCAACCGATCAGAGGGACCATAAACTAAGGTCTTGTTTACATTAGAAAATCAATCATTTGTTCTTCAGTTTGATTGTTCTGCACAAAGAGAGCATCCGTGCTTAGAAACCTCGCCTGGCGTGGTGGTTTCTATGCCACACCGAAGTAACGTCTCAGTAAGGTGAGGCCGCTGTCATTTCGACGCTTAGCTCTGTGAGCTGGTTAGCCTCCTAAGTTTTGCCAAAGGGTCACACACTTATTTTCCTGCTATTATGTTACATCCTTTGCTTTTTCTTTTTCTTTCTCTTCCCATTAAAGTTTTTGCTGATCTGACATGGATTCCCCTCTCCTGACTTGTACATTACAGCTGATTTGTGTTGTCTGCACTCTTCTCTTGTCTCCTCCTATGAAAACAACTTTCTGCTTTATTATTTTTTTTCCAACCTTTGCTCTACTTCTGATTTTCTGCAGATGAAAGTACCACAATCATGGCCATAATTCTATATACAATTTGTTTCATCCTAAATTTCAGACCTTTTTGCAGGTTACATGTTGCAATATACATTTTTCTGGATAAATGAGTGAAAGTGACTGTGTTCTTTTTATTTATTTTTTTATATTTTTTTTTAACCTGAAACTGTTCAATGGTCTGGGTAAATAAAACTCTGATCTTCTGAGGCTTCGTGTACATGTGTACATGTATGATCATCTTTGAACATGGAAAAAAAAACAGAGTAGCAGAGAAGACTGTGGTATATGTGTGTGCCTTATTAATTACCCCTCTAGGCTTGCCCTTCAAATTAGGGGAGAAAAGTTCTTGTAAATCCAGGGCTTGCGAGGGAAACAGACTTTGATCTGACTGGTCTTTGCAGCTGACAAAGACTTCTTGAAATGGGAAATTATCTCTGATTTAAATCTGTGTAGGTAAGCCCTTAGTATGGATCGGAGAGCTGAAGAATGAATGTTACACAGAAAAGATTATGAAGTTTTTAGGATATGACAAAGCTGATCTTTTACCACTGCACTGCAAGTGAGGATTATTAGAAAAGAAGAGGGAGAGATTACTGTATTTTACTGTCTGGAAAATGCAGAAGTCATTTATCAAGCTTATGTACACCATATATTCAACTCTGGTAAAGACTCAAAATCTCCTTATTGAGAAATAAGCAAAATGTCCTTTCCTTAGAGCTGAAATAAGTCTTCTAAAATGGTAACTGTAGTCAAGATTAAAGACACYATATCTTCAGGTGTTTTGGTTTTTGTGTTCTTTAAACTGGGCAAATCTGGTCCCTCCCTACTTGGCATACAGAAAAGTACGGGTTATTTCTGTATCATATCTTGAAGTATAAGGTTGTGGGGAGATTTCACTGATGAAATAAAATTACTGTTACAACTTTCCAGAGTTTGTTTTGCTGATCTCTTTTTGATTGTCACTCAACACTGCTGTATTTGCTATATTTGATTATTATTGTCGTTTCTGATACTGTGGTGTTTGTTGCTGGGAAGAGAACTTCTCCTTGAGCCTACTGATGAGATAAGACGTATCTTTTTTTTTTTTTCCCTCCCCTCAGTGAGGTGGAGGAGCACAAGGTAAATATATGGCCCAGAATAGCTGTTGAATGAGAGAACTGCACTTGCTTCTTGAAAGTTAGTCTGAACCATATCACATGGTTAAAATATAAATGTTAAGGAATTATTCTAAATGTTTTCTTAAAAAAAAAAAAAGAAAAAGAAATCCCAACCTCTTTTCTCTGTTTTCTGTCTTTTGTCTGTCATGAAATGAAAATAAGGTAATGCCAGTGCTTGTGGAGATCTGACAATAATTTGTTGGGATAGACTATCTTCAGTCTCTTAACGCTTGTTACATAGAACAGTCTCTAACAAGTTTCACAGAGGCACAAATGAATATCAGCAGACTTAAGTCTGATGAAGTCTAAAGTTGACTTAATATAAACTATTTCTTTAACCTGTTTTGTTTTTATCATTTCAGTGGAAATAGAAGTACTTAGCTGAAGTTCTTATCCTTTAAAAGCATCCCTTGGTGTCAAAAGCCTATGTGTTTTATCCACCTTGCTCAAGCTTCTATTTTTGCCTTAAGCAATTTTGTGATTCGTTCATTAACTTTCAATTAAAAATAGAATCTTCAGGTCAGCTAATGACTGTAACACTTTATTGACATGTTAGTATTGTGGTTTGCTTGAGACACAACATGTGAATTTTGAAATACTTCAGGGCCTTGGAAATTACCTGTTGTGCTGTCATCTAGAACCTGAGTAAGTCGAAGCTTTGGTTCCTAAAAAAATAGAGATGAAATGATCATTGAAATAAGTAGTTGTTATCTTGGTACAAACAAATGGATTGCATGCACCATGTGTGAACAACATGTTTATCATTAGTTACATATTGCATGCACCCAATGTAGCAGAAAAATTTGAGACTGTTAAAATAGAGCTCTGATCCTATCTCAATCAGGTAACTGTGTAGGTGTTCAGGACAAAATAAGAGAGGAATGTTTTAGATTTTTTTTTAACACTTCTTAATTAACAGTAAGTATAACACACAAGGAACTGTTTTCTGACTTGTTTTTGCTAAACTTTGTTGTGAAACATATTCTCTTTTTCCAAGATTCAACACCTGCAGGAAAAGCTATTTTGTACCTACTGCTTTCAACAAACTCTTTGGTTAGTTGGATCATTTCAAATGCATCAGAAAGGGATCTGCTTGTCAGAGTGTGGAAGCTGTCTTCCTAGTTATTCTATCAATAACTGTGTAATTAAGAGGTTTTGTTTAGCTGAGACAAATCAGTCTAAATCTAGAACCATCTTCTATGAAGAAGGCCCTGTTGCAYGGCTGGAAATGCCTCTATTCTCTGCCTTTTCTGTCCTCCCCCAATCACATGAGCTGCTGCATACAGTGTTCTTTATACAACTTGAATTAATTCCTAGGTAGTCTGACACTTGTCTGTAAACTGGTTACATCCGAAGCATAGATCAATGTCTAGGTTCTCTAGATGCATACTTGCATAACCCACCCATTTGAAAGAGAAGAGAAAGGATCAAGTTGAGTCACCAGAGTAATGGAAATGCAACATTGTTGCCCATAACATGAGTTTTCAGGGGAAAATTGGCAAGAGCTGAGGGTCATGTAAATTGCATAGACAAGCTGAATTCAGCCTGTAGACCATAAATTGTTTCTCCCTGGTCTAGATTGATGGAAGCAATAAAGAACAAACTGCCTAGATGGAAGACTGTCAAAATCATTTGTGTACTGTAGAGAGATCCTATTTGATGCAGACCTTCTATAAGATAATAGGACACTTTTATGGCTGCAGTATGTATCATTGCTCTATGCAGAGATAAGTCTTACTAGTTTCCAGTACTTAAGAAATACTAGAAGAGATAATTAGTAACCCAGAATCAATGTGCAATTACTTGTCAGGATGCCGCTTTTACTATCTATTATTAATTGTAGTTGGACAGAGGATTTTATCTATGTTTATTTATTACCATTTTATCTGTGTATAAGAAAGTTTGTTTCTTAGAAACAATATGCTTTCAGCAGTGAAACTAATTGTTGCTCAATCTAAACCAAATATAAAAACTTACAAGTGAACCACATGAAGAACATCAGTAGATGTTGGTAAGTATAGTATTAAAGCAGATGGCAAAAGCTACAATTCAACTTTAGTGATTTGCATCTTTAAACTATATTCCTGCCAGACAAAATACATTTATAATTTATTAAGGGTATTCCTCCTTTCCCCCATTGCCCCCCCACCCTGACACACAGATCTGGCTTATGCATTCTCTTGAACTGTTCATCAGAAAACTTGGCTGGGCTGTAATTCCTCCCGCCTCCCTCCTTTTTTTGGCTGATATTTGCAAGCCTGTTTTGCAGAGAGCTGATCTAAGGTGGTGATTTTATTAAGATATTCRTTCCTCAATTCTCTGCTCAGAAGCCTTTTTTCTCCCCTCCCCAAATTCATCACAGCTTAAAAACTTGCTTCCAACAGCTGCCAGAGGTGTTCTTAGAGTCTTAAATTAATCTAGTTTTGCCTTGGCATATCCTGTTCAACCAGTCATGGAAAGCTTGTACAGACAGCCATCTATGAAATTCTTGGAGGAGAGTTCAGCCTTAATATTCAAACTTGATGCATATACTAGTTCRTTGGCAAGTCTGCCTTCTTTCCCATCTGTTGTAATGGCACTGTGCCCACTACTAGGGTGATAAGCTAGTTTCAGCTGGATGTACGAGTCAGTAAAGATAAATGATTTGGATGAACTGATGACTCTGCAAGATAAAATTTGAGCTCTGTAGTAGGTATCATGATAGTAACTCAGTGTAATATGTGAACATGAGTATGGCATTGCAGATAACATCTTCAGCAGAACTTGATCACGTTTGATGGCAAGTGACACAATATGAATGTGTTTTTTGCCACAGAGTTGGTACATATGAGGAAATAAGCATTGAGCTATTGATTTGCTCTAGTTCTCTGTAATGTGGTCATTAAAATTTTTTGAGGCTTTTTTTTTCTCAGAAAGGAAATCGTTATAGTTTAAGGTCTTCATTGTAGTTTCTGCATGTTTATTATGCTGTCACTTCTTTGCTTTAGACACTTGTTATAGTCTGCATCATAAATGGCACTAAAATGTCTTTTGGTAACGTTGCAACGTAAGGTTGAAATTAAAAAAAAAAGAATAGGTACCCGTTCTTAGTTCTGCTGTCCTGAGGACTGTCCTTGTCTAATTCCTGCCCCTGGCTATAGGTTGTTTTCTTACTTTGAGACAAAACTGGAATTCTTTTGGCAATTCAAGATTTTTGGCATTGTACTGGAAGATGGACAGCAGTGCATAGGAGTGCTCTACATACTGTTTCTGAAATGTGAGGATATATCCATAAATATGCTAATGATTTTGCAGATTTTAGCAATGCTAGTACCACTTTTTGAGTGGTATCTTTAAAGGAAAACTTTCTTTTCTTTTTTCTTTCCCTCACTGTTTTCAGAAATTAATAGAGATGTAGGAGAGTGGGAAGCAGTGAATAATCTCTTTTCACATCTTTCAAATGCTGTTGAGTGGCGTACAAACATTTTCAAATTCTGATCACTGGCTTACTGAAGCTGATGTAAGCGCTTAAATGGCAGCACCTCGTATGCCACTTCTGCCACCAAGGATTTTTCTGTTCTTGCAGAAGATTCTCTGCAGCCTCAGATGTGTGGGCATTCTCAGAAAAGGTGGTATCTGGCAGAATTCATCCTTTCAAACAACCTTTCTTGTCACTAAATGAAGTAATGTCTTTAACAATTATACTGGCAATAGTTAATCTTAAGTTGAACCACAGTCTTCTGTAGATCATTCAAACTACTTGATGACRTATTAGCTCTGGTCAGAGCTTCTGAAATGTAGGTTGTTAACTTATCTGCGTTGATGCTGATGGCAGCAGCAACTTTGAGGTGTTCGCGTACTGGATTGCTCGAGCTTAGTTCAGGTGATACAGTATGGCAGCCTCGAACTATAGAGATGCTTTATTCAGTTTCAGTTTAACACTTTTCTGTATGTTTGCTTACTCAGTAGGATGAGACTGTCTAAACCTCTAGATGGCAAGTGCTTTGAGCATGTTGTGGCAAGCAGTCATTAATGAGTTGTGTTGTGCTGCTGGTCGGACTATATCCTGTCCTGTCCTTCTCTGTTTTTCTTTGCCTTACAGCATGCTGTAGTTATCCTGTTTTTCCTCATATCTCTGTCATCTTAAAATTACTGAGTTTCCTTTKGGGGTAATATGTTTGTTTTTTAGATTGAAACAAAGTTAGATGTGGCTGAAAGAAATTTCTGTTTTCTCTTCTAACTTCTCTTTAAAACTACAATACAGTTACACTCAAAGCTGTGCAACTTGAGTCTCCTTTGAAGTAATAGTTGAATTCTATCTTGATGTTGTGAATTGGTAATGAATATAAAATTATAATGGGACAGGAGGACAATACTGACTAGTACCACAAGATGTCGTGCAAACAGTTTGTGGTATGAAATGAAGTGTTCACAATGAAACTCGGGATTCTGTAATTTCCTGCTAGGGGAAGAGCCCAAATCGAGAGTAAAATGAACTAAAATTGCAGCATGTACTCACTGCCGTTCTAGCTTTCATGTTATATGGCTTTGAAATCAAATTATAGTTCCTTTTTAAGTGTTAAATTCAAATTTGTTTAGAGTTTAGGCAATTGCATGAGCTAGAAGAAACTAATTTAT
Organism: Rhea americana; assembly: GCF_003343005.1. Taxonomy (NCBI): domain Eukaryota; kingdom Metazoa; phylum Chordata; class Aves; order Rheiformes; family Rheidae; genus Rhea; species Rhea americana. Next base: position 530,136 of record NW_028186912.1, read on the forward strand.
TTTAATGATTTTGTTGCACCCATACACTGTAAAACCTGATTTTTCTAGGGGAACCTTTCTTAGGATTTCATTATTCTCCAAGTGCAAAGACCAGTTAAGGTGCTCTGTTAGTGTGGGTTTTCTGCTTTGAACCTGGTAACATTCATGATATTTTGCACTTTGTGTTAGAACGTTTTGCTAAATATTTCACTATACTGCACACAACAAATCTCTTGGTATGCTGTGACTGAAAGCATATAATCCAGACTGAAGTTTCCTGAAGATCACGAAGTGCAAGTATGTTGTTGATATGTTGTACTAAAAGTATGCAATAAATTGAGAACTTAAGAAATGCATTATTAAAACTCTTAAATGGGATGTTTGTTACTTCTGTGCTAGTTCTGTAACAGATGATTTCATGATGTCAGAACAATTGAAGCTTGTTTTTCCCCCCCTGCAGTGGATTTACATTCAGTATCTCCTGTATCTTATTCATGCAGTAACCTAGTGCTCTCCTGGTATGTGAAGAGCCTCCGTCTCCCTGCCAATTTTTGATTTCTTTAAAAATTCTTTTCCCTCATTCCAAGGTGATTAAAACAGATCCCAGGTTTTGGGGGCATACATACAGAATGGGGAAACATAGTATTCTTATTTTCTGGAGGCAAAAAACTGATAAACTTCAAGGAATAAAACTTTTTTAGCTAAAGAATCGTTGATTATTTGTTGGGCTTCAGTTACAGTTTTGACATTAGGAAACTTGCACTTCTGCTTTTTACAAAGAATGCATTAGGATTAATAGATCACTTCTGTAGTTGGATGCACTTGAAATGTAGCAAATATTGCCAATTTATGCTTTTATATTATGATATTACTAAAAGAGAATAGGAGGTGTAATAAATGTGTATCTTACCAGGGTAAAGTAAGCATTTTCTTATCTGTAACAGTTATTCAAAATACTGTAGTTGCAGTGGCAAAYGAAATGCCACGGATTATGGACTAGTGTTTTTATATGGATTAAATGATCATTGCGCTTCAAGTTTTAGGGTTGTTCCTAGAGAAGATGGGAAACTGAGAGAGACACTTATCACTAGCATAGGTGGATTAAACTTTATGCCTGGCCTATTTGGTTTTGTAGGGGAGAGTAATGTTATTCAAGGAGTCTGAAATCCTGGTTTTATTCTAGGCAAGATGCCAGTTCTTGTGACTAAGCATGCCCTAACAAGAATATGGCATTCTTAGAATTTGAGTGGTCAGGTGGATGATTTTGGGAAATCATTTCACAACCTCTTATGCTTGCAGAAAACAGGCTCAGAGATACAATATATTTACTCATTGTA
>NW_028186912.1:531520-654622 GCF_003343005.1 Rhea americana
AAGTTATCAGATTAGGTTTCTTTAAGCCTAGTTTTACTCCTGAAGCAATAGAGCTTATGTTTCAGTGATCTGTAATATGCACCTAAGTTCCTAGGCTACAGGTACCCTCAAAATTTGAGGAAGAAAGAGGGAAAACTATTGATGCAGCTGGATGGTTGCTTGCATTATCCTGAGTTGCTGGCAGGTGGACATAAATGATAAAGACATTTGTTTAAGTACTGAAGAACTGTTACTTCAGAATAACTAATGAATATAGAAACATGGACTGTGAGATTCGCATTTATAATTTCTATTTTAAAGGGTTTTGCTTAAGGAATTGAAATTTCATTTAATCTTCTTAATGCTCAGAAGATGAAAATATTGCTGTGCTGTACAATAAACTATATTGTGAAAGACTGAAAAGTACTTGCCATTACCATTGTTAGTTGAGGCTGCTGATAAGTGTTGTTTTTGGAGGGAAATGACCTTTGAAATCTACATAGAGTATTTGTTTATAGAAGTTAAAACAGCAAGGGAGTGGGTCTCCTGYTAAATAAGAAGTTTTTTGAATAGACCTCAGTCTCAGCAGGCAAGCTTGGCTGACTGCATTCTTTATTTTTTTTATTCTTTATTTTTTTTATTATTATTTTTTAAAATTATATTTAAAAGAATGGAACAAAATTCTGCAATGCTGAGTAAAATAAATGAAGTTTCTTGCACTATTAAATCTGCTCTTAAAGGAGGGAGATTTGATGTTACACTGAAACCGTATTTGGGTGTAGAAGAAAAAGGGCTTGCTGCTGCTGATGATCCATATGCATTCATGGAACAATATTTTACTCTGTAAGTATTTAATACTTGCTAGTCTTAGCTTGTAAGTTCAATTAGAAAAGTAGGAAACTATAAAAATGACAATAGTTGATGAAGAAATTAATTTCCAAATTAATAAATCAGAACTTCCGGTTTCTTGAGGTTTAAAAAATATATATTTTCCCCATCTGCTTTGCTCTTAGAAAAGCAAGGCTGGCTGTAAGCAGATCTTAATCTCATAATTTCTCCAGTTGATATCTTCTCTGTTAAYATTTCAGAATAGTTTTAATTGCAATACATGGTAAAATATTTTCTGTRAGCAGTTAAAAGTACATTTCATCCTTAAATACTTTTTTGTCTTTATGTTGYCTTGGAATGCCTTTATATGCCTTAAATTTTTTTAGCTTTGTTCCTCACCACCACTCTTTCCCTCCCCGTGCCCCCCCAGTAATTTACCGTTCTGTGAGTGCCTGCTTTTGTCATTCCCAGCTACTGGGAGTGACTTCAGCAGAATGTTTAGTTATTAGTGTCTCTGGGTGTGCACTTGGATGAAGTTACACAGCACAAAATTAAATTTTATTACTCAGTCCTGTAGGTCAAAACATTATTTTCAAATTTTCTATTTTGTGATTTGCAAATYTTGTTGATATTTTCTCCTTTTTACATTTTATGCYTAGTATTTTCATTAGTAAATATAGTCCCAAGCTTGATTCTTCAGCAGCTTCTCTGTGGTCTAGTGTTATCCGTTCAACATATCTTTATTTAAATTTCTTTACTCAGATCTTTATCCATTTAAATTTTTTCATTAATCCTTAATTTCTGTATGAAGTAGAAAGGATACTATATGTTGTTCTGAAATCAGGAATAGTTAGACCAGGCTGATCTCCTTTCTTTTGAAAATTAACTTATAAAAATAGTTGCTTGGTTGGTTKTGCCAAGTAACTGAAGCATCTGTCTACCAATCACATGATGAACTAGGTGATCACAATTTAGTAACATTATTCTACACTTTACCTTTTGCTGTTTCCATCTCAATTTCTGCATGATTAGGTGAGGTAATGTTAAGAAACTGGAAGCAGGAACGTAGAAGCGGAAGCAACTTTCTGGATCAAGTCCAGTCTTCTGTATCTTCAGCAACTGCATTGCATAGTTCCTTTTATAAACTAGGTTTGAACATTAAGAATTAATTTTTTTAAAAAAAGGGGACATTTCCAGGAATAACAGTAAAATATTTTAATAGTTTGTAAAGTACTGAAGCAGTTGAGAAAGTGGAATGTTTCCACATCTTTTTTTTTTTTTTAAAAAAAACACACCCCAACCCAGAAACAGAGAGAATTTAAATACTATGTTGTTAAGTGAAGCCAAGGCTCAGAGCAGGCCATAGCTAATAAGAYGTTCAAGTATTTCATGAAACACTTGTTTTTGAAAAAGTGCTTAGATTTCAGTTGGAAGTTGCATGCAAGTCTGTTTTCTGAAGTTTTGCATGTTTTTCTTTAATTAGAAAAAAATGTTTTTTCTCTGGTTGTAACTGTGTTTTTGGGGATATGTTCTAATGTGTGTGGGCAATGTAGATTCCCTGTGGGGAGAAAAAAATAGCAGCAGTAGGGGGTCTAAAGATAGAAGAAACAAATTTAACCTGCTTCAGAGAGAAGAATTCCTTAACTTGCAGTTATGGAATGTAATGAAATACTAATTCTTGCCTATTAGAGTAACTRTCTCTTATAAGTAGTTAAAAGGCTGTTTAATGCTTTATGAAGCTTCCTCCCTTAATCTCAAATTTTTAATTGTTAACTCAGTGATAAATTAGAGTATTTTTAAAATTTTGTATTCGCCTCTGAAATCCTTGCACTGGATTTCCATGTTTCAGCATTTGAGAGTTCACAAGGTTTGTAAACTTGTTTTTCAAGCTCTTTGGAATTTTGCAGGTATCTTTTCGTGGGTCACTGTGCAGTTTGCATTTTTAGTATACTTAAAAGCAATACAGAATTTTTTTAAAAGGCAGTTTCTTCAGAATCTCTTTTGTAGGTTTTTAGAGTCTACAAATGCAGTTCACCTATGTGAATARATTGTGATCTCTTTGCCATCTAAAAAGCCAGGCAAGTTTAGACTTTAGGTTAGAGATTGCTAGKGAGAAGCTGTACCTATGAGAAGACATTATCAAGTTAGTATTTTCATGTCAGAATGTTGCTTCATCTGTAAAAAGTATTTAGACATCAGATGTGTGTAACCATGTGGCTGTAGAATAGATGTACTACAGACATGAGGTTTTTSATTCTGAAGGTAGTGAATAGAAATCTATAAACCAGAAAGACCGGAGAGAGATAATACAGAATGGTCTCAATTACTGTTGGAATTCACAGAATGAGTAAGGTTGGAAGGGACCTCTGGAGATCATCTAGTCCAACCCCCTGCTCAGCCTGGTCACCTAGAGCATGTTAGACAGGGTTGCATCCAGGTGGGCCTTGAAGATCTCCAGAGAAGGAGACTCCATAGTCTCTCTGGGCAACCTGTGCCAGTGCCCTGTCACTCTCACAGGGAAGAAATTCYYCCTCAYRKTCAGGYRGAACTTCCTGTGCTTCARTTTCTGCCCAYTGCCTCTTGTCCTGTCACAGGGGACAACTGAAAAGAGTTTGTCCTCATTCCCTTGACACCCTCCCTTCAGATGCTTACACACATTGATAAGATCCCCCCTCAGTCTCCTCTTCAGGCTAAAGAGACCCAGCTCTCACAGCCATTCCTCAYAGGGCAGATAATTCAGACCATATCAAAACCCGCTATCAGGCTTTTTAGTGGTTTATGTAAGTTGATATTATATTCTAACACAAACATGTCAACCTCAGGCTATTATGTCTGGCACTCTCTGAAAAAAGATGAATGAATAATCAGTTCAAGTTGAACTGTTATTTTTCCTCTAGACTTCAACCTTGCAGCCAAGGGTTTGGCTCATAGTGGTTTAGAGTTGCAAACTCTTGCATCGTTGTTGGACTCTGATAGGTTCTGTTACTAAATACTTCATTATTCTAGGCCAGAATGTTAACAAAACTTTAAAAATGGGCAAGGAGGAGCACTGCTTCATTTTGAGTTGCTGAAATGATTTGAGACTATAAAAATGGTATTATGTTTTTATTCTATATTTTTTTTAATTGATACTTTTTCTATATTCCTACCATAGAAATGAAGACCTAAAGCAAATGTTGGAAAGCAGTAAAGATTCTGCAAAGCTGGATGCTATGAAAAGAATTGTTGGGGTATGCAATTTTTCTTCTCCTTTGAATGTGAATACTGTTTTCRCTTAACAAATTCTGTGCTAATTCAGCATTTGAATGTCTTAAATGGTATTTAAAAGCTACTGTGAAGTACTTGATTTGAATTTTTATATTAAAATTTATATATTTAAAAGTATATAACTGTATGTATTTTGATGATAGTTGTGTAAGAATGCCAATATGTATATAAACTATTTCCAGTAAATATACRTGTGGACTATCACTTAAGGTGATGAAAAGATGGTAGTGTATCATTTTATATGTTGTAGAATGTGGGTGGAAATGTGCATATGGTTTCTCCTCCCACTTCCCTCTTCTCTGGAGTTCCAGAGAAAAGAGAGCACACCTGGTGTCATATGAAGCTGAGGAGTAATGTATGCACTGGCTTTATAATGGTGCATGATCGTTGAGGGTGGGTGGATGTGTGTGTTGCCAACACTTTTACAAAGCTTTTAATTCTCTTGGTTTGAGTTCCTGGGGGAACATCCAGTGTGAATGTCTGTATGAAAAACACCTTGACAGAGCATAATTACTGTTCAGCATCATTCTTTCCCCTTTAATCTGAATCAGTTCTGCCAGATGTTGTATGTTACTAAAGGAAGCAGATTTGGCAGATAGGTAGTGGAAGGCAGAATGATGACAAAAGATCTGTAGAGCAGCTAGAAAGAGGTCAGGATGAGTGAGTTCTCATGGATGGGATGTTTTTTCCAGAGATAAAAGGCTTCCTTTAGCCTTTAAAGTAGAGGAAAAGGGAACTCCATTRTCAGGGTATTGTTTAAAATGCTTCAACAGAATATTCATTTACCCTACTTCTGTATTTATGGAGAAAGCTGTCCAAAACARTAATTTTCTTACTCTTTTAGTAGACTTAAAGATGTTGCGCCTTTATTCCTCCATATAGATGCTGGGAAAAGTACCAGGAAAACACTTTTTTTTTAATAGCTTTTTGTGCTGCTTTTTCCCCTTTTGAGCTGGATTGCAAACTCTCTGCTGGAGAGAAGGAAATTCATTGCAAACAAACAAATATGTCCTGCAGGCAATGACTGTTAGGCATATAATTTGCAACATAATTTCAAATATAGGAGTAGTTTCTTGTTGATCTTTTCACTTCCTGTCTTGTATGAAGCTTTGTAAGGCTACTCTCAACTAAAAGTACCTACATGTAGTTTCAGTATGATCAAATAACAAGTGATGGTTTTTCAGTCAATAAATTATTTCATGTTTCCTGCTTACATGCATAAAATCTTATTTCTTGCTTCCATGTCATAATCCCAGTCTGTACAAGTTTAGTAGCAAAATCGCTGTTCTAGAAACAATTTGAAGTGTGTATATAATACTAAGAGTATTTGACTATATGCATGAAAACAGTATCTGGTATTTCTATTTAAGACCTGCTGCTGATGTTACAACAATCGAGRTATTCTTGTTAGTATGTGAAACCTGACCTTTCTCCCTTCTAAACGTCTCATCTAGGAAAAATCTCAGCAGAATTTCTCTCCTTCAGAATTTCAGGGTTTAGATTTATGAAATTAATTCATGTGCCTAAGATGCCACAGCAAAGTTCTAGTCTGTCTGTGTCTGTCCCTTATTTGAAAGAAAGGAGATGAGAGAAGAAAAAAAGCTCAGTGCACCCTGTCGTATGCACAGCCCAGACACCCRATATTTTTCTGTGCACAGATGTAGTGTTTCTTGCAGAATGAAAGCTCCTGCTTGTGCAGGAGCTTTAGTTAGGAGCTTTAGTTATATAAGACTTGCCACAATTGGAGAATGTCTAGGCACAGCAGCAAAATCAACATGATAGACCTTAGTCTTGGAAAGGACCATTATGTTCTACTAGTTTAATGATCCATGGTCTAAGAAGGATTGTGCTAATCATTATGACTTAATGAGTCAAAATACAGCCTTTTAAAAGACCCTAAATACGTATTTACATGGTACACTGAAGCTATTATGGTTGGTCAGTTAAATAATGCAAGTAATGTGTAGATTTCCTCAATAGAGGGTAACACTAATTTTAATTTAAAGAATCATCCTCATTTTTGAATAACTTCTGTTACTTCAAGATGTGGTGATAATAACATGCTCTTCTATGATACTTCAGTGCATCTTGTTACTAAGTTCTACTTGATTCTGATCATGATGAAACTGGCATTTCTTATAAAGACCTCAGTCCTGATAGCAGTAGTTTCTTTTAGATTTTTGATTAAAAATCTCAAACCCATACCAATACCATTTAGTTTGTGACTTCCTGTACTTACATATAGSTGCCAAAAAATAAAATGGAAGCCATTAATTCTGTTAAAATGGAATGTTATGTTGGATAGCTGGTCTCCTTCAGAAGGTTCAGTGATAGTTTAAACTTAACTCCTTATTTTTCTTTTTAGCTTCTCTTTTTCTAACTTTCTTGCATGCAGTTTGTAAAACATTGCCCAGTTTCACATTTTCTTTCCCTGCCTTTGCTGCATGAAATCCAAGTTCGTTATGCCCTTACAATGTTTTTACCAATGAGATGTATATTCTGAACTTGTATCTCTTTTATATGAAGTTTGATCAGCTATGTAAACTTGAACCATGATGAGGATGGGAGATTTTTTTTTAATAGTGATTACATTTGCAAAACTCTGTTTTTCTGTGTTAGACCCCTGCATGTTTGATTGTCTTTTTGATCTCTTGTCCTCTCCAATTAGCTTAACGTTTGGCTGAACAGATCCTGGCCATGTCCTTAGCTGGGGCTGTTGTGTTCTGAGTCCATATTCAGGAGTATCATAACTTGAATTATTGGCAGACATGCTGTTATAATTTTGATCTGAGAGGAGTGAGTTGTACACTTTAAGTATGGGTTGAAGTATTTTATCCTTTTTATGTACTTGATTCTTACAAATAGCTTCCTTCTTTAAAGCTGTTCATACAAGGGATAAAGCTAAACTGAGTTTTGTTATACATGTGCTCTTATTGGGAGAACAATTTTATTTCCTTTACTGTATGCCCTACTTTCAGATGTTTCTGTGAGATGAAATATGTAAACTCTTTTATTTTAAACAAGCAAAATCACGCTAGAGGCGTGACTAATTTTTGCTTTTACCTTTGTTCATTTTTGCTCTGTATAAACACCTCAGCAAGGTCTTTTGTGTTTAACTTGTTATGGAAACTAACTTTTGTGGTTTTGGTTTAAATGTGATGTCTGTTTGATACTGATTTTTGAGTTCTATTGCACACTAAAATCATATTTGTGGGAGGAGAGCAGGACATCAAAATGTATATAACTTGTCTCCTATAATCCTGGTTTGAACTAAGCTTGCTCCTTTTTGCAAGCAGATTTCTAAGCTAATGGTGTTTCTTCTTTTCCAGGAAGGTAGCTCCCAAAAACGAATGCTGCAAAGCTTTTGGAATGAGCAAATTTTRTATTTTAAAGCCATTTTAAAAACACTTAAAATGGTTTACAATATGATATGGTACAGTCCTTGCTTCTCTGAAGAGAGGTTGTCAAGGGAATGAGGACAAACTCTTTTCAGTTGTCCCCTGTGACAGGACAAGAGGCAGTGGGCAGAAAYTGAAGCACAGGAAGTTCCACCTGAATATGAGGAAGAATTTCTTCCCTGTGAGAGTGACAGGGCACTGGCACAGGTTGCCCAGAGAGACTATGGAGTCTCCTTCTCTGGAGATMTTCAAGGCCCACCTGGATGCAACCCTGTCTAACATGCTCTAGGTGACCCTGCTGAGCGGGGAGGTTGGACTAGATGATCTCCAGAGGTCCCTTCCAACCTTACTGATTCTATGATTCTCTACTATATTACTGTCTAGCATTCAGTGGTTTTGTCCTATAGTTAGCACCCAATGAAGCTTGGCTGTCAATAAAAAATAAAARACTTTATCATCAATTTTATTTTGAAATAAAGGAGAAACACAGATTTGGAATAATGCATCTCTTTAATTATTATTATTATTATTATTTTTAGATGATTGCAAAGGGAAAAAATGCTTCAGAACTGTTTCCTGCTGTTGTGAAGAACGTTGCCAGTAAAAATATTGAGGTATTCCTGTAGCTTATTAGACATACTGTTATGAAARATCCTTGTTTATGATAATTATATCTAATTGTGTCTGTGACTTCATCTTAAACCATGAAATAGCTGTGTTTTTTGTTTTTTTTAACTAGATCTTCTCAGAGTCTAAATTCAGTGACAATGTTATGGAAATTGTTTAATGTATAAGTATGGATACCTACTGGTGATTTGGTTTGAAGGGAGTAATAATTTTATTTTACATACAAAAACAAAAGGGAAATAGTTTTCAAGAGGACTGATTAGAGAAAGGAGGTGTTTAGGAGAACATGGTGTTAATTACATTTTTCTGAGGAAAGGCACTTTGGTGTATTCTAAGTGTAATGTTACCTGCAAAATTTGAATGGGGGTTGAACTACGTTATATTTGAAAGTATCTGTTGCAGATCAAGCCTGAGAGGAAAGAGTGAGGGGAAGAGGTTCTCCCTCTGCTAGCTGTGTATTATTCTTCCAAAAATGGAGTGTTTCAGCATTTGGTTTACTAAAATGGCATGATTTTAACTTCATTAAACAAGCTTCTGTAAGTTTCATGACCATACAAAATATATGACAAATCAAATTTGTTTAAAATTTTGTTCCACAAAATGTGTTGATTCTTCAGTTATTAAAATACAAACAAATTCTAAACTGCCGATGAAAATGCCTATGATTAGAGAAGACTTATAAAAAAGTAGCTTTCAAATTTCACAATCTTGTCAAAAGACAGGACTATTGAGATAAAAACAGGTACCATCTTGAGCTGTGAAGAAACTTATGCTTAGATGCATTGTAACCCCAGATCTCTGGGTTACTTTTGAGTATCTTACAAGATGTGGAGACTTGTAAGCAAGACCTTATGCACAATTTACCTTTGCATAAAAAGTCTTATATTTTATTGCTGGTATGTACAGTAAGGGGGATGGACCTAACATGTTTGTTTTTAGGCTAGGCATTAATATGCTCACCACTCTGTGAAGATGCGTGGAAAAGTATCCACATGATAGAYTGGGTGAAAAAGATGAGGAATTTTGGCAGGAAGTCCTGTTTGCTATTTCACTGTGAAAGACATGGAACCAAAATGCTCCTTTCTGTTGTGAAGCTACTTCCTGTGTTAGGATTACTCTCTTACTTATTTACTTTGTATGAAGAATTATGAAAGAAGTGATATGAAGAAGGGACCTACTGGAGAGCGATCAAACTTCCTGTAAAATAGCTGGATCCAAAACATCTGTGATAAGAGTTAATTTCTTGAGAGTCAAGTTGCTTGACTGAATTTATTCAACTTATGCTAAATTGCATGATTTCTTTTTAATTAGTAGGAGAATTATTTAACAAGACTTCCATGGATGAAACACTAGCAGAAACATGAGTTTCTTTCTGACTGCACACTATCTTCTTATTTTAGAAGTATACTTACTACTTTTTGCCCCAACATTAGGGGTTAGACACACAAGGTAGCTTGCYTCATAGCTTTTTCTTCATACTGAACTAGAGAGAACTGAACTAATTTCAAGTAAATTCAAGTTAAGAATGGAGACTGCATTCAACTAGAATGTGTTTAAGATCACAGGCTTGCCACGTGGCTTGAGAAATCAAGACCGAAAGCAGCATCTGCATTGTACAATGGAAAACTTTTATAAACAAATAACAAATTTGTCACTGTAATGCTCACTGCCAGTACTAAATGGTGTCAGCTGTAGTGCAGAGGTGCCAGATTTATAGTTGCCTTGACAAGTGAAAATCTGGATGAAAAGTCACAGTTATAAGTTTGCAGGTCAGAACTGCATAATGACTGACAAGTGGCAGTTTGAGGATAGCGCAGAGCAAGCATGCAACTTTATTGACTATATTCTGCCTCACAGGAACATAATCATGGTAGAATGCAGGGAATAGTTGTTTGAAGCACTGCACTTTAAGATGGCAAGTTAACAGATTGCATACTACAATTCTTACTTCTGCTCCTGTAAAACATGTTTTTCAGCCRTCTGTTATGAATGTGAACAAAGAAGTTGCTTTTCCCATGGCTTATGCCACAGAAGATTATATATCCTGCAATAATGACTTSAGCAAACCCCTACCTCTCCCTATTGTGTTGCGATATAGGATGTCACCAACATACCTGTTTTTTTTCTTTATATTGTATTGATAGATAGACAGAGGCAAGTTACACTCTAATTTTAGCTTTTAAAAAGTTGTTCTTATTTAGCTATTACTTTAAAATTGTTTTGCTTTTTCTTTTTTATGAAACAATGCATATATTTGCCTGAAGCTAAATACTGAGTTGTGGCAGGTTGGTATTTGGGATGCAAAGATGACAATATCAGAGTCTTACAGAACTTACKGTATTTAAATACTTTTAAAGACATTGTGAATACATTTTTAATAATAGGTGATGAAAGGTGCAGAGAATTCTAGGTGTTATTTTAATTTAAGATAGGAAATAGTGGAACTGGTCAAATATATTCTCTTCMCCTTTAAATTTTATGTACTGTAGGTCTGATTTTTGAATCATTCGAAACTTTGGACCCGAAAGGAATGCCTTAAAAAGTTTTCCTGAAAAGAGTGCTTATAAACTTATAAACTTATTGATCTATTAACTGCTATTAACTAGCAGAAAACTTCTCCATTTGTATTTAATAGGCCTTTTTGTTATATTTTAAGTAGATAATTATGAGTTCAGATGTCTTCCTTTATCCAGTGGTTAAAGTTCCCTCATAACTTACTTTTCTGCACTTTAGCACTAACATATGCCTGTGAGAGGAGGAGACTGTTAAACTGAAAAGATATCAGAGCATTTGGAAAAGACAGCTGACTGATTTCTCTCCTTTATCAGGATTATTGGATGAAATTTAGGTCAAAATGTAACTACCCTTAGAGCCAACCAGTTAGCGCTTCTGGCTCCCAGATACCTTTATCATGATCCAGTTYTGAGGGTAGTTTTGAAATTACTAGAAATTACTTGGAATAGGTTGTCAGATTTTTAGTATGCTGATCCTCATGCTGTTCGATTAATTTGTTTTGCCATTTTTTGTGCGCTCTGTAAGAACTCTTACAAAAATCTGTCTCCTACAAATTGCTATGATGCAGTAGCATAAAATGCATTAGTTTATCTAAGTGACTTTCCTGTCCAGAAATGGCCGCTGTTTTCTTTTAACTGTGCTTAATGCCCTGATAAAGGGAAATGGAGGTGAAAAAGCAGTAGAACACGTTCATTTGCCTTAAGAGAAGCAAAGGGCATCTTATTGTTTACAGAAGTGCCTTGTGATTTTTATTTTTTATAAGTACACACTGCCCTCAACTTGATTATGTGCATCATGTCATTGCATGGTAAGGATACAAAAAGTGACCTGATAAGCAATTGGTGGTATAGAACAAAAATAAGTCTTGGTCAATAACTCATGGAGTTTGATGTGCTTTTATTGATAAACTAATTAAACAGATCTGCCTGTGTTCCTCAAGCCTAATATGCCCCTGTTATGATTAGTTTTATAGAAAGGAGCATGTCAACATTGAATGAAGGTAAATGATAAAAGAACAGTGTAGTCACGAAGCCCTAAGTGCTTCCATTTCTAGTCACAGAGTGGTTTCAAGGAAAGGAGGCTTTCTTTGCACACCTGCAGTCATTCAGAGCATAGGCCTCTTGTGGTCAATGTTGATTGCTGCTTGTCTATAGCTGAACAACAAATAATTTAGGGTGGTGTAACCTTCTGTGATTTAATATTATGCTTTTTGCCAGAACTGGCACAAAGATGCATCTTCTGATAGTGGCGGTAATTATAGCACAGCTGTAGTTGAGGGTGTCTTTCAGAGTTTCCATTATAAACCCCAATAATCAGTTTACAACTCATATGTAAAAAATGCCTTCAATGCTTACTTGACACATAGTGGCCATGAGGGGGTAAAATTAATTAAAATGAAAACTCTCCTCTCCCCCTCCCCCAAATCATACTGAGGTTTTCTTAATCTTTGAACATCGCATCCTTTGTGGTAAGCTTATGAATGACTGCGTCTTTTGAACGTTTGTAATCACGCAAAGGTGTATCTAATACCCTTTGCTTTTGTACAAGGCACAGATAGAAGTGGTCGTTTAATCAGAGTTAAGTAGTGTAAGTTACTGCCCTTCAACTGGAAATTAAATTCACTTTTGGATGTGTTAAAGTAATTGACTTTGAGTTTCAAGAGTAAAGTAAAATGGGCCTGTTGAAATCCTTGGCAATTGCAGTTTAGCCTAATCTATGCCGTTTTTTCCTAAAAATGGATTAGGATTGCTCAGGTGGTCAGTTGCAACATGGCAATTTCTTAGATTATTCAAATCTCTATCTACTAATATGTAATACCAAGCAGTACTCTATTACTAGTCTTCATCTGAATCTRTGCTTAATTAGGTAATTTTGCAGCATCTCAGGATATTTTTATTACAAGATTTACAATAAATCATAAGACATTTGAGAAGACCATTTTGATATTATCAAGCATGTGACTATTCCAGAGACAGTGATTTTTCCATTCCTTCAAATAATAAAATATTGATAAAAATGTGCGATCTAGAGCTCAGTTTCATAGAAAACCTAAACTTTCTGATAATGATGATTTCTGTGTTTCTGTTTTCAGATAAAAAAACTTGTATATGTCTATCTGATGCGTTACGCAGAAGAGCAGCAAGATTTAGCGTTGTTGTCCATCAGTACTTTTCAGCGTGCTTTAAAGGTGAGTACCTTTTAAACAGCGTTTTGTGGAGAATTCTGAGGCGATAGCACAAAAACAAAAAGATCTGTGCAAGTTACTCTGGAAAGCTAAAGCATGTAGGTATCTGTAACTGCTAAAGCAGTCTCAAGTTACATCATTTACAGTTTTTTGTGCTGCCTCAAACCCTAGAAAGCAGCTAAACCTGCTTGAAATAGAACTGTTTCACTAAAGTAATGCAGCTGATTGGTGTGTGTAGGATGGAGACCTAGTTATTACCCTAAACCAGTTGTTTCTTCTAGTTTGTGTAAAAGATGCTTATGTGTAACAGAATTAGAACATAAGGAAAACCTATGTTACCCATATTAAAATATTCAATGTGTAGTGCATATTACTCTTAATAAAAAGTACCAAAGAAATAACATTTTGTACTATTTTTTTTTCAGATTAATGGGGAATGGGATTAGAGCACAAAAGCCAAGATTACCTTTGAAGTGTGACTATGGAGATTTAGAAAMATTTATTAATTCTTTGCCTTTAAGTTTGGCCATTTTTTAAAAAATTAAAAAAAAAAAAATTCTGCTGTACCTTGCAAGGCCAGGAGAGTAAAGTCAAGCCAACTATTAATGTTAGGTTTGTCTGGGTTTGTAATTAACTTCTGTTGCATCAATAATCCAGACTTTACTTCTTGTCAGAAAGTGTGTTGCAGTCAGAGCACCAGGTATGCAACACTAGAAGCATCCCACACTGACTAAAATATTCTGCCTCTTTCCTTCTACCTTTTATTTCAGTGCCATAGGTACTACATGTTTACYATCTGTGACTGTCATGAAAAGCTAAAATTTTGTTGAACTTTCTAGTGAGAGCTATGTAGAGGGAACATGTCTCTGATATAACTTTTAAAAAACTGTGGATAGGAACAAAAGAAGAGGGGATAGCTCAAAGTTCTGGCTGTGAGTAACTCAGTGGTGATACAGCAAGGAAATAAAATCTAAGCTGAATGAGATTTTGCAGCAACTAGAGAAATTTATTAAGCCAAACATAAAATATAATTGAATTTAATGTGTTCTGTTCAGTTTTTGTATGACTGTGCTTCCAACTTGGTAATGAATAATATAACTCTGGGCTTRCTTATGTGTGTGGGGGGGACCCCCCACAATGATCTTACTAGATTTTCTTTTTTCTGTATTATTTATTTTTTTTATAAACTTGTGTAATTGGAGATGAGTTTTGGCAATACTGACGAACACAAGACTGTTTTTCAAAACAACAGTCAAATTAAGTGGTTTCACCATCCAGGTATTTGTGCCTAGAAGTTACTATAAATTAGGAATTTTGAGAGCTTAGGTAAATTGGTTATTAAGTAGTAATAGTCAAAAACCTGTGTTGCCAACTCTCAAGCCTTGATAGAAATGTTCTTTGAACAGTGGCCTTCTGACAGGTAGCACACTGAATTAATGCAGCCATATCTTCAGTTTTCTAGATTTTAGAGGATTTAGTGCTTGGTTAAGCTTTCCTCCTCTCCCCCTCCYCCCCCCACCATGTGTCCCAAGTCAATGGTTATTGTACCAGTTTAGCATAACGGTGCCTCCAAGTGCAGCTTTTTTGTGCTATTGTTGGATATCCAAACTCACCCTAGCATTATGAAGGGAGGCAGAGAACTTAGAGCAAAGAAAGGTAGGAAATAGAAGACAATCTCAAAATACTAACTTAAAAATCTTGCATGTTCTTTACAAAATCTATTTTGTTGCCAGCTTTAGATTGTTTTGCAGTAAAGAGCAAAATGGATGTGTAGTTAGGAAGAAGTCGAGTAGGAGCGTCACAACAGAGAACCACATGTGCATCTGCTAATTGATTTAAGTAATAAAATTGAGACAAGTTTCTTTCAGAATACCTGAATTCCACAAAAGACTTCAGATCATTAAATAAAATATTAGTCTCTTTTAGTCCATCATTTTCATAGTTTGCTTGGATAAGTGCACTATGTTAATGCTTTCCTTTGTAGATTTTCATAATGCTTGCTGCTTCTTCCCTAACCAGGTTGATGAAACTTTATTGTGTGAAGTTTGGCACGTTTTCAAATCCCTGTGGCCTTAAGCTGAAAGCTTGACTGATAGTAYGAAAAGGGGGAGAAGGTGGTTTAATGTGCTCTCTCTAATTAGCATAAATGCTACAGAGGATTTAATGATGCATTTCCACACTTGTCTTTTTTCTTCTCTTCCCTTCCCTCCCATTTTTTTAGGATCCTAATCAGTTAATTCGTGCAAGTGCTTTAAGAGTTTTATCCAGTATCCGTGTGCCAATTATTGTTCCTATTATGATGCTTGCTATTAAAGAAGCTTCTTCTGATTTATCTCCTTATGTGAGGAAGAATGCAGCCCATGCAATCCAGAAACTATACAGGTAAGTAATTCTTACATGTGTTGAAAAGCAGTTTTAAAAATCATTGTGAGCTTTGTTTAATAACACAGAGGTATATGTGTGTGTATTTTTACAAATATGATATACATATATGCACACACGTTTATACACATACATCTCTGATCTATTTCTGAAGAAGTATAAAGAATATGTAGACATGCTGTCACCCAACTGATTTAGTGAGAGTTTAGATACTCTGGAATTCTTTATTCCCCAATTACTACAGTAAATATTTTCATACGCTTTTTGCCAGCAGTAGAGATTAAGAATATGTACTGTCTTGTATGAAATGAAGACACTGAGTACTTTGGGTTTTCTTTTTTAATCATTACGGTCTGTTTATAATGTCTTCCTGTAAATATGGTTTTGTTGTTTTTGAATATGATTCTTTACTATGTGGTAAGTATTGCATTTCTCTGTCCRTTGCAGTAGATTTTGGCAAATTCTTACGAGGGTAAGAAATAAAGGTATCAAGGGTACACTGTAAATTTCTTTTTTTTYCYTTTTTTCTTCTCTTCAGTAGCAAGTGATATAGCTAAACTATGTTGTTGTTGGGACAGAATATACAAAGTAGAAAAAGAAAACTGCTAAGAGGAAAGGTGCGGAGAGGCCATAGGCCATTGCTTTTGGCAACAGCCTGTGTTTCTGTTGAATTAAAGTGGCTAGGAAAGTGAAGACTTGGAAATGATGGACTGGATTTTTAGCTTAATAGTAGGCCTTGAGTTGGTTTAGTTTGAGTTCAGTTTCTTCTGTTGAAGTGAATTATAAGGCTGATAATGTGATTTCATCCTAGTTTAGTGTATCTTAGTGACTATACTGCATTTAAACCTTGCAAGTGCAAGGGCTGAATGCACTTTCATTGAAATATTCTGAAGATACTTTTGTTGGTCTTCTCTTCTGTTTTCATATTTCAGAACASATAGGTTCAATGTAGCAGCTTGTGCTTGATGCAGCCTGCAGATCACTTATTTGAATTAAATATTCCTATTTACTATATATGTTGTCCTGTTTCCTTTTTTACTTCTAAGGAGGAAGAGAGCATATTACACACTATGAAAACTGAAAAACTATGATATGTCAACATTCACTTGCAATACATGTAACAGGAATGCTTGTTTATGTTATTGTAGGAAGTCTGTGTCTGAAGAGTAGCACAAAGTGTAAACAAGTAAAATAGAGAAACTGATATACTGCCTTTTGCTTGTATACTACCCTCACTTGTTCTGGTTGCTGGCACCACAGGCACATGGGTCCCTGTGACTCTGATTTTTGACTCCAGTTGCTGGCACTTAGACTTTCATGCACACAGAATAGAGGCTCCCACACCTTGCAGACGAGATGGACTACCCTGATTGGGTACAGGGCAAGGTCAGACAAGGGTACTGACCAGCCACGTGTTTATACTTGAATGGCAACTTTTTTCCCATTATCCCCCTGTTTTCCCACTCTCTCTCCTTCCCAAACCACTCTGATTGGTTTATCCTCTAAACATCTTATAAGTCTTGTACAATCCCAAAATGCCCTTCCCTGTATCCCATAATAAGTTTCATAGCCATGTTGATACTAACACAGCTCAATCTGAGAGACTTCTCTTGAGAGCCTCTCTTGTTACTCGCTATGATGAGTGTCTCCTCTAGCCAGTGAGCCTGGTGGCTGTCCTGGGACAGCCTTGGGAAGAGCCAGGGCAGGGGCTCCTTTTTGCTGACTGAGTTGTTGGGGTTCCTCTGCCTGTCACTTCCTTAGGTATTCCTTTGTGTGAGTGGAGGTGGACCTTTTATGAGTTGATCACTCTCATGAAATGCCCCAGGGATAACTGGGTTACTGAGGTTCCCCTACCTGCTTTTGTTCTGAGCTCATTCGTGTGTGTGAAGACCAAGCTTTTTATCAAATAACTTAATAAGAGGAAATGACTCTTAAATTCCTTTGTGCTGTTTGACTAACTCCTTTTTGTTAGCACTTGATTGAAAGATGTTTCCAGCACGTACAAGAAATTTGGCCTGAACTATTTTCTATATGCAGTATATCATATAATAATAATAGCATATGTAATATTCATTATAACATTAGCATATATAATATATTAACATATATAATAATAATATAACAATAACTGTTTGAAAGAGTTTGGCAGTAATGACAGTCTGTGCCAACAAGGTGCAGCAGTATTTCTGTATCTAGTCAACAGGATAATCCAGAGAATCTTAATTTAAATTGATTCTTATTCTGTTTCTTTGCTTCATTGTAGACAAAGTTTTATTTTTACTAGTACAAACTGAAGAGCTTATTGATGCAAAAGTGAAAGATGCTGAAATCTAACTTAATTCTTAAAAGACCTTTTATTTCATCCAATTATCCAGATATGATTACCTCTTTGACTATAACTTGTATTTTTCTCTATTTGTCGTTCATATCACCTATGTGATATCAGTGGCCAGATGTCGTAATCATTCTTGCAAATATCTAAGATAAAAAGTTTATTTCCAACAGCACAGTCCAGAGAAACTGGCCACACTCCCTTCTAGTTCACATGAATTCTTCACTGGCAGTAAAATGGACATGTGGCTTACATAGTAATTCCTCTCTGTTTTCCCTTGTAATGAAAATAGTGTTCTGTAAAGGTAACCTTGATGGTTTTGAGGGACTGTACATTATTCACTTCACACAAACAACCTAGGCATCGTAACAGGAGTTTTCAAACTSTTGTAGTTGCAAACTCCACCTTACCTGAACTAGAGTAAACTTCATCATTAGTTGGGAGTCATAACTTTTAACAATAGTTAAAGTGTCCTTGGTAGTAGGATTTGGGAGCTGCTTATAGAAAGCATGTGAACTCTTATTATTTTGCGTTCAAAATTTATTCAGTACAGTGTCGTATCTTGTAGTACTGGTTTACCACAGGAATGGGGGGGGGGGGAAGTACAGTTTTCTAGATTGTGTGAAGAAGCTACAGTACTCATAACTGATGAAAGAGGTGGCTCAAATTAACCTGTCCACGGGCAGGAACAGTTGGCTCGCCTGCAAATAAGAGTCTTTAACAGGCAATTTCAGCAGACTTTTCAGCAGGGATGACAACTGATAGCTCCACAATTCAGTGATAAAAAATATATACCGTTGGCAAGGCTGTCTCTTGGTCTATTTGTAATAAGCAAGAAGTGTCAGAAGACTTGCTCTGTAGTTGGTCAGAATTAGAATTCTGCMGGGAATGGATTTTTGATTTGAAGATCAGTCAACAGTTTATATACTCCTCTACGTCCAATTACCTGTCTTCTGAGAGAGTTTGAGCAAGAAAAAGTAACAGTTTATTCTAATAGTGCCTATATGCTCCAGTTACTTCATGGTTTCCGTAACTTCTCTACCTGTTTGATAGTTCTGCAGTTTACTTACTGCTCCAGTCAGACTTCTTGATGTAGGTTCAATACTCCAGTCTTCCTTGTGTTCAGTGTCATGGTGTTTGGATGGATGTCTGACCTAAAAGAGCTTGTTCATTAGTGGTTCAATCAATCCTAACAGCATGAAGCTTACATAGCCAAACAGAAAAGATGTCAGGCATAGTGCGAACAGCAACATTTGTGCCCTATGCAATCAACATTACTGGATACATTGGAGTAATTTTATCSTTGGAAATGTCAGGTCTCTTGCTTATTTCACTTTGAATGCACTTCAAAGCTATTAGAATCCTCTGTCTATCCACAGAGAACTCTACTGTGTCCTCGCACTTAGTCATACCAAAATTGGGAGAAGGACTTTTTTTTTTTTAACAGTCTCATCATTGCTGTTGATGGGTACCACATTATTACTAACAGGTGCGATAATGGGATCAGGTCACTCTGAGCTCTTTTGCCTGTTCTGCTTTTTTTTTCCCCTCTCCAAGAGTTCTGCCTTTCTTATTTTAAAACATCAGCAAAGAGGAGATGGAGGAGTGGGAAGAGCCCTTACTGAATCACATCCAAAATTTTAAATTAGTATTTTTTTTAAAAAAAAAAAAAAAGCATAGTAATAGTAATTCACCTCTCTCTCTCTCTCTCTTTAAATTTTATACCAATTTTGAAGATTTAAAGGCATGTTAGACTTCTGATTTTTTCCTCTGAAGGTTTTGGTCTTCTGCAGAAGATCCATGACACTTGATAAAAAACAGAAGTTGTAACAGGAGATTATTGTAGAAGTACCTATGGAACTATGTGCTGGTGCTTTGCATGTGTCCATGGTAGTTGCTTCTAACAAAGGTTTACATTATCCATTTAGCATGCTCTAGTACTGCTAGGTATCAGATTTTTAACAAAGTAATACTCAACTAGATACTYGCTTTGTGAGTCTGCAGCTGGAGATGACGTACTGTGCATTAGGACAATTCATCACTCTATTAAAATTGAAGTGCACAATACTGACCAAGTGCTTCTTTACTTATCTTTGTAGTATCCACATTGAAATGAATTTTCAAAGATGTAAAACTACTTATATAATCTAAGGCCCGTTGGGCAGGTTTAGCTCAGTTGGTTAGAGTGTGGTGCTACTAATGCCAAGGTCGCAGGTTCAGTCCCCGTTATGGGCTGTGCTGAGGGTTGGACTAGATGACCTTCAGAGGTCCCTTCCAACCTTACCATTCTGTGAYTGATTGTATGATCTGTATAAATGGCTCTTTGAACGTGCTCAGTCTTTTGTCTTTTCTGCCTTTGCTTTGGGTTCTTCCATGCTCTGTAGATCCATGATGAAGAAGCAACTGGAATGGCAGGTTGGTCCTTATCTACTCCTTGTATCTTTGGTATGGTACATGAGAAACATAAGAAGCAAGTCATACAGTAATGAACGCTCTGGCAAAGTTTTCTCTGCTCTTCTTTTGAACGTACAGAGGGACAATACAAGGATAATTGTATTTTTTTTTTCTTCTGGCTTTACTGTTTATGATCTTTGTACTGTCCTGCATGTTCAAAAGGAGGTTCTTAAATAGTCTATATTTTTCATCAACTTGCTCATCAATTTTGTATATATACACTGGAAATAAGTTTCTAAACTATGAATTCTAGCACTTCTGTCTAAAGGGTAATGTAAAAGTACATTACTTGCAACTTTTCATCAATAATTAGATACTAAAAGTACAATTCTGCTCTGGCCTGATGTTCATTTACCATTGAATTATTTCCTGTTGAAGTGTTCTGCTACAGGAGCAGTGAGATCTTTGTGACTTAACATCTGAAGCTCAGGCAAGGTTTTTCTTTTCTTTTTTTTTTTCTTTTTTCTGATGGGTTGGCGTCTATTATTTTTTTCTTAAAATCCTAAAATCTTTGTAGGAGTCTAAGTATTAGGATTCTTTTTTTTTTTTTATTGTCACACTAGTTATGCATGTTTTGTAATCTTTATAACTTTGTTACCTCATTTCTGTAGTCTATGATCAGTTTTTATTCAGTGAAGTTCTTTTAATATCAGTTATTTAGAATGCTTGATTTTACTGAAAGTAGCTTCTTCAGCACTCTTTGTTTCCAGCTTGTGTCTAGAGGTCAACAAACCTAGTCTCTCAATATCTGTGTATCTGACCAAATATGTAAATRGAATATTGAAGAATAAATTGCCCTTTATTTTTTTTCCTTCTAGTCTTGATCCAGAGCAAAAGGAAATGTTAATTGAAGTGATAGAAAAGCTTTTGAAGGATAGAAGTACGGTAAGTGACAAATGTTGCTAGACAATAATTTTAAAGAGTTACACTACAGACTGTCATGCAGCAGTACATAATACACTTGCCTAACCCTTCCTGATATACTTCTAAATAGAGCTCTCATAGTATATTTGTTCATTGTACTATGGATGTAATGTTAATCATTTCCTTTAATATGACTGGTAATTTTGCTTCTGTCACAGGATTTTATTCTTAATCTGTGTTAATGTTTTCTTTGTGTATGCTTTTGTTTAAACTTAATTTTGAAATTGACGTTTATATGATATGAATCAATGTACAGGTATCTTCATATAGACATTTTTTCATGACAATTTCAGATAGCTGAATTGTTCCTATTTGATTATGAGATTGTAAGAATAAATTACTTCTGTATGATGCATAGTATTCTTGTTGATGTCAGTTAAGTGTATCACTTAACCCATGATATTTACAGTGCATATATTTGTTTGTTCTTGCAAATTTTCCTGCTTCCAATCTGGTAGGTAAAACTGATGTTCAATGACAATCTCAATTATTGTAGATGTAATACTCCTATTATGTTTTGCCTGCCTTATATAGAAACAGGATTTCTGTAAATTCATATGAACTTTCTGATGTGTCTTAATGGTCAGGAGTACACAATCAAATATTTTTCTTTCTGTATCCACTGTGAGCAAGTATCACAAGTCTAAGTCAAAAAGGTAATTCAGTAATGATGTCTCTATCATCTTCAGATAGAAACAGAGTTGTCAATTAAAATGTTTCTCATGTTCATGTTCTCGTTCAAGACTAATTCAGTGGATGTAGTGCTTTTTGATTAAATGGAAGTATTACTGGATATCAAATGGTGTGTTGATTTGTCTGCTATTAGCCCAGTGTTTCTTTATAATGTATAGAAATATATCTTCTGTTTTTCTAGTAGAGTCCAGGTGTCCAGTAAATAAGTGGTGGTGTTCCCTAATAAACATCTAGCAGTTTCCACTGAAAGGTTGCTGAAGAAGAGTGTCACAGCTTAATGGCTTGGCAGACAGTAAATCAGTTAGTTCTCCTGACTGCATTCATGCTTGACCTGCGCTCATTTGTCGGAGGCCTTTATACTTCTGTGGAGTTGCCCCCCAGTGGTTCTTTGTGTATTTTCTTTTTGTGGTTCATGCTCTTGGTGTGCATGCAATCTGTGAATGTGAGATTCAATTCTTCATACCTGTGGAAGCAGAACAGACAGAGAAGCCATGTCTGTGTCTTTCCATTGCTGGTGGCAGGAAAATGAAATCCTTGCATTTTCACTCTGTTCCCTAGTCCTTATTGCTTAGTATATGTGATTAATTGTTGGATAATTTGTCATATGCTTTAACAAAAAGTTATGGAGAAAAATGTATATAGTAGATATACATGGTGGTCTTCCTAGCACACTGCTCCCAGCACTTGGAGATATTTACAAGCTTAAGCTCATTACTTAGTAAATGCCATGATTCTGGTGCCCCTGTGACACTGAATAATGGACAGAGGACATGCTATTTGTGAGGACAGCAATTGGAGTAATAGCCAAGATCATGCTGKTTTTTTTCTAAACACATTCAAGAAGCTAAAAATGATGGTCTAGAATCAGATTTCCTGGACCTTTTCAGAAAAGCCTCCTTGGAGACATAATATGGTAGTTGCTGCAGCTTTTTTTCCCCCTCCAATTCCTTTTGGTCTTTATCCTTACAAGGCCTGATTCCAACCCGGGCTGAGACAGCTCCACTTTGAGAGTTTCTTTTTCAAGAAGCAATTATTATTCCAGAAGGGAACAGTGCAATGTGTTTTCAGGAGTCTCTGAATTAAACCCAAATATTATTATRTGCACTTTCACCCCAACTCCACAGCTTGTCATGAGCTAAAATGGATCCGTATTTGTTTAATCATTGATGGTTTGTTGAGCATGGAAAAGCTTCAGTTCAAGTAGTCGTCTTTTGCCATGTTCCACTAGATGTTCCCTCAAAGTCTCAAAATTTACTAACAGAAAGCCTAGAGTGCAAAAATAGTTTTATTACCAGATAGATCCAATTTAAATAAGCTCCTGCTCTCTGCCTCTAGGGAACATAGCAGTTTGCTCATAGTGTGGGAAACGATTGTCATTTTCAGCTACTGCATAGAACTTAAAAGTAAAGAGATGCAGCCAGTTGTGGGGGTTGTCCTTATACACAGGTCATGTAGGCTAATTTTAAGTCTTGCTCAARTTCCTCTTGAAATTTTTATCATTTTGAACTGCTTTTTGTATTTCCCTAGGGAAACTACATTTCATACACTTGGAGTTTATAAGGGGGAGGGCAGGGGAGACCAAGCTCCTCCTGCATACGGAACAGACTAAAGCTTTTGGGTAACATTTTGCAGTCTTCAYGAGGAGTTATGCGTTGTCTTCACAGGAGATTTAGGAAGGGGTCCTGAGCTGTAGAACAACAGCATATGAATTCTTGTCTTGAATACCTTTTTGAAATACCTGTTAATGGTATTTCTCAAGTTTTTGCATTTTCTGTTGCCTGTTGGACGGTGAGGTGGCCTGAAATTTGTAGGGCAATTATGTGCAGCCCAGACCATGTATTTACTGGACAGTCTTTGGATTCCTGCAGATCAAYTGCACAGAAGCTGTTTCTATGTATCGTATTACTTATCAACTCCTGCTTTTCAGGTAGATTTGCCTTGTGTTTGATTGTCTTAATCTGTTGTCAGCAGGTGGTGGAGTTTGGAAATTGGTGGTATTTTCATTAAATAGTCGCTTTGCAAGGGTAGGAGGATCTTGGTGACTGTTTAACAAGGGCTGCTGAACATTAAYGATCGTCTACCTTCTTCTCTCCCTCATGCCCCATGGAAATGTCAGTTTAGTTTTGGCATTTCTCTGTACTTAAAAGGCCAATAAACCTAGAACAAGCCACAGGCAATGCATTGTATATAATACCGGGGGTAGGGGGAACTCCAACATACAAATGGATTAAGATCAAACACTAATCATTCTAAATCTGATTGTAGGGGTAGTGTAGTTATCAACATTAGTGATAAATGTAACAATTAAGAATACTTGGTTGGTCAAATGATGTTTGAGCACTCAGTTTAATAAAAAATATTTTTATACAATTTGTTCCTTTTCTATAACCTTCTGACCTCATGTATGTTTTTTT
This sequence comes from Rhea americana, assembly GCF_003343005.1. Classification (NCBI taxonomy): domain Eukaryota; kingdom Metazoa; phylum Chordata; class Aves; order Rheiformes; family Rheidae; genus Rhea; species Rhea americana. The sequence continues at coordinate 555,518 of NW_028186912.1, forward strand.
AAAACTTATTGACAAAATTTCTACATTAAAATGACAGGAATCAGCTACTAAACAGAAATGCTTCTAAATTTATGCAAAGCAGAACTTATTTTATAATAGAACATACTGCTGTGGAATGGGAATTTTACTAAAGTAAAATGAAGCCAATTTATCAAACTGCCAAATAAGTTCATTTGTTAAGTTTTAATCAGTGGTAAATTTTAATATAAGCTGAGGTTTACCACTGTAATTATACAAAACAATAATAAATAAAAAAGTTAATCATATCTATATGCATAACAGTGCAGCATTAAAAAAAAAAAAAAGGTAAGTTTTCCATGTCAGTACTGAAAAGAATCTTGTGCTTCCTTGCACAACTGACTTGAATTTGTTGGTCCAAACTAAACATTCCAGAGTCTAAAGTTGAGTATCAGAAGCTGCAATTAAAAAGAAAAGACAGAAAAGGGGCCTGTAGTTTTYCTGCTTTATCAGGTTTTAGTCTCAATATTTTGTTTTTAAATCGGGAAACTTCAAGGAATATCCATGTTTACCACCACTACTTTAAGTCTTGATTTAAATATGATTTTGGAAGTATTACATGTTTTTCAAAGGTTATTGCATTAGTTCTAAGGTTGTATATTGAAAGACTTCCTTCGTTGATGCATGATAATTCTTTTGGATGAGAATGTAACCATGATCCTTTGATTTCGGCTGGACTACCTCTATAATGGTTACTTAGTATATCTATTTTTTTACAAACACTTGCAGGATTGAGACTGAGATTAATAACTTGTGTAATGGAATATTTTTAGAATGAAAAATATATTTAAATCTGTAAATGTGTACATTGTGCAGTGAGTTAGACTTAGTTTAGCTGTTCTTACCTTGGTTGTTGGTTTGACTTTTGGGCTTTTAATACAACTACTGCATAGTGTGCTCCCATTACAATATATTTTTGAATGATCGATACAAGCAAAAATACTTAAGAACATGTGAACCAACAACTTATTTTATTACGTTAATACTTTAATGTTTGCATTAGATTACAAAAGAAAAAAATGCACCTTTTTATAATTAAAAAAACTTAAAGAATTGGAAAGTTTTTAATTTCCTTTTACAGAAGTTATATAAAAAAATTGAGTATTTGTCGTCTTGTTGCCATTACCTCTATTAAGTTAAAAGTCCTTTTGTAAACATTTTAGTGTAATTATTTGTACTAGGAAAATAAACATATGCTAAAATGCAAACTTAATTTGCTCTCTTTGTCATAAACTGTCAGGAGTTGCATACTGTTATAGAGTTTAATTAGATGAGAGTTTGGAATGCAAAAAAAGATAAATATTTTCTATAGATTCATCTCAGGTTTTTAGTTGTGAAACACACACTGCTGCATTTTAGTTCCTTTTGGCAATGAGTTTRTGATATACCTTATTCTAGTCCAAATACTGAACTATTTTCTCTTTTTTTATCTCCTTCTGGCTTCCTTAAATAAATAAAGTGAGTAACCAAAATTTAAAACCAAGAAAGTAATATATCAGCATTTTGTGTTTATCTCCAGAGGAGCTGCTTATTCAGTGAAACTGCATGATAAATATATAAGTAGATTTCTGTTGTTCTACTTTTTTTTCCATTAACATTGCAATTTGATATATTCTGCATATGGATATTGGGTGTATGCAATTTGATATAGCCTGCATATGGATGATGGSCATATTTAAAATGTCCGAGTTTGTTGCTGCTTTCCATTGTCTTTAGTGCTGAACTAATCTTATTTTGTTTGAACAAATACCTTTTGGACACAAGAAAGGCTTATAAGTATGAAAATCTTATGTAGTGTGTGTATTCATGAATTTATTCTTTTCATCACCAAGAAGGGAGCTAGTAAATGTCCCCATAAATTTTGCAGTATAGTCTAAGTTGTTGCTATTCTAGCCCCTTTTCTGGGACCATCTAGCATTATGGAGTGCAGTACTAGTTTTGAACTCTTTTAAGGAAGAAGAATGTTAGAGAAATTTCAGAACACGTTAGTCAGAATTGCCGATACTTATCAGTTCTCAAGTATGTACTCCTGATGTCATGTCCCCAGAAACCTCTGAAGAAATAYTGGATGGGATGGAGGCAAATTTGTTGTGGAGACTTGATAGTGAATTGAGTTACTGCATGGCATCTATTTTTTGCTGCTTAAGACTTATGCAGCCTTTTCAAAGGGTTGAATTTTCTGTTAGCTTCTGCTTAACGTATTTTGCCCATTAATGAGAATACTTAAATCACATTAAACTAGTCTTAATATCTCTGATGTGAAAATTTACCCTGAAATCTACCTAAATTTACTCCCACATATAATAAATGCAATTCAGTAGCAGCATGGATACCATTCTGGTGATAAAAAGGGTTTATACAAACGAGTACTGAGATTGGTTTTACAAACTGTATAGTTACTAGATGAAGCACCGATTCTTGGGAAGTCGGGCCACTAACATTAAAAAACGATCCTAGATGAAGCACCGATTCTTGGGAAGTCGGGCCACTAACATTAAAAAACGATCCTAGGAACTGGTGATAGGTTTTGCAATGAGAGTCTTGATCCTTTAAACTAAAGCAGAGCCTCGGGGGTTATGGGAAAAGAAGGCTGGGCCCTTTCCTTTCTGACAGTAGGCTTCTTTTAGTAAGTTAATGTTTTCATTTTAAACTGAAATGTGTGGCTAAGTCAGTGTTTTCATAACTTATTGATTTAATGTTGGTAAAAGCATCACTTTTGTGAAAAAAATCASTAAGTTTGTGCAGGTGTTTTATTGTGATAGATCTATTATCCAGCTATTAGAAGATAAATGACTGATCTTTTCCAGTTTCCTTGCTTTCAGAAAATTGAAATAGGAAGGGGAATATCATTTGGGCTGTATGATTAGGGCAGGTGGGATGGCTATTAATTTAAGAGAGAGGAATCTTGGCAGCATAGGCCAACTTGCACTATATTATCAATCAAACCTCGATGCACTTCTTGTGATGACCCAGCACTCTCAGGTTTTCGCGGCGTTAATTAGAATTCATGACAAAATAGATGCAAGGAAACGTTTTGTACCCTTCATAATTTTATAGAAAATTTATTGTTATTAGAGGAACCATTTGCTTAGTGTGATTTTTTTCATTACCAGCTTGTCAACTAGCATAGATAATCTGGAGAAAATATGAACTCCATAGATTGGGTGTCACTTTTGTTGATGGTTCATGTAGTTTACCTTGGAGCACAGCTAATGGCTGAAGTTCATAGCAACAGCACAGAAAAACGTGGTAACCAGTGGAAGACAAATGAACCATGTTTATTGCTTTAATATAAAAAATACATAAATGGAAAGCAGCATTTGAATTTGATGAGCTCATTGCTAGTTTTGTTGGAGTGATTTATATTTTCTCCTTATACAAAAAGCTGCTATTGACACAGTGAGATGGAAATTAACTGTCTGTTTTTTGGAAACCAATATTTTTTGGTTTTATATTCTGATCGGATCATTTTGTTTTAATTCTAAATATTTTTATGGAATGTTGAGCATTTAATAAACAAAGATTATTAGCTGTTCCTCTGATGTTTAGATGTATAGTAGGGTCGTACTATAGTGGAAACGGTATGAACTAGAAAATAATCTCTTATTAAGAAAGCATGAGGAAATTTTTTGAGAGAGATCCTTTTGTTATCAATGCACTTTGAATCTGTTCTATATTCTCCCATTTTCTTCCCCTAAAATGAAAAGCTTAATTTAGGAAAATGCAGTAATGAGGAGAGGGACGTGATCTTAAGCTTGTGGTGGTGTATGGCAATTCCTGAGTAACTCACAAAACTAGGTTCTCACCACAGGAATAAAAATTTTGATCATCCAGTGTACCTCTTACATTTTGTGGTATATGTTTGAGGTTTTTGTTAATATCTTTTAAGTGTTCTGTTTTGGAACTGTCAATCCCACGTGACAGCATTCTCATTGTAAACCTGAGTAGTTGACTGATGCGAGTTGATGTATCAAAGTGAAGCATTCAATGTTCTTGTATTTCAGTATGACTGAAATTGTTTGTACCAAGCTGTATTTTACCTGTGGTAATTGAACTTTTAAAAAGCCAGTGCTGTTCCTGTGAGATGATTCAGGTAGTCTTCTGTTTGTTGTTGCTGCTCCAGGTCTGTTGCAGAAACAAGGTACAGACTAACTTCACATCACCTCTGTGTTCCAGCATAAATTCTTAAACTTTTCTACTCCTTGTGAATTGCAAAGGGGCTGTTGAGTCTGTAGTTTTGCAGATTAGGTAGAGGGCAGTTGCTGAGTGTGAGATACATACTGTTCTCTGAGAAGCAGAGGATTAATATTTACTCAGCATTTTAGTGAGTCAACTCAGTTGAAATTGATTTAGGAATGTATTTTAGGTATCCGTTCTGTGGAAAATTTCTCAGTTCTTAAAGAAATCTAAATTAGTGTTAAATGTGTTATTCTATTATGTCAGCTTTCAAGCTATATCCTATCTAAATAATGGAGAAATACACTTAATAGCTACAATACTAGTAGCAGTAGAAGACRAAGGTATCTACTCCAAAACTACAGTTGGCTACCAGCACCTGTATTGCCCTTCACCTGTGAGCCTAAGTGGATGTTCAAATACTAGGTTGGGAGACTACTTTTATGATACAAATCAATCTCTGTGTGCATATGTCTCTGTCTCTCCTCCTTTCTCCCCCATTCTCTCCTTATATCCTTCTTCCTTTACAGGTAAAACCCATCAAATAAGCCTATGCCATCTTGTAGTGTGTAGGTGTGGAATATCTATAACAAAGTCTATGGGACTATGAGAAAGCAAGTTCATCCCTTTCTTCTAAAACGTAGAATGTAGTCCACCAGATTGTCCTCTGCAAGTTGGCCTGAACTGCAGTTCTGGGTTTTATATCCTAATGAAATTGCTTTGCCCCTTGTGAGAGAGAACTTTTCCCTCCCTTCTCCTCCTTCCTCAGCTTATCTGGCTTAACTGAATACCTGCTCAGGACAGAGTGATGTGCCAGAAGATTTGCCACTATATTCTGCTGTGCTTTGGACCAGTCAGATTCCACAGCTAAACATCAGCTGAGAACAGTTTTAAATTATATAGTAACTCAAGACAGATGATTATTAAGAAGAAATGTTAATGCAACAAAAATCAAGATTTTTTTTTTTTTGGTGATACAGCAAAACATAGGAAATTACTTTAGGCTGTAAAGTGTGTTTTATTTAGCTGTCTAAAATCTTTGCACCCTGGAATGAATTGTATACTTGCTGGGACCGGCAGGTACCAGTATGTGGATGGGGCCAGAGACAATAAATGCAACTTCACGTTTATTCTTATCGGTAATTCATAAAATCCCTACAGAGCCTGAAACTTGTTTAGCATAATAGCAAGACTATATTCTGAGCTGTTTTCTTTCAATTGTAATGTTGGGTGCATACTAATAAACCAAATGTCAGCCAAATACAGTGAGGGAAAAACATAACATATGAATATCTTGTATTTAATATTTCTCAAAAAGTACCATTTCAATAAACTGCATTTCTACTTAATTGCTTACTTTAAGTCATTGGGGAAATTTTAGAGGTTGAAATGCAGATCCCCAGTGGTTAGATAAAATATGACATTAATTTGCTGCCAGAAGGCTATATTGCATGCATGCTAACTGCATACATATCAGCTGCTTCATATAAAGTATCATCATGTAAGTTATTTGACTTAACATGTWCTTTGACACAAACCAAATCTTAATTAAAGCAATTAAGAGAGGGGAAAATAGTAATTCTAGGCAAAACATGACATGTCCTTGTAATGCATGGTCAGCTTTGGAAGCTTTCTCACAGTTAAAATAACTTGCTGAGAGCATTTTAGCAGACATCCTTGTAAAGGTTTCCTTTTTCATTCTTAACCTCCTACCAGAAGGTTTGAATAAGCCTTTAACTGTTAGAATTCTGAGAATGTATTTAATTTTCTCATGAAAACAAAGTTATTTTTATGATCACAGTCTCTATGAGGATATTTTTATATGTGTGTGTACGTATATAATATTTATATAAAAGATTTATGCCTTTGGGGGGGGGGGAAGGTGGGAGGATCTACTAGAGCATAAATGATCGTTTCTGAAACTTTAAAATTAATACAAAAGTGCCCAGAAAGCATGCAGAAATTCTGCTTGTGTTCTTTGAGGGAAAAATATTGAAGTTTCACTGTACTGTATTGCTGTATTTTATGCCTTTTTGTGCAAAATGTTTTCATGAAGTTCTAAGATAAAATTTCATGTGACAGTTAATTTAGCTGTATCAAGAGAAGTTTGCATTCCAGTAGTGCTGGGAAATTTACCCCTGACTACTTTGCAGTTTGATCATACCAACATTAGTAAGGGGATCCCAACAGACCTTGTCAGGCACATCACTGCATTATACTTGTTGGTTTTTGTTATATCTAATTTAATTGCAAGTTCTCTGATAATTTATTTGGAAACTATAACTGTGAGGGAAAAAAATTATGCTTACATTATGTTGTGTGTTCAGGGCTGGGAGCTAAGATTTAAATGTGTAATAGAAACAGTAAATGTTTGCTCTGTTCTAATGAATTTACCATAAATCTATTTTGCATGAGATAACATTTCTGTGGGCTTAGGGAAATCTTCCTCTTCACCCCCCAAATAGAATCAATTTGACATTCAACATATCTTGCAATAGTGAGAATTGCTAGTATTAATTCTGATGATCAGTTGTGGGATGGTATGTAGAAGGAATACTGAYCTTCTGGTTTACATTTTGTCTTCTAGCTGGTAGCTGGGAGTGTTGTGATGGCATTTGAGGAAGTTTGTCCAGATAGAATAGATCTGATTCACAAGAACTACCGAAAGCTGTGTAACTTGTTGGTTGATGTGGAAGAGTGGGGTCAAGTTGTTATAATCCACATGTTAACTCGATACGCACGTACACAGTTTGTGAGCCCATGGAAGAAGGTAAGTTTGTGACTTTTCAATTATTTTTCTGTTGTGTGCTCACATTCTCAATTATTTTCATTGTCTGTTGTCATTTGCTCTCTGATTAAGATGTATTTTTGTGCAGACTTTATTGAAGTAGAAATCAGATGCAAAAGTCTTAGCTCTTTAAGGCTTCAGTGACGTGAGGCTTCCATGCTTCTTCATAGCATAAGAATTCTCTTTGCAGGGTATAACCTGTTGCTGTTTTGATTTATCCCTGACATACCCTACAGTGCAGTAATCATAGGCAGAAGAGAGCACCTTTTTTTTCTGTGAGTCTTTGAGTCACACGGCTTTTTCCCAGTTTTTGTGTGACTCAGAAAGGTTTGCTATTCTGTCCCGAAACTGGATAGAATCTACTTGACCTCTTTCAGACTTCTTTCTCCTTTTCTTTGGTAAGTGTTGGAATACAGACTGCAATTTGCCAGATTCCAGAGTTCCTTCAAGCAGTGCCTTTTCACAGACTTTGCCTGGGAATGCAACTTAAACACAGTGGTACTTGGTATTAACAGATATATAATGTATTAGGTAAAAATCRTAAGTAGATATATTTGGACAAGCTACTAATTTCAGTCAGACTTGGTTTACAACTGTGTTCATTTCATCTTAAATAAGCAAGGAGTATAAGATGCTTCAGGATTAGAAAGATAGAAATATAGCAAAAATTTCTGATGTAGAGTCATGATTTTTACACTACTGTTTGGGTTCTGTAACTTAATGTTTTCATTTTAGGTGAAAATTAAACTATTTTTAACATCTTTCGAGAAAATTGTTCAAAATAAGCTTTTTTTTTTTTAGGTAATGAGACAAAGTACTTTAGGAGAACATATTATCTGAGGGAGGCAGAATGTTTATTACAGGTTGCTTACTAAAGAAAATAACTTGCATTCGTAGCTTCAAGTACTTTAACTTTTAAAAAGAATTAAGATCAGTGCCTAATGTCCATCATACCTAAGGATATGACTTAAAATTGGTTTAWACCAATTTTTAGTTTGGGATTGGAGGAGGGAAGAGTAGAAAAAGGGGTCCTACCGTTTTGGACAGAATTTGGAGGTCTTGATGGGATTAGGTGTCTCAAAGACTGTAGTGTGCTCTTTTCATTAAAACTGGGTGGATGACAATTATTACTGTGGCTTGTGCTGTAGGAAGTTAGAARGTTCATGCAACAGTATTGGTTGTCAGCTTGCTACCTCTGTCAACCTAAAATTTGTTCATCAGTGGTATGGTATTATGCTTGGTCTCTACTTTCATGAGCTTCAGTGCAAAATTTGGGTTGTCCACCTACTCGGCAATTAAGTTAGCAGAAATATTTTTTTCAGGAGCTAGTTAAAAATGCATGCCTTTGTCAACAGATTCTTAAATGAACACATCATACAACAGGGCGTCATGTGTAGTAGAAGAGATTTTTAATTTAGTTTATTTGCATCATTATGGATCAGTATTTAGGCTGTTTATATGTAAATGTATGATTTGAGGAACAATTAAATGTTGACAAAGTAGATTGCAGGCATATCAATTGCAGTACATTTTCCATAATTTTTCTAACTGACATCTTTGATGATAAATAGTGGATGCCAAGTCAAAGCCGATTATACAGTGCACTAGGAATTCATGGTGCTGTCAGGGAGAAGACCGATTGACTTTAAATTTACATATTAATGAGAAGATTTGTTAAGAGGGTGCTTGACTATAGAAAATAACAGCATATTTATAGGGCGCGACATTTTATAAATAAAGCTGATGCAGGAAAATGGAAATTAAACCTATCAGATTAATAAATTCAAGACTGCTAAAATGCATATTTGCATTTTTATTTACTAAAATTTACCTTACTTTTTCAGAAATATACCCTTCCATTGCTTAAGTTGAGCTAACTCACAACAAGAAATGATTTAAYGTTTTGAATTGATTTCCAAACAAATGTTTGGAAAACTACCAGGTTATGAAGAAAATTCTTTTTTGATAAATATGCTTAAAATTGTTGTAGAAGTCCAATGGAGTTATTTATGAATTAAGGAAATATATTTATTTTTTTTAACTTCTCCGATAGGTAGTATTTTCAATTCTRGTGATGAACACTATGATGAAAAATGTCCTTGTTTTATTACTCATGAAATACTTAATCTCCTTTGAAGTGGTTAGTTGTGAACAGCAGTTTCTGAAAAACCTTGTTTCGCATCAACTGTGTCCATTGGTAACAGTTATTAAACTGAGTGGGCCAAGTCAGACATATTCTAGAGTGAAAATATCTACTYAGAACTAATTGGAGCAACTATTTAAACATTTTTCTATGTAGATATATTTGATAGGTAATACTGTAACATGGTCCAACTTAAGCTTTTTGCCCTGCTCTTTTCCTAGGAACTGTTGGGATAGCCGAGTGGTTTGTGGACATCTCCTGAACCTTTACAGCTTATGGCCTAGTTCATAGCCTGATACATGAAATACCAAAGTCACTGTTAGTTTGCATGACTGTGTTGAGCTGCAGCCCGGCAGCAGTTCAGGAGCCGGTTTGCGAGCTGTTCAGCCATCCCTTTCTTGGCGGCAGCAGTCACTGGAGATGGAGATGGCAGGAGGCAGGGCCTGCAGCAGCCACTGCAGCACATACGCACTGCCACACAGGCATGCCGTCTTGAAGACTTGCTGTTKTCCAAAACAACTCAATCAACTGGAAGTTGCCAACAGTCATTGTAGCTCACAGAAAGACTGGGAGCTGAAGTCRTGTAGAAAAATGGTAACTTTCAGATCAAAAGCAGGTAGCCTGTTACCAGCTTCTACTGAGCTGTCTTCTGCAGATGCAGATGTGAAATCCTATACATCAACTGATTTACATTAGCCTAGTTTGGCTGATAAGATCAAAAGACTAAAATTTAGAAAAGTTAGTATACAGTGAAGTTACGTGTTATGCTACTTATTGCTTGCATTCTTAGTATTCCTGTCTGAATTGGAAGATTATGGATTCAGTTTCCGTTTTGTTGAAGCCCTTTGGGCATAAAAGGTACTGGCAAGCCATTTTATGACAATATTGGTTTTGTTTTATCTACAGCTTGTACTGTTTAATAGGATGACAATAACTTAGAACACAAATTTATAACAAAAAATGGCTTAAAGTCAGTTATGGAGAGCAAAATGCTTGAAACTTGGAAATCTTTGGTTATTGTGGATGTAATCTGAGACAGTATTTTCATGAGCACTGTATGATAGACTCCCCAGCCCCTGAAAGGAAACATTATTTTCTTTCTACCTTCCCTCCTCTCCTTTGTTTGGACTGGTGTTTCTAAAAGACAATTTGGATTGTCTTAGATCTGGACAATCTGGAGAATTGATGCAATGGAAAAATAACTTGAGGGACAGGGAGGGTTATATTTTTGCCACATGAGTTGCCTGGTCTGATCAGCTTTGACTGGCACAARAGAAGTACAGTTTGTAGAAAAAAATGCCACTCATCTTTGCAGCAATGTTTATTGCTGTGATTTCCCTTATTCCCCTGACAAACTTGTAGAATAGCAACAGTGCATAGAATCTGTTTAAGGAAGGTCTTTGCCAGTCAAAGTTGCTGTGTAATCTCYCCAATGCTGTAATCTTATCTTCTTGACTCATAGTGAGGGCTTTTATTATTGTATAAAGGGTGAGACACATTCATTCTAGCGATTTGTTGTAGTTAAGTTGTTAAAAACCAATGATCTAGCTAGAGATAAACACAATTTTATAGATGAAAACTAAAATAAGCTTCCTTAGTTCCCTCTTTGCAAAAGTGAACCTTTTGGTTAGTTTTTTTCCTCTATTTGGGGAAGACATACTTGGTTGCTGTGAGGAAGCTTTAACATCCTCAATCTGAGAGCATGTAATTCAACTAATATAGTACCAGGCAGAATTCTTGCTCAGTTGCAGTATGTTTCTAAAGGGCCATGGGGAACAGTAAATAGTTTTTTAAAAAATGTTAAACTATCTTGTATCTTTCATTTCTTTGGCAGTGTATCCACAAGCTTGTTCCAGTTTATGACTGGGAAAATGCCAGATGACCAGACAGGGGTAACTTGAGCCTGAATGGTAGCAATGCCTGCTTTTCTGGCATCAGCAAAAATAGCACCTGTTTTTGGTGGGAGAATATCACTGAAGCAAATCAGCTCATGTGTTGTACTGTCTTCAACTGACTTCGATTTATGTACTAGGGTGAAGGAAAAAATACCTTACTGGATTTAATGTATCTTGATGATGTTTAGACAAGTAGGGCAGACCTTTGGGTGAGGATATCAAACTTTCATCTCATACTGTACCAATCCGCCTGTCCTTAAATTGGCAATCAGTGTTCTGCTAAGATTTCACGTCACTTTGTGTCTTAAACTGAAGGCTCCTAACATCTAGAACTAGAGTGGTAGTCCAAATATCATTTAAATGTTGGATGATCATTGTAGTAACTTTAAAACAAATGTTGTAGTTAATTTCCTTACAGCTATATTGCATGTRCAATAACAGTCTTCAGTTAGGATTTGAAGAGGTAAAGAATTGCTCAGCTATGCTGCTTTTCCCTGATTATTCTCTTTATGGAAGGAATGTATTAGAGAATTTATCTTTCTTCCAAATATTACTTCTAATGTGGATTTGCAGTCAAATATAATCACTAGTGTTTTGATATCTTGCCTCACTCTGCATCATTCTGAAAAGTAGGTCTGTGTAGTAGCCATTACCCAATACTGAAAAATGAGTGTGTAAGTATAGTTTCTTCTTGCTCTCRTTTTCCCAGGCAGGAAAGAACAACAGTACCATATAGGACACTCTAGTTTTAGAATGCATGTTTGAGAGGGACCCAAGTTACTTTTGGAAATTACTGGACAAATTAGAAAAATTATCTCTGAAATTGTGTGAGTGTGTTTCATAATGTCTGTTGGACAGAGAAGCAGAGAAGAGAACTGCATATTTGGAAGACTTTGGTTTTTATACTTCTATTTTTTATATACAGTTGTAGTGTTTTTAGGAAAAAATGAATTTAATCATTCCCTAACTCTTTTTCTCCTGAAATGTCATCTCTCTTTATCTTCAGTTGAAGATTTCTCTTCAAGAACAGAGGATTTCAAGCCTCCCAAAAGGACAGATGAGAGCTTCAGAGAGATTAACTTCTTAGGACAGTAGGACAGACACTTTCCTCTCTCTCTTCCCCCACTCCACATTAGCTTTGTTTCTTACTTGTAGTAAGCTTTGTGTCAAGTAATTAACTGCGTCATTATTGGAAGACACGATTATTTGCAACTCTGCCTCTTCCCTTTAGTTATTAGGAAAGTTTKGATTAAAATGTAAACAATCCTAAGGCTCCTGATAGGGATAAGGGAGAAGGAAAAAAAAAAAAATATGAGTACGTGTGTATGTATAAGGCACAGGGAAGGTATCTCTCTTTTTACATTTAAGATTATGTGCATTCCTTCCAGAGGAAAAGGAGTTGAATTGTTTTCAGGAGTTGACCTGTGCTGTACATAGTGTTACTAGAGGGCATATTGGGGATTTTAGAAAGTAAAAGGCACTGTGAACCCTTCTGTATAGCTGGAGATCTTTGAGATCCCTGTTTCTCTGTGACTTATACTCTACTGGTAGTAGTCAAAACCTGTCATGAATTATAAATATGCTTTGAGTTGGATCCCCCAGATAATTGGCAATCACCTAGTTCATTTGTGGTACGACTGTATGGAAGAGAACCTTTGCTCCACAGTTGAYTTTAAAGTGCTTCCTGTAGTGATGGCATAGATTGTACTGCCTCTTCAGGTATTTACCTAAGATCAGCCTAAGAGAAAATGCCCTGAAACCACTCAAGCRTTTAACCAGATTTCTGAACAAAAGTTCCAAATTCCACTTTAAYTTTTAGACTTGAAAAAAAGCTGTGGAACTTTCAGCCAGTATCAGAAGCGGGTGGTATCCTTTCCCTTTAGTTATCCTTTCACCATTGCTCCTTTTCCATATCTTTTCTTCTTGTTCTTCTTGTTTTCTGTTCTTTCTCTTTCCTTATATGCTAAACATTTTTCTGTTCTTTCCTTTGTAAATCTGATTTCTTTGTGCTCTCATTAAAATACCTTTTCCACACACTATTAAAGTGAGAATGTCTTTTTAGTAAGAGGAGTAAGAGGATGTTATTTTATACCTGACTTACATTTGGAGAAGAATGGAACTGTTTTCAATATATGGATCTAAAAATCATGATTTATTATTTTGATTCCAGTTGCAGGCATTGTGAGACTTTGTTGCAATAACTAGGGACTTGAGTTGTCCCCTCTTTTTACAGTGTGGTCATGTACTTTAGTTGCTTCTACTTACAGAAATGAGAATGAGTATTAGAACCTATCTTGTGTTTACACAGTAGTTCAGTATGATGTTACTTAGCACAGGTGTTTCTGTAATTGTGATATATGGGGAAAAATTTAGTGTTCAGTGGTCCTGAAACCCCTGCTTCTAACTGCGTGATGTTCTTGTCTCTGAGCTGTAGTACAAAACTTGCGTGAGTATAGGCTTTCTGAAGAATGTTTTGTGATTTTTAGTTTTTCACAAATGTTTTTAATCACTACTTTTTTTTTGAATTTGTATTCATAAGTACGTTATTGGTTTAAAGAGGTTTTAAAGTCAGGGTAATGCTGGCCTTGAAAAGTCTTCCAAGTGACAAATGAGTTCATGTACATAGTTATATGGGAAACTGATTCTTAAAATCAAATAAATATGTACATTTGCTCTGGAATTATACAGGGTATATAGGGTTCTTGAACGTTTGGTAAGAAATATCAATTGCACTTGTGTTAAGCTATTTCTCAGGGTGCTTCATTCCCTGGCAGATATTCACAGTTGAAAAATGAACTGCTTTTCAACATCATCTGAGTGTATTAGCCCATGTTAGCTGACAGCATGTTTATCTCTAGATGAACAAAATCCTGATGATCTTGTGAGTTTTATTGGCTCTTCATTCCATTACTGTTTACTTAACCGAAAATGCTTGTGTACTTTATTAATTTGTGTAGAAGCAACAGGTCTGTTCCCTACTAGACTGATAGAGGGTAATGTTTGAGTAGTGTGATAATTTTGCATGTATGYGTRTGTATTTAAATATTCTATGTATACAAGTATAAAATTTGTTTTGTATATAAAGCATATCTGAACATTGCATTTTGCTTGCAGACTTCTACTGCATATTTTTCCAGCATCCGAGCATTCATTCTATTTTCTTAATTAGAGATAATTAATATTAGCTGAAAGTGTTCAGTGTCTGTAATTTAAAACAGTCCAACAGGCATATATTTTATCATTGCATATTTCATCAGGAAGCCTCTTTACGAGTGCTTACTGGTAGAATAAAAAAAAAATAAAAAAAATAAAAAAACACTGTTTCATTATCAGAATCTTTTTAGGTTCTAAATGTGGTTGAAGGGAGAAATTAAGTTTCTAAAAATGACCTCATTCTTTTTCAAGCATCTTTGTTCCTGAAAACTGAAAATACATAGTATCCAAGCCAAGCAGAATATGTTTCAGGTTTTGTGACAGTAACATTTTTCTCCTCTTTTTTTTTCCATTTAGGAATAGCTACTGTTAATGTACCTGCATCCTGGAACTGTGATCTAGTTTATTTCTCAGTTGTTGTGAAATCCCCAGCTTCTTTCTTTTCAAGGACTCTGTATACAAAACTGTCAACAGGAGTTTGTTAAATACTAGAAACTTAGATTTTTTCTTTTGATAAAATGAAGATAATAAAATTATTTTATTATAATTCATTTTAATAAAGTCAGTAAGTAACTTAGAAAAGGAAAAGACTTTGGGCTTCAATAACTTCATTCTACAAAAGAGGAAATGTCTTTTGACCTTTAGGGAAACCAGGATATGAATCATGTATCTRAACGTAAGGGTCCAGTGTTGTACCAAGTGCCAAAGGGTGTCCTGTCTAGTCTTCAGTTGCTATGGATCTCCTGTAGGCCCCATACCTTCAGGACCTACCAGACTCATGCAGGTCTTTCTCATAGCTGAGGGAGTATAAAATGGCAGGAGATACTTATGCTTAAGCACTAGAAATACTCTGCTACTTTCATACTTCCATCAGAGCTATGGCTTTCTTCAGAAGATCACTATTAGTTCTGTTTGCCCATTCACAACAATTAAGGAAATATGCAAGTTAATTCTCAGGTTAGGTGGATCTTGGAAAGCTCTTCTGATTGTTGGAAAAGACTTACCCTTCTGTTTATATGACTAGATGTTTCAGATGGTCCCCCAGTGCTGTTCAGGTTTATCCTAAGAGAGTGAAAAACCCCTTGTCCTTTCCTTCTGCCCCTCCCTCCCATGCCCCCTCCTTCCCCCCGCCCCCAAAAACAAACAAACAAAAAAAAAAGTCGATGTGGATAACTAGTTTTATCACAGGGTTTTTCTGAGGTATTTGAAGTGGATCTATGATCAAAGCAAGCTTCACCAAAGTTCWCATTCTGTGGGAGACTTTGTTGAGAAATTTACCCATCTCGGATCACAGTAAARCAGCAACTGAAATACCTTCTATACACTGATTATATATAATTGTCACGGAAGATGCTTTTAGGATTTGGCAGAACAATTTTATAGCTACTGTTTGCACAAACACCTGCCTCCAGATAGCTGTGATGATGTGAATGAGATCTGGGAAATGATGTTTGAAGTCACCTATAACATGAATGAGTAGAAAGTGGAAATTCACTTAGCAGCAGTTAGAATTCATTGAGACATATTGTCCAAATGCATAGTGACTTCCTACCTCACTCCTTTTCATTCCTTTTTTTCCCCTCCTATAAGGCCTTTTGTTCTCTTCTGTAGTTTGACACTTCTGTGCTGCAAAGCATCGCATGAATGTGCTTATAAGTAACTCTTTTTCTATATATTTGTTTAACTTCATCTTGCATGTGTATTGTATTTGAAAACTTGAAAGCAAGTGAAATTCCATGAAATATGTTTTTTTTTTCCAGCAGCAAACATTGCTTTCTGAAGAAGAGCAGTGTGATGTAATAAGAAGATGCAACTGTTAAACTTAACTCCTTTTGAAAAACTAGATGTTCAACTAGATCTATTCRGCTAGAAGATCACTAGGGAAGGAGGAAAAAAGTATAAGGCTGGAGGAGGTTAAGTTCTAACATGACATCCAGGCTAGTCTTGGGGAAATGGTGCTGAGGGGGAGAGTGGAAAGGCAAGTGGAGAAATATTCACAGGCTTATCTGTTTCCTGTGCASTTCCTTAGGATATGTGTAACTTGGGTTCATAAGGAGAGAAATAGAAGCCTGTGGCCTTAAAAATCAATTATACCTAACTTAAGAATATAAATATTTGAATTGCTTCAGGTTACAGAGCAGGATTAGAGCTGTTAGTGTGTGTAAACAGCATGTGTTCATGTTTGGATTTCAGTGAAGTTTTCCATTAASTCTTGAGTTTGCTGATGTATTGAAGCTCCATTTGGAGATAATTGTTGCATTCTTGTAATGTGCTTTACCCTAAATGGAAGGCACATTCTCAACTTTATTGCCATATTAAATGTAACTTCAAGCAGGATCTTAGTTAAATGTTAGCTCATTTGCTTAGTAACTGTAACAACAAGCTAATGGAACTTGTTATCTGGCAGTTTCTTCATTTAAACTGTTAGTACTTTATGGGGATGTCCCTAAGCTACATGTCTGGAATAGTGTAAAAAAGAATTATGCATGTTCTCTGGCACTAAAATATTCTCTYCTGTACTGGATTAAATAAATTGCAGATGATGTGGAACAGAGTCTATTTGCAGTTCCTAGCCTGRAATGCTAGTAGTCTTGCTCTGTGTTTAAACACTTTTTTTTCTCCCAAGGTTCTGAACTTTTTGTGATTTGCCAATTTAGAAAAGTTATTATCTGCACAATTAAATCATATGCTACTACAAACTATGAGTATACTTAAAGCAGTTTAACTAAAGGCAGGCACTGAAAAGGAATGCCTCTTTCCTGTCCTTCTCCCTTTACYGCCCATTGCTTTCCTTCAGTTGTTCCAGTGATCCTATGACCAAAGCATGAGTCAAGTCATTTTACTGATCCAGGTGAAAATAAAACCTGCTTTTTTAAAAAAAAACAAAAACAAAAACAAAAAAAAAACACTTTAATGGTATGATTAGTCTTAAATCAGCTGTGGAAACTGCATCTGAAGTGATTAAAAGGACAAGAGAAAACATTGGAACATTTGATCTTCTTAAACTCTCACGCTGCCACTTCTCTGCTGGAAAGTGTCAAAGCCCCCACCCATGCGTGAGCATTATACAGACAGGCCATCCATTTCTTACTGATACATGTGGCAGGTAGTTTCCTACTGAGCTTTTTGCCGTGCCCTTCAGCATCTTGCTGTTGTACCAATACAGACAGTGACATTTCAGTGGTGTCTAGTGCTGTGGCTTCCCTTGTTTTAGGGCAAAGCAAGACCAGGGGAATTCAGCTAGCTTCAAGATGATGGTGGTTTTTATTATTTTATTTTATTTTGCTTGATGGTGTGGGTTGTTGGCTACACTCTGTGCCTCAATCGACTCAACAGGACCATCTCTTGAAGGGTTTGGATTTAGGTTTTCTGGTTACAAGACTCTGAACTGCTGAACAGAATACTAGTACAGACTGCTGTCAATAAATAAGCTTGGCTGTGATAGCAGAAATTATAAATGTAGTTTTGTCAATGCTGCAATGTTTTTCTTCTTTTAGCAGTGGGCATACTCAGCAGTTTAGGCTGAGTCTTAAGGTGACTAGTGATTGAATGTTTTCACACTTCTTGATAACTGATCTCTGTATCTGTGTCTGGGATAATTAATAGATTTTGAAAGAACAAGTCTTACACACCAAGATGCCTACAGGTTTTTAATCCTTCAGTCTCCTAGCTCTTTTATGTAATACTTTATTTTCATTTCCACGATTTCCAAATCTTACAGTATTACATATCCTCTGTGTCCTAGTAAGGTCCTGCGTCCTAGTAAGGCCTGATTTTGTGATTCTGTCCTTGTGTGACTACAAATTCTCGTTAGGTTGGACTTCATGAGTTTGATCTCAATGAATTTCAGTTCACTGAACTTATTTGCCTGTGTGGTGTCGTCATATTATTTCATAAAATTTCAACAGACTTGAGAAAAGAGTATTCTAAGCCCAGAATAARTACATGACTATCAGAAGAGATCATACTAATACTGCTACTGTGGGAATATGTAGAAAGTGGAACACTATAAAGATTATAGTAGGTTTTAAATGAAAAGATTTTGTAAGAGGCATAAGTTGCTTTGTAATTATTAGGAACTTTGCTTCAAACATTTCTAACAATGTTTCTTTAAAAAAAAAAAAAAAGTGTTAAAAAACAAATGTGTGCGCTCCAGCTGCTTCGTAATAACAGTGATTAATGAGTTAAATACTCTTTCCAGCTCTGACTTTGAGCTTACTGATATGTCTGCCTGTTAGCAATCAAGGCAGTGATATTGAAGATCRAATCAATGAAGATCGAATTATCCTCCTTCTGTTAGAGTAGCCTTCAGTGCAGGGTTCAGATGCCTTGGGATCAGGAATCTTGTTTTGAAGTTGCCTCTCCTGTAGATAAAGGGAAGGATTTAGTTACCAATATTCTTGATTTAGCATCTTGAGTTTTTAATTTAAAAGGATAACTRCTCAGAGATGGATGGACAGAGAATTAAGTAAACTAAATCACTTTCGTTACTGTTGCATAAGAAATCTAGGAGATAAATACTTGTAAAGGCTTCTGTTTAAAAAAAAAAAAAAGAGAGAGAGAGAGAGAAAAGAAAAAGAAACCCGAGAGGAAATGTGAAGGGAAATTTATTTTTTTCAGTATCTTTTCAAATTTTAGTAAGTACAGAATARAATGACAAATTTGACACTTACTACCTCTTTCCTCCTATCTTGCCTCCCTTGCTTCTTCTACTGAAGATATTTCAAAGGCTTTTTCACTACCTATGGGTCTTAGACTAAGGCACAGCTAGTTTTCTGAAGACTTATTAGAATAAGTCTTATTTTCATACCTAGCTATTYGCTTTCCCATTCACTTTTGATCTCTTTGCTAACTCAGCTAGAATTAAAAAGATGTATAGGGTTGGATAATCCTTGAAATAGCTGGACAGAGGCTTGGAGACTGACAGGCAGAGCTATTGTTATACTTGGTGCTTGGTAGCAGCTAGTTAATGGTAGTGTGAATAGTTCCAGCTAGCCCCAGTAATGCTTTGTCTCTCTGTTGGGTATTCTGGTGACAAGGTTAAATGGAAGGATTTGAGGCTAGCGGCATACTTTAATATAACAGGCTTCAGTAGTCTACTGCTTATGGGGAAAAAAAACACTTGTTTTTGTAATGTTGTGTTCTGCATTTCGGTAATCCCAGCTTTAGTTATTTTTTATATAAATTTTAAATGCRTTTAAGAATGTCTAAGCAGAAATAATTGAACCTACTGCTGTAAAAACTATTTTYTCCTAGATGTGATTATCTGTATTCTAGTTGACAGCCTGCCTACTATTGTGCTAACATCATTAGTCTTGTAGCCCTTTATGTACTGGGGCATGCTCCAAGTCTCTTCCATCCCCCATCCTGATTGTGCTGTTAAACCTAAAGAGGGCAAATTCTGCCTTTTCTCCTAGTTCTCAAATGCTGGGCTGATAAGTGCCGTTACTTTCAATTTAGCTGTGCTGCACCTATTTTCTTGAATCTCAGGTTCTCTTACTATTTTTGGATTCCTGCTAGGCCTGTAGAAGAGGCCTCTTAATTCTGTTGTATTTATTTACAAATACAGCCACCGTTGTGGAAATTACCTTTATCAGAAGAGTGAGATCTTTGCTCTTATAGGCAATCCTTCTATCAAAGTAATCCATAAAAACCACCAACCACTTTCATCTGTTTTCCTYGCTCATACCCCACACCAATCTGTCACAAGAAATTAACTTTCCCTTTGTCTTACATAGAAACTGATTGTGATCATCCCTCATGTATGGCAATAGCTAATCACTTCAGAGAGAAAAACAGGCTACTTAGCTTTATTTTTATCTGGGTTCTGTTGCATGTGTATATACATTTACAGCCTTCCCTCTTACCCCTTTTCTTTGCAATTCACTTGACCTCAGGCTTTCAGTCACTGAGAAGAACCAAGGAACCTTTATTTCCATAAGTATGGTACACAAGGGGGCAAAATTTTGAGTGGGGCTGTCTCAATACTGATAACATAAAAGCACCCAAGCGTTCTTCTGTAAATGGGTATGTAGATGCTGCATTTCACAGTCAGATAACCTGTTTTTTCTCCAATGCTTTTCTTAGCGTATATGAAGCACGCGTTGCAGAACTCATTGCCATAACCTGCACTGGAGGTCATAAAACATATAGCCTTTTTTTAAAAAAAAAAAGAGTGTGGACTAAATAAGGAAATACCTTTTGGCAGCTATTGAACATGATAAATACAGAAGTGAACACTTCAGTCTAAGATGCAGGTTGCTGGAAAATGAAAAAATATACTAAAGCAACAGTAATTGTACTGCCCATCCAATGAGTTAACTTCTTCCTGAGCCATCATTGAAAATAAATAGAACAAAACAGAGCTTTCCAATGATCTATTATGTTGTTATGTTTTATAAACTTTCTCTGCTAAGTAAAGTGTTTTTCTTGAAAACTAGGTGAGTTTTGTAACCATAGAATAATTTAGATTGGAAGAGATGTCTGGAGGTTTTCTAATCCAGTTCTCTGCTCAAGGTAGGGCTAACTGCAGTGTTAGATTCGATTGTCCAGGGCCTTCTCGTTCAAGTTTTGAAACTTTTGAAGGATGGAGATGCCCACAGCCTCTTGGCAACCTTTTTCAGTGTTTGATCACTCTCATTGAATGGTCTTTTTCCCAGTAGCTGGCTGGAAATTCCCTTGTAGCAACTTGTCTCCTTTGCCTCCCATCCTTTAATTATGCACCTCTGGGAATACCTGACTCTTCTCCATAAATGCTTTTTAAAAACATGAAATGTATTAATAACTTTTTTTAACAAACAGATTGCTTTTTGCCAGCCCTAAAGCCATGATCTTTGATCAGACTGACTTCTAGGCCCACCTGCAGAAAAACAATAAGAAATCCTTCATAATCTTCAGATAGATATCTATCTAAAACTGCAAGTGATGATCTCTATATTCTCCGGCCTGACAGCTATGTATGAAGCCTGTGAATATTAGCAATTTGGTTAACCAAAATATTTTTCTCTGTACTTTGTTACTTACTTTTGAGGAAAAAGTATCTCAAACTGTTAACAAGTCTAATGAACATCAAGGAAAGCCAGGATCAGGATATATAACCTTCCAGTTTCCTAAAGACCTGTCCTTTGCTTAAGTTTGCTTAACTGTCCTAATTTGCTGTTTTTATGGATAGTTTATATATTGCTAGACAATGCAGGTGATTTGTGCAGTCTTCAAAGCAGAGGGAATTTTAAAGAACTGACATTTTCCAGAAATGAATATTAGATTATAGGCTCTAAGTCCAAAAGGGACTGATATTTTCATCTGATTAGATTTACAAAATATTTAAAAAGGCATTTCATTTAATAGTTGATCTTACCTACTGGGAAATTTTGCATATATAAAGCTTTTTAAAATATTGATACATTTATTGCTTTCAGCAGACTAGGGTAGAAAAGACAACAGCTGGTTTAAAAAAGTGCAAAACTCTTGTATGAAATTGTTTTGTGTGTGTGATATTTTTAAATCACTAAAACTGGTTGATTCAAATATTCTGTATGTTTTTTGTCATTTTTGCCTTTTGGTAGGATGATGATGATGTTGTGGAAGAATATAATGAAAATAATTTCTATGAATCCGACGAAGAACAGAAAGAAAAGGATCAGAAAGTGAAGAAAACCTATGTTATGGACCCAGACCACCGACTTCTGTTACGGAATACAAAGCCCTTGCTTCAAAGCCGAAATGCTGCTGTATGAAAAAATTCCTTTTTGATAAGAAGTTGAACTGCTAAGTATCTATGCTTCTAGAAAATGCAAAAAATTTAGAAAAAAGTCTATAGCTCCTTAATGTGGCAGCATTGTGTAGTAACTGTTAYAAGAAAACTCTGGTGGTTCTTTTCTTTTCTACTAAATGCAACTTTTTTTTTCAAATTAACTGAGCTTCTGAGTAAAACACCTGAACTGATTGTGCTTTATGCTCCAGGTGTTAAGAACAAATGAGGTATTTGAGGTATTTGAGTCTGACTTCTGTAGCATGTGGTAACCATACCATAGCTAGCTGTTAATGCTTAAGTTTTCAGCAGCTAGGATGACACAAATGCTGTCAGTTTTGACAATAGAAACCATTGTGTGCCTGAACTCTTTGTGAATCCCAGCCTGATTCTTAGTGTTGATATCTTGGCAGGATTTCAGGATAGATACGACATCCTKAGTATAGTGTGTTCTACACTATTTCCAGGAGACTTTAATATGTAGGTAAATTTTTAGTACCAGAGAGTCATGCTGATAGGTGGTTATTGTGGCATTTCTCAGGCCACAGAACTTTATTTCTAACCTCAGTCTGTAACAGTACTTGACTAGATATTTTCTGAAAAGACTTCAGTGACAGTGAATCCAACATATTCCTACACAAAATGTTCTCATAGCTGAACTTAAAATTCAGTCCAGAGGGAGGGTACTTATTTTTTTTTTTTTTAGTTTTTTAATCATCTTACGCATCTGTTTAAGTTAAGGTCTTATAAGACTTTACAAGAACAATTAGTGAATAGTGTTCAAGCCACTCTTAACCTGCTTTTGAYGAGCTAAATGAATCAGGTTTTGTTTCATCATGTGAAACATTTCTAGACTGTGATTAACTTGTAGGTCTTATCAAAACCGTTTCTGATCTGTCAGTAAATTTGAGAAACAAATTAGTTTTTCCCAAAACAATTATATTATAGCACATTTCTATGCCTAAACCACTGTTCAAGATCTATTCATCATCTCCTGCAAACAACAGTTATGTTAGATATCTTTGCCCTCACACTGCATTGAGAGTGCTGTTTCAGTTGCTCATCTTTCTCATTCTGTAAATCACTTCCTTTGTATCTCTTAAGTATGATATTGATTCCCACACTTATGATTTTRAACTTTCCAGTATTAGAGTGTTTAAGTGTGATTTGTCAAGTGAAATCATGCTGCTTTGAATTGCTGTTATTACACCAATTTTTGTACCATTCACAGAATTTACCAGCAGTGATATTAATTGCTTTTGCTGTGACCTTAGCTTTTGTCAATAATATCGCTGTAGTATTATGCTAAMAAAAAAAAAATCTGCTATTTTTGTTTTCAAATGCTTTTCATCAGTTAGTATTCATTTTTTAAAAAACACTTTTTGTTTAATTTGTATATAAGATGTAGCATACCAAGTCATCTGTCATAATGGTGTCTTTACTTTGATTCTCCTTTTTGTGACTTGTTTAATTTAAATTGAAAGGTGACCATGACAATATTGCAGGGAAGGTTATGGTATAACTAGCATAAAGTTCTTCATTTGTCTTTTGCCTAGAAGAAAAAGTTGAAAAGCAATTTAAAATCCATAATTTTTATTATACCTCACACTCTTCTACTTTTTACTACTTTGGATGCTAATATATAGCCCTATAATTTTTACTTTTTGTTATTTTTAGACTTTAGAAGTTGCCAGTACATGCAGCTGTCATTATAAATTGCATAATAGAGTAATAGACAGAGGTTTTTAGTGGAAACTGAAGAACATGTAATACTGAACCTGTAGTTAATAAAAGCACAARCTTTACAGAAGTTTTAAAAACAGTATTTCCTCATTAATTTGTAACATTAGCAGTACTGGCGTATGAAGGATGATATTAGTATGATTATAATACAAGTTATTTATTACTGTCTCTGTCCCTCTCTATATTATGTCATATAATAGTTATTGATAGGAATGAGAGTCACCCGTTAGCTTGGATTTTAGAAATAAAAGCATCTTTCTGCTGRTATCCTTCTTCCCTCTGCTGCTCTGCTYTGTTGATTTCAAAAAACATGAGTATGTGATTTCCTTTCTGAAGAAGAGTGACTTGGTGGTTCTGAAGTTTTGAGGCAAATATTTAAAATATATACATAGCTATTTTGAGTTAACAGGCCATTCTRATTGTTCTTTTTTTAGGTGGTGATGGCAGTTGCACAGCTTTATTGGCATTTGGCACCAAAATCTGAAGCTAGCATTGTTTCTAAATCATTAGTACGTTTACTCCATAGCAATAGGTAAGTCATGTCCTTTCTTTGAATTGCTATCTGTACTTTTTTGTGATAGTTTTTCATACCTGCTTGTTCAGATTTAGTGCCATTTACCTTTYGATCTCTTCAACTATAGCACTATTAGAGTTTTGTTTTAAAATTGTCCTGTAACATTCGTATTTATTCAACAAATAAAAATTCTTGTAAGTAATTCCATCATTTTCAATATTGTATTCCTACCRTACGCATTTCATTCTTAATTATCACTTTTATTCTGAGAAAAATCATGGTTGACTAGTTAGTATACAAATAGAGACAGTACAAACTAGTTAGCTTGKTTCCTTGATTTTGTTTAATTATTGGAAATTTAATTGTGTTATGGTTCCTTACTGTCCTGCTAGGCACTAAGGAARTCTTCCAATAAATTTATTCTTGTCCCTTTCTGTGTATTGATGGCTGTTTCTCTGCCAACAACAGAAATGGATGTTTTAAAATTGGCAGTAGATGCTACTAAATCCCATATGTTTACTTAATCCTCAGACAGTGGTTTTAAAGAATTAGTTTGTGTTTCGTTCAGTCTCGCTGAGTTTGATTTGACCGTCTTTGGTGTGACGTTGTCATACTTTACCATCAAGGGTCTCATTTATTTATGCTTCATAAAGTTGATAATACTCTGAAGAGATTTGGTGATTGATAGTATAGGCGCCTTATATCAATACTTATGTAACCTTTTCTCACCTAGTTTTTAGATTTTTAGCTTGCACGTGTCTGTTTGAAAAACCTAGAAGGTTTGATAAAAAGTTATTTTGAAAAGATCTTAGTATTTCAATTCCTAACTAAATATGGTGGTCTTGGATAGAATTTAGCTATGAAAATGACTTATTTAAAAAAAATAAGTAGCATCAAACAGGAAAAAAACTTAAAAAGAAAGTCAATGTGGTTGTGTCTGACAAGATTACTTAGTTTAAATTTTGCATGCCCAGTCACCACAGAACTGTTTCTTTATAAACTCCTTRAGCTCACCATTGGCTAATGTATTGATCATTTAAAAGACTTTTAAGGRAAAATATGGCTTCTTAGAGTATTCATGTTTTTATTTCAGATAAAAATGAATTGTCCTTATTTTTATGTATTTGGTTTTATAGTACAGGATGCTTCCAATTCTCTTTATGCAAAGGTAGATAGAATAGCTAAAGCAGTTTAGCATGTTTACAGATAGTGTGTAGAACCAAACTCATGTTTACAGGCTGAAAGGCTTCTTTTTGCAGATTGTTTACTCCTCATGCTTATATCTGGATTTCTTCAGATAGGAAGCCATTTTCTGTCTTTGCTATATCTCAACTTTTTAGTGAAAAAAGGCACTAGTCTTCTGACTTTTATATATTGTATGGCTTGTCTGTTCTCTGTAGCCAGTCTGCATGAAAAACTTACCAGTAAAGACCCACTTTGAAACAGACATTTTGTTGTTCACCCTTTAAGATATATGTTTATGACCCTTAAATTAACATCAAATACATTGTAATCTAGTGAGGGCTAAAGTGCCTGGAAGAGCATTTCATAGCGATTTCCAGTCTTGGTTCATCATGCATGGCTGTCTGTTTCTATATACTTATGTAAGAATTACACAAAAATAGGTTTAAAGAATACTGGGTACTTCTGTATTATTACATTGCTTTACAAGCARCAGCTATAATTACCACAGGTCTATTCTATAGTTTTGAATAGGAGGAGAAAACAGACAAATCATCTCTTCAATTAACATGTGATTTGCATCATGAAATAATTTGAGGACCTGTGGTTCAGAAAATTTGACTATAACTACTGTAATTACTTAGGCTTTAAACAATTGGTTGACTTGCCTGTAATGCTATAGTGCTACTTTTTAATAGATGCATGAACCTATCTATATACTGCAAGTCACAGGAGAGCTTGACCTTTCTTGAGAGTTATAATCAAAAAAATTCTTTCAAGACCCAAAAAAGCCAAACTAATTCTTGGTAGCAGTGYGAATATTAGGTGTTAATTACCTAATGCAACAATTTCTACACTACAGATAACGTCTGTGCGTTTTCATTCTCATTTATGTCATCCTGAAACATTTAAATTTCAAAATGATGCAAAAAGAGTAAGTTATGAGCTGCATCTGGAGAAGCCAATGTGCGTATTTTTTAAATGAATATTTAATTTTTAGTTTAAACAAAGATACTCCAAGAATCGTTGCACGATTACGTAGGTGTTAGGAATGTTTTTTGTATGTTTTTAAGAACAACAGCCTGGTTTTTATGTTGCATCTTGCTGTGAAGGTGATGACAACTTGTGACAATTGGCACTAAACTTTCTTTTTTTTCCTGTGTTTGTGCCAAATCAAATGTACT
Source organism: Rhea americana (assembly GCF_003343005.1). NCBI lineage: Eukaryota > Metazoa > Chordata > Aves > Rheiformes > Rheidae > Rhea > Rhea americana. The sequence continues at coordinate 582,064 of NW_028186912.1, forward strand.
TTGGGCTCAAGTAGAATTGGTCTGTGTTTGCTATGGTGCATTGTTCTATCTGTAATTTTGTAGAATAACTCTTGTTTTTCTTTTCAAATTCTAGGGAGGTGCAGTATATTGTTCTGCAAAATATTGCCACTATGTCAATTCAGAGAAAGGTATAGCTTCTTTGGAATTTTCTAAACTACATTTTATATTAAACACAGGCAAGCTACTTATTTAAGTTCTGTTTTTCAGGGCATGTTTGAACCTTATCTGAAGAGTTTCTATGTTAGATCAACTGATCCAACAATGATCAAAACACTGAAGGTGAGTTTAAAAGAAAATTGATCTGCATACCGCTGGAGAAATCACTGTTTGCAACAGGAAGGTAACATTTTCTTGCACTGCTATGACACATTCTGTTCTGTTGCTTTTTCATTAAGAAGTGTAGCATTGTGGCTTTTAGATAAGCCCACAAGGGTCCTTCAGGCTTGTCAGACTGTCTAGAAATTTCTCTTGATATCAGGTTATAGATGACAGATGAACTGTGTTTTCCACTTAAGTTTTTGATATTTTCAGTGATAAGAGCATTACTATTCCTTTTGATCTAATCTGCCATTCAAACATTTAGAGCTAGGCTGTTTTCATAAGAGAAAAATCTCAATTGAAGACAAATGACGTCTCAGTCTTTGATACTGTTTTCTTAAAAGGCGAGTTTAAGTATGTTTCAGCAAACAAAGCAGGAATCAAATGCAGGACAATGCAAGAGTCCCAAGTCCTCTTTCAAGTCAGCATTTATGACTGGAGAAAGTACTTCAGGCTTTTCTCAAAGCCATATCTCAATGTTTGTTTTGGGCTGTTGTTTTCGAGAAGACATGAAGTCCTTGAGAAAACAATAGTCAAAAAGCAGTCTGCTATTGCATGTGTTTTTCACTTGTCTTTGCTTTCTGGATTGTCATGGGCACTTGTGGTTAGGAGTGAAAGGTACAAGTTTATTAAACTTGATTTTTTTTTCTTATTATTAATTTACATGCATTTGCACACTCATTGCATGTGCAAAGTGGTGCAGTTTAAGCTAGCTATACACAACCTGTGTGTATTAGTCCAGTGTTACATCTAAGGAATTTTGAGACATAAGCAGATAAAAGGATCTTTCTCAAATTTAACGATTATGAAAGCTGATGGGAATACTGGTAAGACTTGCTGTTCTTCAGGAAAAATCACTGACATTTGAACTCCTGAAATAATTGAAAGTTGATATCAGTTAGTTAGGGAATTTAAATATAATACAACAGTGAAAGTCCAGACAAGTAGAAATAGTACTCCTTTTTTATCATCCTGCCTCAGTTCTCTCTTGATGACTGAACAGTTTCAGTCTACCTATGATTTTACATATTTGAGAAAATGTAGTGCTTTTCTGTGCTCTTTTTTAGTTCTACACTGTGTACTTTAAGACAGGGGGACCAGACCTACGGCAGTATTTAAGATTTAGGGACACTTCTGAACTCATCTGGTTCACTGTTAATTGCTGTCTTGCTCTTTTCCTTTCCAAACCCCAGTTTGCTTTTCTGACTCCTGCTTAGCATTGGGCTTATTTTCAAGATATTTTCTGTTTTAACCACAAATTCTCTTTTAAGATGAATAGTAATCAGCTCAGCACCCATCATTTTCTAAGCACAATTAGGGTGTCATTCCTTACACCACTTTACAGTTGAGTTGAGTTGCAATTTCTTTGACTTCATCTAATATTTTAAGATTTTAGTAGCTCTTCTAAGTTCAACCTTTTGTCTTCATTTCTCTGAAAACCTTAGCATCAGCAGGAAATTGTTATCTGCCTTCTCTTCCCTTTCACAGTTTGTGTGAATTTGTAGAAAAGCAAGATCAACAAGGGTATTTTGGGGATTCCATTGATAAAACTTCCTGAATTGCAAATCCAGTCATTTAGTCCTGCTCATTCTTCTCTCTTTTTGTCCATTTCTTATTCTATGCCAGCTACATYTATTTATGACTATTTGGTGAGAGGTCTTCTTAAATGGCTTGTGAAATACAGGTGGACTGTATCAATTAAATCTCCTTACCTGTGTGCAGCTTGCACTCTCTCTCATGCGCTCTCTCTTGCGCTCTCTCTCCTCAGACCACAGAGATTTGAGAGACATGTCTTCCCTTTACAGAGTTATSATTTTCTTCAGTTTACCTCAGTCAAATTGCTTTGTAATTCTTTCTTCTTCAAAATTAAAGCAGCTTGGAAGCATAGCATCTTAGTGTATGCCCAATGTTGTACATCCTCCTCCTCTTCACCAGGAATTAGGAAGAGGCCTCTTTGGGTGCAGTGCTGTTAGTTTTGGATTAAGAGCCAAATGGTTTTGTTGAAGCAACTATCTCTTCCCTGATTTAAAGATCTCYTTTTCACAGTTCCTCTGAATATTATGAACATTTCATTTATATCTCTCCAGCTGCTGCTAAGCTTTCCATTATTTCTTCCTAATGTCACATGGCTTTATTAGCTATGCCCTCCCTGTATGTATCACATTGGAAACCATTTTCCAATTTCAAGTCTATTCAAAAAGCAACACAACACTGTAAAACTACAGCTCATAGAAGATGCATCACTGAATCTTAAGTGTGCTGTTTTGAAAACCTTGCATGTACTTGCATAGGGAATAYTCATCCTAATGTGATGCTACCATCAGTTTATACTGAAATCTGGTATACTCTATTAAATGCTAAGCAGTATTTCTAATAATATTATCTTTTACTTATGCACAATAATAAATGGTATATATGGTACTGTTAATATTTTAACTTTTTACTAAATACTTTTTTTCCCTTGTAGCTTGAAGTCTTGACAAATTTAGCAAATGAAGCCAACATATCGACTCTGCTACGAGAATTTCAGGTTTGTGGAGAAAATGTATTCTTCTTACATAAAATGCTTTCTACTGGCCAACTGCAGTTACTGGGTATTTCATCTAAACTCTAAGTCTTAAATTTTTCAAGTTAAAGTTTTTTCCGGGATGAAGTGTTCTCTGAATAGAAGTGTGAAGCAGTCCCGTATCATAATGGATAGTGGAGCTTTTTAATATGTGAAAAGAAGTTTCAATGTTTTGTTTCTAATTCTCCTTCCAGCTACAAGAAAGTGAGGGGAAAAAAAAACTCTGGCTGTTCCAATTTCTTTAAAACAAATCCTACCARCTTGAGTCACACTTTAAGACACTGGAAGATAGTATCTTAATTCTAGCAATATTTGCTCATTAGCATTTACTGCCAGAAYACTTTTCTGCAAGTCATGTGATGAATAAAATAGTATTGTCTGCCATATTTTCTCCGATACTTGTATATGCATCAGCAAGATGTTCTGCCTATATATGGTGAAACAGTGTTTGTCCTTCTTTCCTTCCTCTTTGCTTATGACATCTATTTTCATTGCTTTAGTTCTCTGGCTGGATTTCTCTGAAAGGTAGTGCTTATCAGGCAGGTAGCTTTTCACAGATGCTCCTGGTTAAATAAAGTGAAATCTCCCTGCGGAGAGAATGCATAAACTCCTCCAACCTTGCACTCAAACTAATTTCCATTTTGGGGTAGTTGCGCCTGTTCCAAGCACTCTCTAAATCAGAGGTTTCCATAGCCATTGGTGACTAAGGCTGTCAAGTTAATGTCTTCTAAAAGCGAAAATGAACAACAGAAAAGTGTAACTTCTAATGTACAATGTAGTTTTCTAATTTCAATTTACTGTATAGTACATTTATCAGGATAAGGGTAAGTCTTTTGTTGGAAGGACTACTATTTTGACTAATCAAAATCCTGTTTTCCTCAGACTTATGTGAAAAGCCAAGATAAACAGTTTGCTGCAGCAACAATTCAGGCTATAGGCAGATGTGCAACGAACATCACCGAAGTGACTGACACATGCCTTAATGGCCTAGTATGTTTGCTGTCCAACAGGGATGGTAAGCTAAAGAAGTTTGAAGCACTTGGAGATGTTCTCATAATCCATGATTACTTACTTTCCTTGTTTATTACAGAGATTAACTCCATATGGCCTACAATGATGTTTTTTCTCTGTTTGCTTTTTTTCTTAAAATCCTATAATTACAAAATTATGGTTTTGTGGTTATCATAGAGAATACTAGTAGAAGCCTTACTGATTTTATATGTACATACATACATATATATATACACACACACACATATATATATACACATGCTTTATATTTATGCATATACTTTATATAAAGGTGTATATATATATATCAAAGTGTGTGTATATATATATGTATATATATACACACACACACACACACATATATATGTATTTAGTTGCATCAAAACAGTTAGCCTGTAGAGGGTGCTGAAAGCTTGGAATGGCTTTTTCTTTTTTTTTTCTTTTTCTTTTTTCCTTTTTTCTTTTCCAGTTAGGCATTGATATACATATTAAATAGTTTTAGGATAAACAGCTCCTAACTTAGCTTGATCTTGTAATACAGCCTTATGTTGTTTTTATTTGGTGAAATGTAATTGCAAGTTACTAAAGAACACAACAAGGAGCAGATAAAGCCAAATAGTATATAGTAGCACTGTAAATGAACATCTGRTAATGTTATATATCCATACTAGTTAACAAATGTTGTGCAGAAGGAAGTCAATGAAAGAATCAAAAGACTTTTATAAAACTTACRATGTACATGAATATGGTTAAATCATGAGAAGTAGACACAGGTGTAATTAAACAGAATAAAGTCAGGAAGGAGAAGCAGCATGCAATATTATCCCAAATGTTTAAACACAGGTCCTAATAGTTAATATTTTGAATTTATATCCAATTTTTTAACTGATGATGACCAGATTGTATAAAGTTTTCAAGCAGAAGTTTTAATTAGCCAAGGTTCTTGACTCTCCTATTCTTTTGGGAAAACTATAGTAAAAACTTGTTCCTTATATGGTTAAAAATATTACTCTTATTGCYAAGATAAATATTTTTATATCTACTGTACACTCATTTGCTCATCAAGTAGTACTTCCTTAGCTTACAGRTCTTCTTCCCATACCACTTGGGGTTTTTACCGTACTAGTGTGTTTATATTTCTTGTAAAATATCCCCACTTTTCCAGTTTGGTTGATTAGCTTGGGTAAACATTTTTTTTCTTTTGTACAATTATTTTCCATTTCTTTATAGCTCCAATAGCATTTCCAGTTGGATTTTTCTCTTTGCGGGAGGAGGGAACATGCAGATAACACTAGATGAGGTCTACTYAAAGCTTTGTAAAGCAGCACTATCTTCTCTGTATCTACTGCAAATAGTACTGGTAATAGTAAGAACATCTTTAACAGGGACAGGACTTTGGTAGGGTGTAATCTTCCTGTGACCCACTGATAACACCCAGATCTTTCTTACTTTGTTACCTGTAAGTTACGAGTCCTTCTTCTCTCCCCTATCAACTTGTAAAAGAAATTTTTATGAAGTGTCAGTACATTGTTTGGTAGCTTTTAAGCTATGTAACTTTAATTTTCTACTACCACAGACCTTATGATCCATTTATGCACTAAGGCCGAATTGGTAAGTCCAGCAGTTCTAAGGTTACTGGAAGTGGAGTTGGCCCAGACTTCCCTTCACCGTTTTGTTATTATGGGGATTTCAGAAAAGAGGCAACCAAACTAGTTCTGTCAAATGAAAACAGAATCCTGAAGAACTAGCTGGTGGCAAAACCATGCTTCCCATTCTGTGCCCTTCTAGAAAGGCCTTTATTGGAGAAGCAAGCCAGTGTTCAGGTGTACCATGGATCTCACGTGAGACCTGTGCCAGCAATCTTTCTGCACCTTGGGTGCTGGGAGGCAGAGTGCAGTTACAAAGAGCCGTCTCTTGAGGAGTCTGCTAGGTCAGCTGGGATAACTCTTCACGGAGCTCTTTGGGATTCTCATCATTGAACTTTCTACTTCCTGTATGTCGTGTGGAGCTTTTGTGATTTATGTGGGTTTTTTAATGCTTTTAGGCTTCAGTTTCCCCAAACAACAGAAAGATGACTTTAAAAAAGCACTCTTAAAAGTGTAAATAAAATTTCAAGAGCAATTCCCCTTTTCCCCAGCCTTGTTCATGTTGAGGGCTGAGAATTGTTTTCCTTCCTCATCTGCCAAAGGAAGCACAGAAAGAAAAGTTATTTTTGTAACATTTGTCATTTGRCTGATGTATTTCTTTTAAACAATTGCCTCAATAATTTGAGCTGACTGCTGGTCACACTAAGATGACATAGAAGTTATTTTAGATGTAAGAAACAGATGGGATTATAGGAAGTCTCTTCTGTCCGTCTGGACGGCATGTACTAGAGATCTTGTAGGTTATTCTCAGATAGATGATGGGTTTTTTTTTCTGTTGAAAGTTGCACGAAGTTTATGAATAATAGAGAAAGTAAAAACAGTTGTACAAAGAATAGTTAAAACATTTTTTCCCTAACAAGCTATGCAAATTTTGTAGGTCCTGAAATTACTTGAACTGTTAATTCCTCTTAAGTAACTACCTATATACTATAATTACTGTTAGAATGAAGTGAAAGAAAACTAACTGTGTGTAATAGTCAGTATRTAGGTATTGATATGCTTTTGTGTGGATCAGGCTAGTTTGCTTGCTTACAGTTCTGATTCAGTTCTTTGGATTTACTCTAACAGATTGCATTAAAGTGGTTCTGAGGCAATACTTTGTACTTCACGTCTCRGTTTGTCATGGTCGGTTCTACAATGTCAGGAAGTGTTTTTAATGATGACTTCATGTCTACCTCAGTCTTCTTGGTTCTGTTTTATTTTGCTTAACCACTTAAGTACTACTTAAGTAGTATTGTAGAACTGTCAGTGATAGAAGCTCTCATCCCAGTGTTCCCTGCAACCAATATTCCAAGTTGTCGTTTTTAGAATGTGAGAATTTTCTTCTTATTTTAATAACTGGAAATAAGAAAATAGAAACAACACTGTCTAAGTAAAATTGGTCTGTAGGATTGCATAAGTCTTTGGGATATATGAAGTAGATATATTATGAAATTGATTTTCTCTCTCTAATTATACAATTTTAACCTTGCTTCAAGAAATTAGTCTAGACAAATGACTGAGATGTCATGTCAAATAAAGCTAAAGCTTAAACTCTTTAGAGGCTTAAGGCATAATGGTGCAGACGTGCAGCTTTTAAACAGAAATTCTCCATAAAGAAGTTTGCTTTCTATAAAACACAATAAAGATTTTAAAGATTTCTTCCCCCATGCCCTTCTTTTGAAACATTAGCTTGCTTGATGACTGAATGAATTGCAACTGAATGTTCTATGTATCAGGCTAACTCTTCAAATGTAAGCATACTTCTGTGATGCTTGAAAAAAGGTAGATACWTTTTTTTTCTTTGCTTTCAGCATTGATAGTTTAGGATAAGTAGTTATTCCCTTTTTGTAGTAGAAAAGAAATTAAAATTATATTAAACTCTTAGTCATCTTTTGTTTTGATTTCAATCTTGGCTATGTTTTTTTCCTTCATCTTTCCTTACAGCATGAGTTTACTCTTGCATAGAAGCACTAGTGGGTTTTTTTCAGCTTCAAAAATTACACATTTCATACAAGTTGATCAGACTGTGAATGTTACTTGTTACAGTAGTTGAGCACTCCAATGCATGACTTTGACATAAATCTTAGCGCAGCTTGCCTATTTAGTGCATTCAAATGAGGYTTCTAAAGATTAGATTACAGACCTGAGAGAGACCTTTTAGAAAGTGAAAAAGTGCAAAGGAAGTGCACAGCTATTTCTCTTGTTTAGGAATGAGCTGACCCTTTAACAGTGTATATTTCACTGAAAATTAAACAAGTGTTTGCACTTTTGATGCAGATACCAAATTATTCACAACCATACATAATCTTAGAGATACAAAACAGATTGCTATTSTGCAAAAAGGTTAATGTTTCAAAAAGCAAAAATAAAAATTGCAGCATTACAAAAACAATTCTAAAAAACTGTATTTAATAGGATGATATTTTCGTAATTAGAGCACTGCTTTTTTTTTTTGCTGCTCATAACTTGTATCCAGAAGTTGAACTTGTTTTACTTTATTAAGTAGTTTATATCTTTTTAAATAGAATTCAGTTCTGCAAAGCATATTTTGAAAACTGATAACATTTTAGAATCTATTATTTATGACTTTCTTTTGAATAAATGCTTTTAAGGGTAATAATTTGGGGGTATTTTTCTTTTAAACAGAAATTGTAGTTGCTGAAAGTGTTGTTGTCATTAAGAAATTGCTGCAAACCCAGCCAGCGCACCATGGTGAAATTATTAAACATATGGCCAAACTCTTGGATACCATAACAGTGAGTATTTGTGCACAATTCCTTATTCTCCTTGGTGACTGATTTAAAAAAAAAAAATTATCTCTGTCTAATTTGGACCATAAATGGAAATAGATGTATTAGGGAARTTGAATATAAGATTTTATTTTTTAATTTTTTATAAAATATCATTTTCGTGGAAGAGGAGGTAGAAGCTTTCAGATCAATTTATGTCTCAGATCTGCTGTTTTGAAAAGCTGTTTTGAAAGAGAACTGGAAACATGTGTTTTCTTGTACCATTAAACCAAGATGAAATGAAAGTTTAATCTTTAGAGCAAGGAGTGGTAAGTTGAAATGAAAATAAAAAGCGAACAGCTCTGAACTTAAGGTTTTTCAAATGTCTTCCTATGTGGATGYGCTTTTTTATTATTTTTTAATTTTTTTATTTTTTTTTTTATCTTTTTACCTCTCCACCAAGTCACATTACCTTTCTCCTGTGGTACCAAATACACTACTGTGGACATGTTACAGTSCTTCTTTTCCCACTTCTGTTTTCCAGATGTTTAAAGTTCTGTGACATTTAACATTAAAATTTGGGTTATTGTCTATTATCTATTGAAGTTTAGGTATGTCAATATTTACTACCCAAATTTTCCTCACAGATTAAGTTATTGATAAAATACTTAGTGTTGTATCCTAAATTATAGTGTAGTGCTGAATTAGTTACTGCATTATGCCTCAGAGGTGACAAAATCTGATGWTAGTAGACAGCTATAGATGCTCTAAATACAACTGTTCGGTTTGAAATAATTAATCACATTTGTTGACAATTGAGTAGTACGTAGCTTCTAAATTGTTGAATCTTCCATTTTCCGTAGTTGAATTTGGGAAAGTTTGGATATTAAAACAGAGGGCAAAAAGTCCATGCTTTCCAAATAGATTAAACAAATCTATCTTTGGCCATTAAAATGGATATTAAAATGGAGAACAAACTTGATAATTGATGTCAAGAAAATGTAATTCTACTGGATTGTTCATCTATATTTAAAGAGGCTCTAAGGCAGTGCAGGAAAGGTAGTGCTGCTWATTACATATCAAACAAGTATTGCCTGTTTTATAGTCACCTATGTTTTCAGAACAGAAATTGTAATATTTTGATTCATAATTATAATCTCATGAACGTATGTAATATTATTGTATACATCTTCTGGCACTTAACCAAATGAGTTTGTCGTTTTGCTTGCATGTATTTATTATACCATAGGAAATCAACATTTTTAAACAAATACTCTATTTAACATTTGGAAGGGCTTTGTAGCTAACGTTTATTTTATACAGTGAATTCCTCTGAGACAGCATTTCTTTGAATTGAAATTTAAAGAACCTACCTTATTCATCTATGCAAAACCATACCATTGTCTGTAAAGGACTTTTATATTTGGGTGTAGAAGAAGAAACAGGCAAATAAATTGCAGTATCACAGAATGGTTGAGGTTGGAGGGGACCTGTGGAGGTCGTCTAGTCCAGCCCTCCTGGCTCAAGCAGAGTCACCTAGAGCACGTTGCACACAGGACCCTATCCAGATGATAAATTATGATCTTAACTGAACTTGAAAGTAACCTAGGGACAGATAGATACTTTGTTCCTTTTTAAAATTGAATTGAATACTCTGTAAAATATGGCAGAAAAAATGATAGGAATAAAATTAAATAGAAAAGCATTTAATCAAGGTGAAAATCAGCCTTTGATTGTTCTACCATGTTTTAGTTCAGGTAAATGGTGAACTCTACTGATTTTGTTTATTTCAGGGGCTGCAAACCAGATGGAATATCAATTTTGGGTTGTTTCCTGAATTTGTTGCATTCCTGTTGTTTCACTTGTGTTAGTCTAAGAGTGTCAGTCTTAAATGAAGAGGTGCCTAATTGACTTTGTCTTTTATAGCAAATATTTCTTTCAGGTCATCCGGTCTGGAATTTACTCATTTTTTGGTAGATCCTCAGAAGCCATTTACAAAGGGACAGGATGGATAAATTAGTAGATATATCTGACCAACTATAAAAAATAAGTGAAAAGTTAGGAGGTTTGATTAAAAAACTACAGAGCTCTTTTAGACCATGTAAGATTGACTCTTACTTGCAGTAAAACTTAGGAGTAGGTCCATTGCCCTTTAATTGACATCTAGTATGTGTTCAAAACCAGTGCTTTTCTTTCTACCTTTCCTTTTTATTATTATTATTTGTGTGTCTATACTTCTACCTTGAGTGTGCCCAGGCAAAGATTTATGTTTTGGTTTTTATAGATCTTTATGTAGTACAGCATGAGCTAGCTCCTTTCTTCTGTGCACTTCACAGAATCATACAGAATCACAGAATGGTTGAGGTTGGAAGGGACCTCTGGAGATCATCTAGTCCAACCGCCCTGCTCAAGCAAGGTCACCTAGAGCATGTTAGACAGGGTTGCATCCAGGCGGGCTTTGAATATCTCCAGAGAAGGAGACTCCACAGCCTCTCTGGGCAACCTGTGCCAGTGCTCCGTCACCCTCACACTAACAGACACCTCACTTCAATAGCTGTAACTGAAAAATGATCTGTTAGTGTTCTGAAGATATTAAACAAGAGAACAATTGGATTTCTTTAAATCTGTACTTTAAAAAAAAAAACATGCAAAATGTTCCTGTTTTGATTGTTAATATATCAAGTTTATATATCGTTGTGGCTTACCATTTAATGACTTAGTAAATTGAGGGCCAGAAATCTAAGCAGTGCTAGTCTATGCTAGGTGTTCACTGAGGGAAGCTTAGTTTTATCTGTATTCTTCTTAGAGTGGCAGAGGTTTAAAAAATTATAGAAAAGGGGAGTTTATAGAAGGATTATACTGGTGCAGACCAAAAGTCCTTGTAATAGAACAGGCTTATCTTCAGCAGTGGTCACTAACTGGTGCTCTAGTTAATCCTAGTCTGGTTAATCTCTCCTCAGATTTCCTATCTCTAGTCATCCTGTTCCTCCTCCTCTGCTTCTTTTCTGATACTTCTGTACTTAGAACAGTCACAGTATGAAAGAGAAATTCTGTGCAGTGATGTAGTGATATTATTTGTTTTATATTACTTGTCTTGCTTTCCTGGTGTTGTTTGCCTTTTGACTTTTACTAAACATTGAGTTATATTTCCAGAGAATTGTTCATGATTCCAGGATATTTTCCCCCAGAAATAGTTCCCTAATCACTATAGATAGTATAGAGTTGTTGTTTTTTTTGAAGTTCTGGTATTAACATATGAAGTCCATCTGCATCACTTCTGCTTAATTCTCAAGTATCACTAGTAAGTAGTATTCAACTGTTCATGCTCTCTTTTAGTTTTGACTGCCCTGAATATTTATATCACCAAAGTTTGTGTCCTCACTAAATAGCCCTCTTGTAGGTATTTGCAAATTCGTTGAGCAGAATGTTTTCTCCTACTGATCCCCGTAGGACTTCTGATAATTGCTTTTCATTGTAACCATTTTTTTGTTTTTGTTTGGTTTTTTTTCCTAGTCCTCTTTTTCTAATTCATGGGAATGCCTTTCTACCACTAGAATGATTAGTTTTTCAAAGATAATGATGAGGAGCTCATCAAATGTGTGTCGTATAGTAAATGTGCTTCTAGAAAGATAAGAGTTTCAGAACTGCTTGGTCTTGATATGCCTGCACTCTCACAAACAAGATCTTAGATATTCAAATGTATATTTTGGGACAGTGATATTTCTTATTGACCTGACAAATCCAGTTTTATAAAAGCATAAATGCTTTAAAAGTTGCAGGAATACTTTACATTTATCAGTACAAGTAGCAAACAAACTTGATCCACTTCTGCAATACTAGTGCAGAACTACTGTTAGTTTTCCTCTGCTTGGTTGTGTTAGTCACACATGATGGCTTCAATATCAGTGTTTGATGCTTTGCAACTTCATAAGAAAATCTCTCTCTCTCAGAATACCTGTAATCCAGAGTTTGTCTAAGTGCAAAAACTTGCAGCTTTAATGTGAATTAAATTTTAAAGTGGATTAGTTATTATCTCTTATAGCACGAGTAAGTGGGTTTTTTCTTTTGCTGGCTGGTGAATTCTGGCATCCTCTTTTTTTCTTACAGAGGTATTTCTAGTTCCTTCTGGAATATGAGAGTATGAGCTAAGTCTGAAGTGCTGTCTGATTTAGAGATGGGGAGGAGCACTTTTAGGTGGGATTAGGACAGAATAAGGAGTTGCAAGTTTAGAGGAAGAATAAAATAGATGCACTTAAATTTAGAGAGATTAATGCCTGGAAAAAAAAAAAAACACTCACTGATGAAAGCAATTAGACTGTTAATTACTGGGAAAATGAGCTTTTGGTTGGGATTCTTATCACAAGAATAGGTGTTTGGGAGTTTTTGACACTCATTCCTCTGTCTGTTCGTCTAACAATAGCAAATCTAAGTTCTTCTCAACGATTTCTGTATAGATTCTGCTTTATCCTAATTTTCTGATATGGCAAGCTTCAGATTCTAGCCACATTTTTTTTCTGCTGTTCTAGGATATGCTTAATAATGCATCTTTAAATATTTAAATATAAAGATTTAATGAGTGTTTCTCTTATTTACTCATTTGAATATCAATATGATGAGAGAAACTGTTTCCTTTTTTTTTGAATATGTGGCCTTTGGGACATTGTACCCACAGACGTTGCATATTGAATTTGAAGCAAGTATTTAGCTTGAACAAAGCACAAATAAAAAAAGAAAACACTCTATTGGAGAGGGCAGTCATCAGTAGAGATCTCTTTTTTAAAAGAAATTTTGTGTGGAGTTTCAAATAATGGAGGAGTCCTTGAAAGATTTTACCATTTGAAAACAAAAAGTAGCACTTGTGTCTTACTCCTTTCTTGTGTGCTTTCTCTTCTTACCAACAGCCTGACATTTTACATCACTAACATCCCCTTTTCTGGTTTTGATTCCAAGTAAAATTTAAAAATTGATAGACGTGAATGTAGAAAATTAGATCTAATTTGTTACTTGTTTGAGTATCTACTTAATCTTTTAATGACAGAAGAATATAAATAGTATTGGTGATTTTAAGATTTACTTCAGTGTAGTATATTGTCTAATAAGGTTAGAGCTGAAGTACAACAGCGTTTGAATTGTGCTGCTTGCAGAATGATCTGTAAAATCGTTGCGGATGTCTTTCTCTGACTCCAGTGAGTAACTAGGATCTTATTTTGAGGGAGAGAGATGGGTGCATTTATTTATTTATTTATTTATTTTTCCTCCCCCTCCAGACAGGTAATGGGTTAAAATGGCAGTGGAAACTGCCTTCTGGTACTAAGGCTTGAAAAGTGCACTTAACCACTTGCTCAGGGAGTATAGAATAAAACATCAGGCAAAGTAATTTACAATCCTGTTTGCCTTTGAGGATAATGCAGAGTAGGGCTGCATAATGAAAGTATTATTTCCTGCATTTTTGTTGATTCAAGGTCCCTACTTACACTATACTGGAAAAGGCAATGGAGGCCTAGAAGTGGCTCATTTCTTGTTTGCTGTTTTGAATGCCCTGGAAACGACGGCAGCCACATCGTGCACTTGATATTACATGGTTGAGAACTGGGAAACTTGAACAGAGGAAAAAGAAATCTGAAAATATTATGTGATTTTGACCCCAAACGAATCCAGTGACACGGAAATGTTGGGTTCATCAGTTCCACATATACTTTTCATTAAAATGGCTTCCACTCAGGGTTTGATTCAAAAAGTCTTTAATTGATATTGATTCTTCTTGCACAAAACTGTGTTTAATATATACAGTATTTACATAGTAAGCTAACCATCTGGTAAAAGGGAGAGTCTCATGAGATACTTCATCTCTTCTGTCCTCACCATTTTTCAAATTAAGCTTTGTTCTAGTTTGTTTATTTTGAACTCTAAAAATAAATTGTTACTGTAAGAGCAATATTTTACAAACCTGCTTAATGTAGTAGGAAAGACTTGAAAGAACAGAACAGTGTGCCTTTAAATATTTCATTGTATTTCTAAAGTGTAGGCCTGGTTTTAGTTAGGAGAAGTGCAAGATTGAAGTTTGTCATCGATAATTAATACTGTTTTTTAAATTGGTCTACCCTGTAAGCTRTATTTGATTTATAAAAAGATACTAATAGGATGAAGCATGTTTCTAGTAAGCTGCTACCTCAACTGGTTTAGTTCATGATCTCTTGTAGAATTCTAATTTTTTAACAAGTCTGTAATGAAATATTTAAGAAAAATAAATCTAGCATAACTGAAATCTGAAGTTGCCCATATATTCTTATTTAGAGGTATCTTTCTGTACTGCAGGCAACTTGAACTGCTCCAATACTGGAAAATTTAATGTACCACTCAATTACTATTCTTTAGCCCAATTTAAAATAATAGATTGGGAGTGAGGTCTTAATGCAGTGTAACCTTTGGAACATTAGAAATAACCTCTTTCCCTTCTGAAATCAGTGTACAGTAATGGCATCAGTCTCACCGTATTGCAGACGAACATTTTCTAACTGTGTTTAAATTTTTTACATTTAGCAATTGCTCAGTAGCATGTTCCCTTCTCTTATCCTATAGGTTCCAAGACCATTTAGATATTTTTTGTCAATACTGAAAAAAAAAAAATATATATATATATATATATATATATATATATCCGATCAGAACTTATGTTTATGTATGTTATATTTCTAAGTTATGGCAGTCTTATTTGTTTTTGTAAGTAAATTGTCTCTATGTTAAATACTTTTCAGTGTTTGTTTCTAGCGTTTATCTCTCTTGAAGTGTAATTATTATTTATTATTATTATTATGGTAATTTTGTCTTTCCATGATCTGTTTGTCTTCTCTTCTAGTAGAGTTAATCCTTTGTTTTCCCCATGACACACACACCAAACAGTACGTGCCAAACGTGTACGTTTGCAACAGTGTGAAGAATAGAGCAAAATATTGTTAGGTTGACTTTATTCAATGCTGTTTCCAAACCTTTTTTAGCAACAGATCATTGTTAATCATTGAATTTCTTGTAAAAGAAGTCGTCATTTCTTTAGCATGATTCAGTGGGCAATTTATAGGGGCTTGTGGACTATGGTTTGGGAAGTGCTATCTTGCGTTTTGGTGATTTACTTGCACTTATGATGCTTTTGAGTTACATTTATAAAAGGTTACTTCCATATTTTAAAAGTATACAAGATAAGATACTTAACAGTTGTTTTCTGTTGTTGTTTCCCATTGTAATTCTGCCACATGTATATTCAGATAGTAATTTTTGACATATACTGGAAAAGATATTAAAATATAGAGATTGCATGGTAAGAATTAGTGCTCTGAGAACCACAAGGCTGAATTTCTCAAGCTTACCCATTCCAATGATTTTTACCTAACGCAGAACTCTCACTGACTTAAATGTGAGCTTTTTTTAAAAAACACCATGTATTATAGTGATGGAAGGTATTAGTACATTTTTTTTTCTTTGAAAAAAAAGTGCAGCAAAAAATTACTTGAAATTGAAGTTAAAGTTGGAGGCTTTCCTTTGACATTTCTTTTTCAAAGTACAGTCAATTATTTTTCAGGAGAGAACATTCAGGATTATTTTCCCTAATATTTCACTGTAGTGCTCTCAAGACATGCTTCATGCACCCTCAAGAATTTTCATTTCATGTACTTTCCTCCCTTCTTGAGAGGAAGGTGAATATTGCATCTTGRAGGTGTATATGTATCATAGATGCAATTTCTAATTTGATCATTGTGTAGCATATAGGATAACCTTCCTTTGAGAAGAGTGTATGTGTGTTTCTTCATCTAACTCCTGCCTACTTGTAGCCCAGTTCTGCATGGAGCCTGAGCTTCAGCTTCCTTCTGTGGTGTTTCGTTCCGCTTTTCATCTGACTGCGGCAGTATTTTGCTTACACCGTGTACTGCAAGTTCATCTGACAGCTACTACTTCAGTTATTCTATGAAATACAGTTGAGTAGCACCAAAGGAATAAGACCTGCTAAAGTTTCTGATCATAGTGTTTTAATTAAGGGAGGATTAAAAAAAAAACCTTTCAAGTCTTACTCAAAAATAGGGAAAACAATTTTTGAGCTCTTGTTTCTCTTTAAATAGAACTTTAAAAATGAAGGAACGCTGGCAATTGTCTTATAATTTTTACTTCTTAAGTAGATGAGCAGGAGTTGAGGAAGCTGTATGGTTGGCAATCATTTCTGTATTAATATTTGTCACAGAAGGTGTTGTGTTTCAACATGGTGTTTAACATAATCAAATGGCAAGAACTCCGGTCCCGTCTCGGAGACTTGGATTCTCTTCCCAGCTGCCACCAACCTGAACTATGCGCAGGAACAAATTGTATCTTTGTGTATCTGTTTCTGTTCTACTCTTTTTTTTTTTTTTTTTTTTTTCCCCAACAACTTGGAATGTTTTTTGGGGGGTGAGAGGGAGTGGGGGGCGCAAGATCTGCAGCTTCCAAATGTAGGTGCACTCTGTCTACCATAGAAGATGTGATGGATAATATTTAGTTTGGGTATTCATTACTTGCATGGCAATTGTGTTTAAAAATATTTTGTTTAATTTGTTACTGAATACATACATGCACAAGTACGCAAGAAGTTTTTGTGAATTTATTCACTTACAGCATTTAATATTTTCTCAGGTGCCAGTGGCAAGGGCAAGCATTCTCTGGCTCATTGGGGAGTACTGTGAACGAGTTCCAAAGATTGCACCTGATGTTTTGAGAAAGACAGCCAAGAGCTTCACTAATGAAGATGACCTTGTAAAGTTGCAGATCTTAAATTTGGGAGCAAAACTCTATTTAACAAACTCAAAGCAGGTAAGGCTAGTGTTGAATACACATATGTGTGTATTTACAGTCACGGTAGTCGCTGTGCATTCCATATGGACCAGTGGAAGTTTCTTTTATATAAAATAATTTAAGTTTGTTCATGTTATTCTGCAAAAAACCCCTGAACTTCAGTTTTCAAAAATGCAGCAGATTACTTGGTATTTCTTGGATATGTACTGAATTGTAAATATTCATATATTGATGAGATCACTTTTTTTAACCTCCTTATTGAGAAAATCTTTTAAATTTTTTTTTCACATAAATTGCACAGATTGGTGGTTCTCAAACTGATTTATTGTTGTCTGGACTAAAAAGCAAAATTTTCAGTGGACTGCTGTCATTTTGGATCTTTGTTAGCCACTTTTAGTCTAATTCAGTCAGCTGGTGATACAGATTGTTGGTGTGATATCTGAGTCAGAATGACTGACCATATACTTATGTGGGCAGTGTGGGAGATGGGTTGTCTTACTGTTTATTCAAATCAGAATTTGCTTGTATTTAGCTCAGAATAGCTAAAAAGAGATGCCATCAAAAGGCCTCTTAATGTTTTTTAGTTGGTGCTCATCTTAAAGATAGTGCTTTCCTTTTTTCTGTATTTCTTATAATTTTGCTTTGCCTTGTGAAGGTAGTGGTTTTTGATCCTCTGTAGTGATAAAGATAACCTTAACAATGTCAGATAATACAAAAAGATGAACTTAGACCTGCCAGAATCTCAAGGCTGCTGAGAGCAGTAGCTGAGAGGTGCCAACTGCTTCATTCCTCTCAATGACAGCATAGTGATCTCTGTCAGTCTGCAGCTATGGAATATAACATTTTGACACTATTTTTTCACTTGAATTCCAGTTATTACTGTAAAAGGCTGTAAAACCCAAGATATTTTCCCAAATGTAGAATGAAAATACTGTCTGAGATGTATACACTTTCCTAGATGACTAGGCCCTTCTATTTTACAGCAAACTGAGCAACCTGAGATCTTGCACCTGCACAACTAAGTTGTGTCTTCTCTTTCCTTGGTAGGTAGCTTCAACTACAGACTTGACAGTTTTTGTGTGATATCTGGATCAGTGAGACTGTATGTCGTAGGGTACGTAGGGAATGAACTGGCTTGGCATTCATTCAAATAAGAGGCTGCTTGTCTTTTGCTCAGAGAGTCTAAAATGAGGCAGCAACAAAAGGTGATTACTTCCTCTTTCTGTCCGTGCTCATCTTGATGAAGATGCTAACTGAGTTGAGGAAAGACTGGTTTGGTTATCTTCATAGTCTCATATTGGCCCATCATGTAATATTCAACTAACTGTGCCAGGTGGCCAAAATTCCTTGGTTTGAAAGGAGATTGTAGTTTTTGTGATCTTTTCCCACTTTTGCATGATCTTAATACAGTTTAAACATTCATTGAAAGTGTTCCATATCCTTGGAGACAAAAAAGGGGCTGATAAAGCTGAACAAACTGTGTCTCCTGAGGTACTTGCTACATGATGAATTTCGTGGAAGGGTGCTTTCCTTCTGGCAGTAATTTTAGTTTAGTGAGAGATAAGTTGTCTCCTCAACTAATCAAATTATTTATATACAAAATTCTACTGGAGTAGGTTGATGATCTGACTTGGTTCAAAGCTCTTTCCAAACTAGGATGTGAAATTTTGCCTTTAGGATCTCTACCCTGGCAGCATTCTTCCTGTATGTATGTCCTTATTCCCAGGACTAAGACTCTTCTGTACCCATTCAGTATTAAAACATTTATTTCTGGAATTTCCAAGAAGTCCAGCTACTTTTCATCCTAATCCTCAGACTTGGAAACAAAGCTTCTACATCTGGCTGTGCAGTTGTCAGTCTGACTGTCTATCCTCCATCTTTGTTTCCACCATTCTACTCCTCAGCGTTTTTTTTTTTTTTTTTTTTGAATCCTTTGCAGTTTCTTCCAAAGTCAGTGGAGCTGTGAAAATCTCAAAGATAGTGTCACTTTATTTAAAAAGTAGTGGTGGCTGAAAAACAAAGAAAGGAAGGAAGGAAAACAGCGTTTTTTCCCCCAAATGAGGGAAAGGCAGCAAGTAAAACTCATCTTTAAAAACTTAGAGAAAAGCACAAAATTTTGAAGGAAATAAAACTTTTTTTTTTCACTTTCCATGGAGTATCTTATTTGTTTTTGCCATTGATTTTCTTACTCATATATTCAAATATTTAACTAAACACATTTTTGGGAATACTTTAAAAAAAATCAGGATTTTTATAAATATATATGTACACACACATATATATATACATACATATATATACACACACACACACACACACACACACACACACACACACACACATATGTGTGTGTGAGAGAGAGTTTTCAATAATAATCCTTCTTTTAGCCTTGTGCTTACCCCCTGAATTTTTAAAGGTTCCTTATATTTTAAGGAAGATCTTCAAGTTCTATCCTGTTTGGGTAGATAGCAAGTAAGAACAGGCTTTCTAGTTGTCTGGGTTGTTCAGTAAACTGCTTTATGAATATGCTCGACAACTGTCCAAGGTGCATTCATTTGAAACAGTTTTGCAGAAAACACATGAACTGTTTTTTTACTATGTTAACAGGAAGGGAAAAAGGGGTTTCAATGTGTTTCTGTTGTGTAACATGCAACTTTTTCCAGTGTGACTTCTACTAAGTAGTCCTAGTACACGTACAAATATTCTCTCAAACACAGTTTAGCCCAATCTTCTTGTCAAAAGCAACTAAATATGTAGAGTCGATTACTGCAGGCTAACGATGCCAAAGAAAGGATAGATAGCTGTTGCTATCATATTGCTGTAGAACCTCATCCTTTGAGATTTTTATTATAATGTTGTTCAAATGGGGATCTACCAAAAAGCTAACTATTAAATTAATAGGACTATTGCTACTAGAAAGTTCTAGAAATGTTACTGAGGGGTGACTTGAAATGTACTTCTCACRTGGGCCTATTCAATAAGTACAAACAGTCTTAGTAGATGCTAACACTGGGGGGAATAAAAGAGATAGTACGTCTGTGTAAAGAGCATGTCCAGAGAGCAAGTGATGCTGGTATTTGATATTATAGGTACCAGATCTGTATATCACACTTGGTCCTGCTGTGCTSTGAAGTAGTCACTGTGTGCAGCCTCTGCCATATTTCACTGGATTAACTTGCTTGCTCAAATAAATCTCAGCTTCTTATGGATCTTCCTTTTTTGGCAAAGGTGATGGGTATTCATTAATTTATTTTTTAATTTTAATTAAAATTAATTGTTTCTGTTAGCTACATCCATGTAGAAAAGCTTCGATTGTTTAGTAGCATTGCCATAAGACAGGAAAAAAGTAGCATTTTCTTGTTTTCGTGAAAACTATTTAAGCTATTTGTGATACTTGAGAGGAAACTTCTTGTAGATATGAAGCATTCTTCCCTAACATTTATTATTATTATTATTTTAAATAGAGGATATGGAAAAGATATTTTGGGGGAGAGGAGGAGGAGGAAGAGAGAGGGGAATGTGGAGGGGGTGACTCCATAAAGAAAATGCAGCCTTTCAGGATCGCATCTCATCTCATTCCATCTATACTCATGGAAAAAGTGCCTACCATGGTAGGCAGGCCCTCAACTTTCTGCCATCCCTATAGCAATTTGCCAGCAAACACAACTGTGTCCTGTGATCCGTTCTGCTGAGGCTTCTGCCATGGCGCGAAGGAGGTTTGTTCTGTTTTACAGAGAAGTGATGGCAAAGGCTGCTGCAAGTGTCCCTGGTTTTGTTTAATTCAGGCTACTTTTCCACTTCCATTCAGATAAAATAGCATAAGCCCTGCATGAGTGCAGATTACATATATTCTGTCTGATGTAGTTGTTTAAAATTTTATACCTTGRTATAGAAATGGCTGCCAGTAAGCTACAAAATGTGTAGGAAGGTATTTCCCTTTCCCAGAGCTAATACAGTACCTTGCAGATAAAGTATTTTTTCATAGAACCATCCTTGGATAGCAGAGAGGAAAAAGAATTAAGGAAAAAAGTGTTTCACTGAAAGTTTTTCATATTTTTAACTGTACTTCTAACATTATTCAAATGTAATATGCCCTATTTCTTTAAATCTTTGGTACCACGGGGCATTTTGGGAAATGCTTGCATATGTTGAATTATATGCAGTTAAAATTAAAACCTATTTCTTTTGTTTACCATGTATTTAATTTATGGCAGTAGAAATATTCTGAAGTAGTATTTTTACGTTGATAGAAAAACCAACTTGCATCCTCGAGGTGGAAATTATTAAACCAAAATTTTTATTAAACTATTAACTGAATTATTAAACTTTCTTTAGCAAATTTTACAATACACAATTGACTAAATTTCTTAGATATTCACATAATTGAAACTGCTATTTTTATAACATAGCACAATTAGCAAGCAATATTGATGTAAAAAATATACATAGGATGATTAGTATAAAGAAAAAAATCCTCTTTGACAATGCATTTTTAACCCTGTTTTATTCATCCATTCTGTGTTGGTAAACTAAGAATATACTTTCTTATGTCAGATGATTTTTACCCTTTTTCCTATTTGCTTGGATAATGTCAATATGAGCAAAACAGCATACTACTTCCAAAGCTGTTTAATGGATACAAGTCTGTTCAGCATTATTGTTCTTCTTACTGTATTTCTAAGGTACCAGAAAGTCATCCTTTTTTTTTTTTCCTCCCCAGATTTTAAAAATTAAACTGAATTATTAAAATTATTTAATACATGTTAATATTCTCCGACATCAAATTAGGAAATCCTATTATGCTGTAAAAAGCTGTGATAATATAAGTTGCTCTCTTACATAAATAAATAAATGACCGATATTACCAGAGGCTTTAAGCTCCAAGAAAAAAAATGGAAGAAGTCTTTTATCCTGGTTTTTAGAGGGCATCAGCAGCTTGCTTTTATGAAAAAGTAACAGCTAAATGCACTGCAAATAATTTGCAGTAATCCAGTTCAGTGATTCATGTGTCTGCTTTAATGGGTCATAATTCAGGATAAAGTAACTGAGTGCAGTCAGAGTGCAGACACTGCTTATGCCAGGGACAGTATCTCTTCATAAAACACACCTCAGCAGAAGCAGTTTGCCAGCCCCCTAATACCCTCTGATGTTTTGATGTCCTGCATATTTTTCCGATTAAGTTTTGAGTGCCATGTTTTTAGTTGTATTTCCACATTCATTATCCTCACGTAGACCCTTCAGCGGGTTTGCCATATATGATTATTTTTTTAATGATGCCTTTCTTTCCACTTCAGCAGTTTAATAATCTAGCACATGGCTGCTTCTCAGTGCTCAGCATTCACCTCCCCAATACAGAAGAGGACATGTGCTTTGGCTTCAGAATTCCATTTGCAGCTTTAGAAATGCATATTCCCTGTGGAACAACATTTGTTTGACATAACCATTCATTTTTATTACCTCTTTAAATATGTTTATCCAGAGTTATCAATAATCATAAATAACTTGTATTCTGTTCTTGTCCTGTTTTTTTCCACAGACAAAATTGCTTACCCAGTATGTATTAAATCTCGGCAAGTATGATCAAAGCTACGACATCAGAGACCGTACAAGATTTATTAGGCAGCTTATTGTTCCGAACGAGAAGAGTGGAGCTTTAAGCAAATATGCCAAAAAAATATTTCTGGCACAGAAACCTGCCCCGTTGCTTGAGTCTCCTTTTAAAGGTACAACCACCAAAATCATTTGGTCTAAACACATTGTGTAAAGGAACGTGGCAGCATATTCTGTGCTCACCAATTGTGTCACTTAGCAAATAGAAGTGATTAATATGCAAGATCCTCGCTGCACTTACTCGCTTTTCAGCGAGCAAGGTCTATATGTTGCATGCACATTGCATTTATCTGATGATAATYCCAGACAAACTGATCCATTTCTGCTCATGTTGATTTTAAATTTGATTCAATTAACACCAGGGGTGTCTTTCAAGAAAAAATATACTTTCATTTAGAAAAACATCATTAGTCTTTTAACTAGTCTTTAATAGAAGATTGTTAATGTGGCTACTGTAAATGCTTTATGAATCTCAGTAGATTAGATTTTTATTATTTTTTTCCAAAGTGAGATTTTTCCTTGTGCATTTTCTTGTTTTTCAGAAATAAGAACTMCTGTCTGTCTTCTCAGGTTAAAAGGTTATCAGGTTATCTCAATTAAAAATGCCGTGTTACTATGATGCTTTGCAATTTTAATTTTCATACTAACTTAATCCTGGTTTTGAAGCTCTGAAAGCAGGTCCATTTTGAAGAAAAACTATTAAAATTCTGGATGTGTTTGTGCCAAGACATGTATATGGATTGTTTAACTGTGCTGTCATTCTTAATATTCACAGTAAAGTAATTTTTAGAGAAGCTACATTTCAGAGCAACACCTCTAAACACACTGACTGATTAGCTTTTTTATTGACCATTATGGGGGAGATTATTGTAATCTATGGACTGAAATCAGTTTTTTGACCTATGAAGAGCTTCCTAGTTTATATTTATTCCATGACATTTGAGGTAATATAATGCCAATTACCTTTAGCCCTGATTAAGATTGCTCTTTGTGGTAGAGCTCACRTTGTTGGTCTATACCTCCCCTCCCCCCTTTTTTAATAGCTCGGGATCACTTCCAGCTCGGCACCCTGTCGCACACGCTGAACAGTAAAGCCGCTGGCTATCTGGAGCTGTCTGACTGGCCAGAGGTGGCACCCGACCCAGCCCTGCGCAACGTCGAAGCCGCGGAGGCGGTACGTTGACATCACTGAAAGTAACTTTCCTTAAGGCACTTGTAGGTGTATAGCATTATATTAAAATATAGTTCTTTAAGTTTTAGACGTATTTTTTACTGGAAAATGTTGGTGCACGTGAACGTTGTCTGTTCAGTTTGTTTCAGCCTATGCTGGAAACGGAACATTTTAGTGAAAAGAAACGGGAGCCGTCTTGCGGGTTTTTGAGTTTTATGGGCTGCCTCTACCTCCGTCATAGCTTAAATACCTTTCTTGCCCTCCATCTCACTTTTGGTACCATGCATCTTTTCTGGCCTGTGCAGTGGGTTGCTAATTGCAGTTAATGGTGAGAATTGCTGGAAAGTCAAAGCARGAGGTGAGCAGAGGTTTGGTAGCGTACAGGTGCTTAATCAAATCCAGGTTTGAAGGGGGGAAGAAATGGTAGTATAAAGAGAAGCAGCAACAAGGGAAACAATCATTTATGTTTCACAGTGTAAAGATCAGAAGAGAGCAGGTTTGGCATTTTAGATTGTCAGAACAGAATTCGCWAAGTTTTTATAGAGAGCAAATGGCAGCTGTTTGTGTGCTAGCAGTTTGGTGTGACAGAGCCAGTCTTCTGCCTACAGAGAACTTCTTGTTACTAGATTGCAAACTCTGTGGCAGAGTTGTGCCCTGGTACAGGAGCTGTGATTTATRCATCAGGAACCAGAGTCCTCATAAAAGTAGGTGAAAGCTATTGAACTGCAACAGAAGCTGAAATGTGTATATGTATAATATACAGTAATAATATAATGTATAATATACCATGATGATGATACTACCAGAGATATGCTGTTGTAACAGATAAAACCAAAAAAGAGTATAGTCCTTGTCATGAGCAACTTCTGCTCTAATTTGCACATAGAGTAATTTGCAGTTAAGGTAGTAGGAAGAGAATGGATAGCGAAAACTTTAAAATAGAAAACCGCCCCAAAAAACAGATGTATATGTAGAGGCCAGTACATAGAATGATGTGGTAGAATAGGCATTTCTCCTTAGTAGGTTAATATACTTGCTTACCTTCYTATATGCACTTCAGAAAAAAAGATACTTGTCTACAAAATTCCAGAAGCTGATATAAGGAGAGTCTGAAGGAAATCAGCTCTAGGAGGGTATTATAAAAGAAGGAGTTGCATAAAATAAGGTGTGGAGGCATCTTCTATCAAGTAAAAATTATTACCTGATGTATTTTCTTGCTGGAGTTGCAGGAAATTGGTCAAATGGAATAACGTCTGTCTGTAACATAGGAGGAAACATCTACCCCCAGCCATTTAAACCTCAAAACAAGCACAGAAGTCCTTTCCCCAAGGTTTTTTGTCAAAATATTTCCCTTTGGAGAGGGCCTCACTGTCAATAAGTTTATGGTTTCTCTAATGCTGTATGTGCTTATACAATGTATATGAGTGAGTCTGAATTGTTAAGCTGCAATCCAGTATTAAGTTGTCATTCATATCCAAAAGAATCTTGGCTTTCTAAWTACTAATTGTTAGGTAGAAAATTGTAAAGCTTGCATAGCTTTTGGCATTTAAGAGGCCGGTGTTTCTAGAGCCATTCACCATTCAAGCTCATTGTTAGGGCTCTTTTCAAAAGTTTTGTTCCAGATCACAGCTGTCACTGAGGCAGACCTGTATCAATCACTCTGATAACGATATCTACCTATTTGGTTTTTCTCCTGGTCTGAGTTCATGGCCTTCTACTGTAGGCTTAAAGGAATGGCAGAGGAGTCTGGCCAAAGCATTATTGCAGTATTCTGATCTTCTCTTGGTTGTGAGAAAAATTCTCACTTTGAGAATTGCAAATGAAGTGAAATATGATTGCCCTGCACATACTGGAGCTTCTACTGTYTGCTGGATTTACCAATGTTTTCACCTTTAAAATTTGGGATGATAAAGGTGGTGACTAGCTGTATTTGCCCTTTGTTCACTTCAGTCCAGTGACAGGCTAAACTGAGCTACATCCAGAGATATAGCCCTCAGACTTCAGGTTCTTTGGCATAGAAATTTATTTATGGTTACTGACGCTTTTAATCCACCTTAGTAAATCTTCTGGCCTCTCTAATAGACATCTCACCTTTTATAGGTATGTGCAAAACTTTTAGTGCTCCTAATTGTGTAAAATAATAGGAAGTTTAATAGTTTCTTTCATCTTGCTGAGAACATTTATTTAGAAACTGCCTAATACTACTACTGCAGGAGTTATTCTTTGCCACAATGTGCATCTATTTTTATATTTCTGACCGTAAAGTAAACGTRAGTTAAAATTTATTTACAGGCAAAAGAATGGACTGTATTTCTAGGTAAGACAAAGAAAGAGAAACCTCCTGAAAAGTTTTACTCTGAATCAGAAGAAGAGGAAGATGAATCTGCCAGCACCAGTGCAACAGGTACAACAGGTAGATATTGCAAGAGTAACTTACATGTCCATAGCRTAGACAACTTTATTGTCAGAGCAGGAGTCATTTAAAAAGAAAAAAAAAACACCCTCCCCTCCTGCCCCCCGGTAAAGTTTATATAAAAATAAGGAACTTGAGGAAAAAAGTTATATTCACTGCAAATGTGAACTATCTGATAATTGTGTAATCAATAAATGAATTAGAATTTGMTTTGTTTCCTAGTTAAAATAGCTGGTATTCTATTTTCCTCCAACTTGGTATTTGATAAGTAATGAGGATTTGTTACTCCAGTTAAATCTAAATGCACCTAACATTTTGAGGGAAGAATGCGTACAGTCTTAATTGATGGGAATCATAATCTTGAACTTTTTTTTTAAAGTTTATTGTTGGTGAAGTACTATTTTAATAGCATGTTGCTGTGTTGACAAATGGTCAGACTTAGTTAAATGTATTTCATGAATTTTTAGTAAACTGTGATTGTGTTACAGCTTTACTTTGAATTCCTACACAGTATTGTCTGCTGATTATTGGGGTAATGATGGAGAAGATAACTGGCCTATCAAAATAACTGAGCTGAGGAACTCCTGACCAGTGTCTCACCTAATGCTGGATAGGTAGTTCCCCAAGACTCTTTTGATGTGGTGAAGAACAAGATTCTCACTGGTCCTTTCTAAACTTCAGAGCAAAGGAGGACTACTAGGTGCAGAGTTTAGACAGAGCCAGTGTTTAGCATTGCACACCTAAAAGAAATGGTAGCATTGTGGATGGAACGGAAAAGAGAGACTTTCAGATCTGAAGGTGGAGCTTCTTCCCTCTCACTCCCAAGCTGAGGAAATAAGTAGAGGAAAAGAAGTACTTAAGAATTGTGTCAGGAAATTAATTGTCTAATTGTCTTTGAAACAAGAATATATTCACTTCAGATATCCGAACATTTTGTAACTATAGGATTAATTAGAGGATGCATAATTTGTTTAAATCAGTGGTTTAATCATCATCACTATCAGTATGCAAGAGTAGATTATCTAATTAAGCAATTGGTTTAAAAACAATCTTGCAGTAAAGTGAATATATAGATTAGAGGAATTTGAGGTCATTTCCAACTCCTGATAGTTATATAATTCTGAAGAGAGTGATAAGGATCCGCATTACAACTAATTTATTATTACGAGTTCTAATTTGGTAAAATACCAGACTGTATGCTAAAGATAACAGATTTTAAACCAACAAAAGTTTGTAAATGTTAGGGGAAAGTAATTTTATCATCTGGYTTTTGTCTTGGATAAATAATGCTTAAACTTCCAAGTGGATCTTAAAATGCTAATATATGAGTTATTCTAAAATTAATTTGGATCCTGAAATTAAAAATTATGTAAAATATTTAGAAAAAAAATGTGAAAGAGTTTTTTTGTGTCAGAGAGCGAGTCTGGCAGTGAAAGTGAGAAGGAAGATGAGGAAGGCAGCAGTGATGAGAGTAGTGGGAGTTCCTCTTCCAGTGAAGAATCAAGCGACAGTGAGTCAAATGGCAAAGAAAGTACAGTAAAGAAAACATCTAGAACTGCTGAGAAAAGGTAGGTCGTGCATGTGTGTTTAAAAAAAAATTCTTTTGATGTTACTAGGCTTTAGAGTACTGTTGCTGTAARCAGTCTGCTAAGCATTCAATTAGTTCGGGTTTTTTAAAACTTGTATATGTTTTCTACCTATATGTATTTAGTATGTGAACTGAGATCATGTTTTCATTAATAAGACTACTCTTATGTTTGGAGTTAATTTCTGACTTCAGTAAAATTTTGGGTGGCTTTCTGAAAATTGATGTAACCTTGGGAGGCTGAATTAGTGATCAAACAGTTGTATGAAACACTTAATTACCTTTTGCAGCAATTTTGCTGAGAGCTAAAATTAAGTCCTTCAACACTTTGCCATTATGTAACTAAGACAATTGATTTTTCTAAATAATGTTATATTAAAAAGATTATGATCCAAATATTAGAGGCAAGGGCTGTGAAGGGAAACGGTCATAAGATATTTAAGTGTTAGCGCTTTTTAAGATTGCCCATTATCAACAGCATTATCATGTATTAAAGTATCATTAAAATTTTGAGTAATTGGGGCTAATACCTTGGATTGTAGGAGTCTGTTTCTTCCACTGCTGTCAGCAAGTGGCCTCTGCAGACATGATCGCCCTTTACTCTGTAGTCTGCTGCCAGCTCACTTGATGAGTTTGCAGCTCAGCTCAGTCGTGGCTGACAACGCTGATTGGGGCGCAGTACGCACTCTGCTCCTTTTATTACAGACAGTAATTAAAGCAGCTCGCCTTGCCACTTCCATAACAAACACAGCATAATGCCCTAATTATGACTTTATTAATTTAAGTCAGGTTTTAATGATTTTAAAAGTGATTTATATTGTTTTTCCTGTTCAGAACAAATGAAATCTGTAGGTTAAATTAATACAGGCTTTTCATCATCGCAAAGTTAAAAAGCTAGTTACCAGTAAATTCTTTTCATTAGAATAACATCTGAAATTTTAAGCAGAAAGGTAAACAATAATTACCCATCAGAACTGGCTGATGTATAGTGAAGTCATATTTTGTTGTTTTATCTTCAGATCTTATTTTCAAGAGAAGCTATGTGTTTTGAGCAGCAACTTGCTTTACAGATAAAAAAGATTTAATGGATTCAGAGTGGCTTATTTGTTGATGCAGCAACAGCTATTCCTATTCAGTGATAAGAAATGTTAACAATTTTGTTACTACCTGCATAGGAGTAGTGAAGGAGAAACTTTAAATAAACATTTGTGGATTTTATTTGTTTTTCTCAGTGACCTCATATAGATTGTTAATGAAATGCATGTTTGTCATGCTACAACTTAATTTCAATATTTCTTGTTTTTCATCATGATTTTAACATCAGATAGGCTGCATGACTGTGACATGTACTCCTGTTTCATTTTTAGATTCTTAAACTTTGCTGTTTTCAGAAAAAATCTTTTGACTATTAAAATTTAGTTTTTAGATTTCAACTTTAATTACATGAGTGGGGCATTGTTATTGTGGATTAATTTTTAATATTTTTTTTAATAATTATCATCACATTTGTTAATTCCATCCTAGAAAATTATTGGGAAGAACAAAATGTTCCCCCTAACTTTCATTCTATTATATTTTTCAATTTCGCTTCCCTGTATTTTTCCTTCGTAAAATAGTTGTTGTCTGAAACAGTATCACAGCATAGTATATTCTCTTATACTGCTCATAAAGCTAGTCAAAAATGTGTAACAACTTAATTTGAGTCCAAAGGGACTCTTAATAGTCAAGTGGTCTGGGTTTGTTTAATTACCATTGACCTTGTTACTCTTAAAGCATTTTAGTATCCAATTTATTGTCTTGAGGAGGAAGCTGAATCAGGTAGTGCATGAAACACCTGATTTCAAAGTATAAATTGATTGCCTGCAGGGCCAAGAGAGGATGTTTTATTTCTATATGCAATACTAATTTATTTGCCCCATGATAACTATTAAAAAACAGTTTTTATTTCCAGTGGTGTTTCTAGCTAGTAACTCCCTCCCGAGACAAGACTAATATACTAATTTGTAGTGATGCTATTACTAAAAACAAATAGAGCAGATTTTATAATATTTTGTAGCTCTTAATATTGACAACATAATCCAGCATTGCCTTGGTAAACAGAATTGCACTGTATGAAGAATACTGTCCCTTGAAGTCTGTAAGTCTGCCAGCTGCAAGCTGCTCTGTGACCGAAGGGGTCAGAATATAACACTGCAGTAGCACTTTTCTATAAACTTTTTAATGTGTTGAAATATTTATAGATATTGTAAGCCTTTTTTCTAGATGGATTGATTTATAAGGATTCATATCCAATTCAAATCCATGTATTGATTTTAAAAAGGGATGTTATTTTGCAAAAGTCATATAAACCCATCAAGATTTTATTAATCATAGATGGAGTAGTTTGAAAGTTCCTTTATGTAAAAGGATGCCCGCACTTCTTTCTGAAATGTCACAAGTTTAATGCACACAGATGTTAATATTTTCATCTGACCTTTTCCCCTTTTTAGATTATATATGATGATGTATTGTGTAATGTGATAGGAAGATTTTGTGTTCACTTAAACCCTGCCATTTCTGTTTTCTCAGCCAAGTTTCCATTATCATGAAGGAATATTAAATGACTTAAAATTAATTTATTAAAACTTCAAAATCTTAATGTAGAATGCAGTACTTCCTAAGCACATTTCTTTGGTGGTTCTAAGTTGTATCTTTTTAAAAATGTATATATATTTTTATATTTTTATATGTAGTGATTCAGAGGACATTAAAAAGAAAGCAAAGGGGATCAACAAGAAAAACGCATCCAGTTCCTCTGATTCTGAGTCCAGTTCATCAGAAGAAAGTTCTTCAGACTCCAAGTCAGAATCAGACCCTAAAAGTGACTCTGAGTCTGGAAAATCTGGAAGAGCTACCTCTAGTAAGGTAAAACATGAAAAAAACAAATGTTTTAAAATATGAAAAGATGCATGTAACCATCAATGCATGTTTCTTTCTGGGAGAATGGAGAAAGAAAGAAAGAGACCTAAAGCAACTTTTAACCTATTGCCTTCTACAAAGCAAAACAAAAGATAAGGTGAGATTATAACACGTCA
Source organism: Rhea americana (assembly GCF_003343005.1). NCBI lineage: Eukaryota > Metazoa > Chordata > Aves > Rheiformes > Rheidae > Rhea > Rhea americana. The sequence goes on from NW_028186912.1 coordinate 613,001, forward strand.
GAACTGGAAATACGTTTGTCGTTTGGTGGTTGTTTTTTGCCCAAATACCACGTTGGATAACAGAGCTAATGTCAAAGTTTTTCTAATCCGGAGACCAAGCTGAAATTTACCAAAAAATGGTTGCACAATGAATGTAACCTAAATCCTCTCAGCATAAACGCCTGTGATATTAGATGAATTCATTCTTCCAACAGTTTACAGCCTCTCATGTAAGCACAGTATTTTTTCACCAAAAAATAATAAGTACTGTGACCCGCTTAGTTCTGGGCAGCCGCTACAAAGCCACGTTCAAGCGACAGCGTCCTCTCTCTCTGCTGCCTCTGTCCATTTTCCTTGGGACACCTGGGGCCATTGCTCATGGTTTCTTTCACTGCAGTATCTAAACTACTGATTCTTTCACAGGGAATGGGAAGACTGTTGTCATTAAGAAGCTTTTTGTATTTTAAAGCAGCAAAATTTGAGCAGTCAAGAGAATGTGTGAAGTCAAAAGTACTGAATAATAAGGGAAATGGAGGGTTCAAGAAGCTTGGGATTGTTTCTATGAAGTTAACGAAAAATTATCAAGCACATGAATCTTAACAACAAGAAAGTTGCAGGAGTGGTCTTAAAGTCTTACTTGATTAAAAAGCACCTGAAAAGCAATTCAGTAGGAAAAATGAGAGTTTGAGTACTCGCCATAACAGTTGATCACTTAGAAAGCATAGAAATGAAAAATTGTAAAGCTTTTAAACATCACAAAAATTATTAAAGCAATTAGCAAAGGGTTAATGTGCATGGCAACAAGGAAGGAGGTAAGGAGATAGCATAGAGAATCTATTCAAACCATACTCCTTACATTTTTCTTCCCACTAAAATTGAAATATTAAATGTAGGAGTAAAGAGTGTGGCTGATGGGCTAGTATATGGAAATAATAATGCTCATATATGAAATGCAAAAAAAAAAAAAAGTTTGATGCTCTTGAATGTATAGGATTTTTTCAATGTACTCTATTAATCTCTAGGACCAAAAAGTTGGTTTCCATTTAAGTTTTTTTGGGTGCCTCTTTTTATAATAACCCAGAATGTTTCTGATACTTGATTGCATTCAGAAACTTATTTGACTGGGAGGTGGAGGGGAGAATTTTATGTATTATGTATTTTCAAGCAATATCAGGACAATAGTTGCAGCTAATGGGTCATAACCTAAATGGTCCTTCCAGACTGGAAAGGAAAGCAATAATCAACTCAGATTAAAGGACATTATTGAAAGTCTTGTATTAAAGTGCTTGTGTCAAGGTGTATTTTACAAGAACCACCCACAATTATTTTATTTCCATGAAAATCTTGGCATTTTTCTGCCCTCTGCCTGACTTTTTCCAGGTCACCCAAGAGGCAGACTGTTTCAGCTAGGCCCTCAAAAATGCATATAGTTCTCCTGAAAGGTTTTACTGGAAAAGACATGGCTCATTTTATTCCAGTGAAGGGCCTATTGCAGTGCATTCTTAATTTACTCAGTGTATTTGGGGAGGTGATTCGTTAGGCATTTTTTTCCCCTTGTGAATAAAACTGTAAATATTTTGTGAAATACATATTGACGAGAGGAGTAGTTTTCAGGGTCTGTTTTTAAGTTTGTCAATTTGACACAAATTATGAACTTTGTTACATGGAGAATATTTTGGAGATTGTTTTCTATTCTGTATGTTTGGTTGGATACCAGTGTATGCTTAACAGAATTTCCCTAATGAACAAAGCTTTAAACAGTCACCTGGGCTTTTAATTTGTGCATTTGCTAAAATACAAATAATATGTTACAAAAACTTCAGATTTTTTTTCTGAATAAGTTGCTAATGCTTTCATGTTTCTCTCTAGAAGAATTCATTTTGAAAAAGCTGTCATGCTCTCTGTAATTGAGCTGCAGTGAGTAGAAGAGTCAGTCTCTTGCACTGTGTTATTTTATTTTACTTTGAAATGGTGGATAGAGGTGTTTAGATGCGTAATCTACTGTACATACAAATATTGTAGAACTGAAATGCAGATTTGAGGATGTTGCCTCAAGTAGGTGTGTCTACAGTGGGATTTTTGAAATGAGCTACTGTTGACCTCCTAACACGAGTATAATACAGTCACTCAGCTGTTAAAAACCTGATCCACTATTTAAAAAATATACGAAAACAAATTGTCTGTCTTTCTGCCTGATCTCTTTTCAAGTGCTAACACAATGGAAACAGTGGGTGATCTGTCAATGCATTTGGATTGTCAATGATGGTTTTGTATAAATATTGGAAGGATAAGAAATAAAATTCACACAGCAAAATATGATTTCATCTGCCTTTTCTCTGCAGCTCCATGGCTCATGCTGCGGTGTGAAATTTTCATTTTACACACTTTGCAGGCGGAGCACATGAATTATGCATTGAGCAAGAGAAATCTCCTGCTTCGAGTCCTATATGCATTCACCAGGTTCTATCTCTATTACCAAGATGAATTGCAAATGGAGAAATGTTTGATGGAATATAGCTTAACTTCTTTGTTTAGCATTCAGCTTTTTTGTAGCTGGATCTCTAGGTAGGAAGCTGTTTGGAACTTGTAGTCTTATTTTTAAGAAAGAAAAATGAAAAATAATGTTACAGAGAAATGCCAGACACATCAGAACCTTTTTATTGCCTTGATTTGGAATGCAAGGCTTTTTTCATTCAGTAGAAATATCTATTGGTAATGTTTGCAGTCATTGGCTATTTATTATTCCTAGAAAGCCAATGAATTTTCTTTTCTTTGAAAAAAACAAGGAAAAAAATAATCATGCCTGTAACAGGAAAGACCAATTTAAATTGATTTCTTCAGTGTTTTTTAAAGAAGCATATGCACACCATTATTGTATATGTGCCCATACATTTATGTCTATAGAAATATCCATATAGATATAAAAATATTTGTGTGTTTATATGTATATACTTGCATACTAACAGATCYGTATCTCATAAGTGGCTGAGTATGTTTGACACATTTGGCTGAAGTAGAAAATAAGACTTGATCATACTTTAACATGAGCTTTATCTTGATGTAGTTAGCTTCAAATTCTACATTTCCTGAAAAATAAGGTTGTTTTTTGTTGTGGTTTTTCTTTTTTTAATACAGCAAACTGATTGTACTTAAGTACTATATTCTGATAAGGTTTGTAGTGGAAGCTTTTCTTGCCATGCATTACCTTGAGGTAGTGATTCTGTACTTAACTCTCTCTTTTAAGATTATTGGGGTTTTTTAATTTTAATTTTATTCTATTTTGTCTGGGAAAAGTACTACAGGATAACATTTATTACCCTTTTTCAGTGTTGAAAGGAATCTGGTGTGGCTTTAAAATGTAAAAAATATATTCCCTCTCAAAGAGTTTTTTCCATTTGTAAAGATGAAGTACATAGTAAAATACTATCAGTGCAGAAATGGATTTTATTTTATTGAATTACTTACCAAGCTTTGTAATATGTACTTAGTAACTACCTTAGAATGGTAAAATAGATACTAGAAAGCCTCAGCTGAAGCCTGATTTGTGGTGTTTGTGACATTAAAGAATGTCCTATCATAAGAGTTTTCAGTGAACAGGTAAACAGAAAGAAAATTTTGTATGGAAAGCTTTATTTAAATGAAAGTAGTCAAATTCTGAACGAGACAAATCAATGTAAGCAGCTCTGTTGAATTTCTGGGACTTGGGGATGCGTCCAAAAATAAAGATGTGCCTGGTTAAGATGTGTCCTAAAATCTTTTGTCACCCAGCACGCTTTATTCTGACCCCTTAAATGGGAARGCGATACTAACAGAAAAGAAGGGGCTTGGTCACCGTCCCTTCTGCTCCTGCCTCGCTCTCCCCACCGTTCATCCTCAGCAGTTCGGTGCCGGAGCAGGTAGCAGCCCTTGGCTTTCTGACCCATTTCTTCTGACAAACGACTCGCCCAGTCATTTACGTTGTTACTGTATTGCTAATTCTATATTGTTACCGCATTGCCAAGTTTCACAACCTTTGATCTCGCTAAAGGTGGTTGCTTAGATGTTTAAAGAAGTCAGCTTGCTACATGTAGCGCTGTTCTTAAACCTGRCTCTGACTTTGGGGTTTTTTTCCTCTTAAACATCTTAGCCTAGCAATGCTGTCATTGGCAGCATATTCAGAATCGTCTTCCTTGTGCCTCTCGTGTGGGTGAGCCACTTTTCATAGAATTTAATTGGCTGCATAGTAAAAGGGAATGGAGAAATCCCATCTCTGCTGGGATGATTAGCAAATATAGAACTACAGCTTAAAAAAAAAAACCTTTGAACTTTAATCTTAAGTGAAGATAGAACTGAATCTTAGTGACAAGTGGAGGTAGGGAGGAAAAAAGGCAATTGAGCTTTTAAAATGTGTGTGTGTGTGTGTATATATATATATGTATATATGCAATTTCTTTGTGTTGTCTTTTGGTGTATACGAGTGTCTTAAATCTGTAGCTTAGCAAATTAAGCAAGGTGTGATTATATAATTACAGTGCAAGGGTTACAGATCATGCATTTCAGTGCTAAATATTCACCAAGCAGAGCTATAAAAACATTTGAAATGGTCTAAAACAATTGTCATGAAATGATTTATCTAACGCTTAACAGATGAGTAATTTGAGTAGTATCTATACCTTGTAGTATACCATTTATCCTTATTTTACAGGTGATATAAGTTAGCCAAAAGCAACTACATGACTTGCCAGTACTTACCCTGAAAGAGAAAAAGGAAGTCTGGTGCGCTGTGACCAATATAACTGTGGAGAACTAGTTCTACAACAGATTGTTGTTGATGGCTGATTTTGGACAAGGCATTTAAGGAATTAGCACTATTTTAAAAGTATTTTGTAATGTTTCCTTGATCCATAGGGGTATTTTAGGCCAAATAAAKCAGTGGTGATAGAACACTTGAATTGTGATGAGGACCATTCAAGTATGTGAATTAAGAAGTAAATAACCAAGCAGTAGTGGTTTCCATTCTGTTCTGTCCACCCCATCCTCCTTCTCCTAGAATACATAAAGAATATTTGTAATAATCATGCTAGTGAATGCTGCCTGTTTTGAGCCATGGTTTATTGGAAGAAAATGAAGAATAATGTCAGTTTATTGCAGATTAGGCCTGATAGTCATTGACATAAATAGCTCCCATTCAAATAGTGAGAATATAAAACTGGTTTTGCCCTTGTTCAGTGGAAGGATCCTTGGAATTTCCCCCCAAATTGGGGAAAGGAAAAAAAAAAGTTAGTATTTGCTTGAAACTGATCATGAGGGAGAGATGCTAGAAGAAAGGGAGTGTATTTTTTTAGAAAAGAGGTTGGGGATTTTTGGGGGATTTTTCTTATTTTAGTGCCAGATAAAGAAATTGATTCTAACCACTGAGCTTGTGAGAAGGACTCCAGGCTCCCRTAGGAAGTCCTGCATGCCTGAAAGAACTGTGATAGCTCGCAAGTAATGCTTAAGAAATAGAGGGCAGGGTGGGCATATGGAGTTTTACTGTTTTATTTAGATCTATTAATTTATTTAAATAACTAACAGAATAATTTTGGCTGTCATATGCTATTGAAAAGCAAAACTGGTGAATTGGAAGGTTCACGAAAGTGGAACTCCTGGAAGCAGTATGTTTAAGCTACTTGGAATATCTTGGGTTATGAGCAGTGTTTAAGGACGAAGGGCAATGGACAGTTTCTCTAAAAGGAAGACAAGGCTTTTCATCTGGAGAGTGACCCAGAGACACCAAAGACAGGAGTAGTTCTGCAGCTRATCCAGATGAAGAATACTTCAGAGTAGATAGGAATAGCATGAGGACAGACTGAGCATCCAGCAGTGAGGATGYTGTCCAGGTTCTGGCAAGATTCAGAAATTAATCCTTTTTACTAAACCACAATAYTGGCAGCTCATTTTGAGTTGCTTTCCGGCTGTGGCACTTAAATTTTATCCTGAATCTTCACWGACCAGATATGACCAACATTCATTCTTTTAGATATATTTATAACCTTTTATTTGGCTGTATCGAAACAAATTTTGTAGAAATGTTCTGTTTATCAAGTCACTGAGATCATTCTATTACCACTTAACCCTTTGCTTACATTTCTGCCAATCTTAATTTCAGAAATTCAGTTCAAAAGTTAAAAATTAAAATCTTTTATTGTGACAGAAACCAGCTTTTTTTATGTATGCCCAGTAATTAAATTCTGTTAAGAAACAGCAATATTAGTATTCAAGTCTATTTAGTTTGTTTATARAAAGAAATATTTCTCACCAGGTGAATTCTCTGAATGCTGAGCTCTAAAAATGGATTTTTTAATTATATTTATTCTGTTTTAAAACAGAAATACACTTTGCTATTATAGAAGTGTAGAATAACATTCTTTTGCTGATATGACAAAAGCTGAAATATTCATATTTTTTTGACAGAAAGAAGAAAAAACAGTACAAGACAGAAAAGCTCCAAATAAAAAAGATGTGTTTCTCTTAGATTTAGATGACTGTAAGTATCTTGATTAAAATCTCTTTTTTTTTAAAATGGGATAAATTCAGTTCAGTTAATTCAATGAAAATTTAAATGTCTGAAACAATTATTCATTTATCGTTCCAGTGTCTTAACACACAAATATGTATCACTCAGACTGTCAACTTATTTTTGAAGCATAATTATTAGAATACATAATTTTGTTTGTTTTAAAACTGAGAAACAATTTCAAAATTTGGAATATATTGGTATGCAAAACATCTGTTTTGAGAAAATTTTGTATGTCTGAACTTACTTTCTTTTCAAGTGAATTTGTTTCCTCTGATACCAATGGATATTTCTTTGACAATATCTGTGCGTTCTAACCTATGAATTAACAATACTTTTATAACAACGTGCTAAAAATCACAATTTTGAAAAACAGATTAAAATGTAATCTTGGAAGAGCAGAGTAAAGCTAGTAGAGTTTTTTTGGCTATGCCTTGTAGTGCAGTTCCTCAGATTTCATAAATGAGTTGGATCAAGATTTAGAATCTTTGTACACTTAATGAAAATAGCTTGTTGTCCTTCACAGTATTCTAAATTTCCGTAAAGCTAAGCATCATCTACTTTTTCTTTTATTTCTAGTCTCTCTTGTGACATCTCCTGTGGCAGTTCCTGCAGCAACTGTTTTGTCCCCRAGTTTAGCAGCAGACCTGGAGGGTTTAAGTCTGTCAGGTTCATCAGTCATTGATGTAAGTAGCCTTAAAGAAGGTGCATGGGAAACTTAACTTTTTTTTTTAAGAATACTTTCATCTGTGTAAGGTGCTGCAWGAAATTCTGGTTTACATGCAAGTTGGACAGCTTTTTCTGATGTGTAACAGTAACATTCTGAAAGGTGGAAGAACTATGAATACTGCATGTTTAAGAATGATGACATCAAAGGATTTTAACCTTCTTTTTCAATCGGGCTTTTTCTTTGCCTCCAATAAACTTGTATTCACAAATTAAGTATCCAAACCATGCAAATCTTCCAAATTCTCTTAATTGCTACAATATCGAAAAATAAACTACATAAAATCAAATATTGTTAATTCTTAACCTGCTGTTCTCCATACATGCCTTCAACTATGACATTTTGCTACTTACAAGTAATTTTTCATGAGTATACAAAGCATAGCCCCTGGGTGCAAATAAAAAGGGTATAGATTTACAATCAGTGGTGTATCAGTATGTGTCATGATTCATTCTGTTAGTGCTTTCTGCTTTGTAGCACTTTCCATTAGGGAATCTCAAAACTATAGGTATAATTAAGCTTAGCAAAGTCATGGAGGTAAAGGGCATTCCTTTGCTGCAGGAGAATAATGATTAGTGTTCTGGTTTTGTTTTATTTTATTTTTCTTAACTTTAATCATTTTGTGCATCCGTTTTAAATTTGCAGTTTAACAAGGAGTCGCACTGGTGCGACACAGGAGTAGGTAACCACAATTGCTATCCTTTAATGTTTTAACAGCTCAAAATGCAGGCTGTAATTTGTTTTCTTGGTAATGATTTGGCTTAAAARTGACTGTTTCTGCTTTACTTCAGAATTATCCTTTTTGAGGATAAGTTAAAGAGAACAGCTAGTAATGTTTAATACTTGAGAACAACCCTTATTTGTCCTTCATTCTTTCATCATCCACAATACATGAACACATTCCACTTCCTGCATACGTGTACTTGCTTTCCTTAGAACTGCTACAATTTCTTTGCAAAATTGCTGTCCTCCATCTTCCTGAAGGTAGTTTGAAAAAAAACAGAAGCATGAGATAGGAGGAGCTAAAAGGCACAGGCTAAGCAATGGAAGAAGTTCTGCATAAATGAGTTGATTTCGCAAAATGCGTCTTTCTTGATACTAAAAAGTTCTGCTTAAAATGCACAGCCAGAAAAGGAACTAGAACATTTCTGCATACTTCCAGCTCGGAAAACTATCCAAAGTCATGTAAGAAATAATTGTTGCTGTCTGCATAAAGATTACCTGTGTAGGGCCATATACTGTTTTCAGACCTATATACTTTACTCTTGCCATTGATGAGAATTGTAGACAGATGTGAGGTTATTCTGCTGTGTTTTGTGCTTCAGGAAGCAACAAAATTTAAACACTGAGATTGAATGCTGTTCTTTCAAATGAATTCTGTAAATTGTAAAGTCYTGCATGCAAGTAGTTAAATAACTGTAGTCACATGTTGTTCAGTACCATCATGTAATTTTCTAAAAATGAATATATAAAAATGGCTTTTAGGACTTTGTGGGGGGAATATGCCTCTTAAAATAGTATTTTGAATTTAATCTGTGACTGCTAGTTCTAAAAATAAGGATAGTTGTCATACTTCAGAAAACTTTTTTTCCTTCAGTGGGAGAGAAAATGAATTTAACTGTAGGACACATGCCAAACTAATAGTAAGAAATTAATTTATTACTACGCAATGGGGAGCATGGAGTAAAAATAGATAAGTACAGTATATGACCCTAATATCAAAGAAATGTAGCAGCCACTTATCTTGGAATATGTCAGACAGTCTATTATTCAAATCATTCGGCACTGTAATTGAATACAGCTTTTATAAACCTTATCTCTAAATTCATAGCTGCTGAACATTATAGAAAGTATAAATATGACAATTGTTTTACAGTAATACTATGAGTCTCTTTAAACCTATAAAAACAAAATATCCTTGAATAAAACTGCAGTGTACAGCATGATGCCTTGTCTGTCCTGCAACTCATTTGTTTTAATGATTTAGATGTGTATGTATAATACACTTCCCTCACATGCCTGTGCACACACATACACGTACGCCTGTTACAATTTGTTTCTGAACAAACTGTAACATCCTAAGTATGTAGAGCCCAGAGCGCACTGTTTATGGTAATTCAGTAATAAAAAATTATATATATRTTAAACAATAATGAGAAGGAAATACTGCTTTAGTAGCAAGAAATTTGTTGTGTCTCAGGATCATGTTAGCACAAGGGAGAACCAACCATTGGATACAAGCTCCAGTGGTAGCATCAGCTGAATGGAGCAAAAATGGAAGTAGCATATGGTTGTGACAAAGCAGCATAGATTGAGATAAGTAGGATTTGAGGAGAGGAGATTGGATCTGTTCCCCTCCCTCCCTCYCTCTCTCTCCAACCCCCAGTGGGATAATTTGGGGGAAAACATCAAGGGTGACTAGCAAGAGAAGTTTGTGATAAGCTTACAGCAGAAGAGGGGAAAGTTCTTGATGCTGTAATGGAGAGGTACTTGCAGAAAATACATTTGATGTAATAATTGAGTATTGTCATTAAATATGCATGTTGAATTACAGCATGATTGTAGAAGTGGTACTGCTTTACTTGCTAGGTTTTTTGGTGTGTTCAATGTATTCTTTTAATAATAACAATTATCAGCAGTGTGTTTTTATTGTTCTGTACTACTCAAAGTTCCAGGAAATCATACTGCTTTCTGTCATGTGAATCCTCTACAAAACTTTTGATTAAAATCCAATTTGAGAACTTAAAGTGATGATGCATAGAGCAGAAAAAATAGCATTTGATAAAAGTCGAGGTTGAGCTGCAGAAGTGTCAAACCAGGTGATAAATGCGTTTAATTACAAATTTAGTGCACTTATTCATTGAGAAATACTAAACATGAGCTACCTCAATGTTCAGCTGGAGATCTCTTCAGAGTAAGAGCACAACTTAAATGGTATTTTAATATCTCAATTGCCAAGGTAGTTTTTACAAGAGAGAACTTTTTTTTATCATTTTAGATTACTTTCAAGCTATTTCTAATACCCACTCTAGCAGGTGTTTAAAAAAAAAAAAAAAAAAAAGTAATGATTTGCTTTTTCTTGGGTAAGGGTCACCTGGTAGAATTACTGGGAATACGGGAACTACAGTAATGGATTAGACTATTGAGCTTGTCTGGTATGCAGCCTCTAGCAGAGATTAGCGAGGGGCTTATGAATTTGCAAAATCCGACAGTGGAGAAATAAATAATGGTAGTCCTTCCAAATAGTTATTGGCTTGTAGTCTACTTCATGAGTTTTATTGTTTCAAAGCTTTGTTAGCACCAGTTATTATATAACTGGATATATTTATTGATCATATAAGCTCTGGCCTGGGTTCTTCCTGGGTGAATTGGAATTACCTCAGGAATGGCTTCGCCATCCGAGGAGACTTAAACTCGATTATTTTTTGAAACAGATGTAATGCAGTCTGCTGCTATCACAAGTAATTGCATCTGATGGCTCGAATAGTTTCTTCCCATTCTTCTGCTCTGTGTTCTCAGAGATACTTAAATATTTTAACAACCATTGACTGAGTGATTGTTTTTTAGTATCTTGGTTTACATTTTTTGTAAATATATCCAGTCCCACTAAAACTTTTTTACTTAGGCAAAAGATGTTTCCTATGTATCARTATGGAATACCAGCCAGATTTTATTTTAATCAGATGTTTTTGTGGTTTTATGTTAGGATAACACATGGTTATGGTATMCTGCCTTGATACAATTTTGTGGAACAGTATGAAGTATCTGTGTTGCCTGCATTTTTCCCTACTTGGTGCTGTAGGAGCATTGTAACTAGCATAGGGTTTAACTAGAACAGATTTTGTGAATGTCTTGTTAGTAGGGTGCCTGGAAAGGTCCGTGTCTGTGAAGTAAGTGAAAAGGTGTAGCCTTGAATTTAAGAGTTAAAAAGCAACTTTCTCTGAGTGCTGCCCAACATTCAGCTCTGCGCAGCCGATTAGGTGTGACTGATGCTTGTGGGAAGGCAGAGCGTGCTCCAGTGGATACAGAACTGGGTGTTACATATGGAAAATGAGTTCTATTTTTGGGTTACTACTTGCTGTGTGATCTAGAGGGAGTAACTTAATCTTTTAGTTCTCCATCTGAAAAATGAGGATAATGATGCTTACTCACCTTGGGAAAGCACTTTGAGATCTACAAATGCATGTAGCAGCTCGTCACGAGATATTAACCATTGCCAAGACAGAAGGAAGAGTAAAACAAAGACCTTTTAAATAATTAACTTTACTTTTTCCATGCTTATCTAAATTTGCTGGGTATTCTTTAAATGGCAGCATATAATATTCATTAAGTCAAATATTTGAAAGTTATAATGACTTTCCAGAAATCATTTCCACATACTTTTGGAATTTTTAAAGTGAAAGCTTCATAGGTTTTTAAAAAGTTTTTATAGCTTTTTTTAAATTATCTTTTTAAAAGTGTCATTTCACCTTTAYTTTTTAATTAGAAATCCATTTGTCATTGGCACACGTATTCTTAATGGTTTTAATTTTTAAGCCTTAAAAATCCCCCTCATGTTTATTAAATACATAAGTATTAAAAGAGCACTATGTTTAAGAATTAAGAACCTTCAAATTTTTCTTTTCAAATAAATTTGAGAATTTAATTTGGAAATATGGGCAATTTGAGCATTCCGTCTTCCCAGTCAAAAACAAATTCCTGATACAAGACACGAGCCCAAATAGAATATGCCTTGTCTGTATTKAATTATTATTGTGTATAGTCTCATAGATTGGGTTGAAACTATTGTGTTTTAGCACTACATGTTCTCTGGATTGGGTCTTAAAGTATATAATGTGTTAATATTGACAACTTGTATACTCACTAATTTATATACTTATTAACTAGATCTGCTGATTCARTGCTATTTGTTGTTTTGTTTTGAATGGAATTTTAATCTTGGAGATCAAAATATGTTTGAATATTGCATCTAAAAAATAAAAAGTGCTAAAATGACAAACTACAGAAAATTAGAATATTAAAAACATATCTATAAAATAGAAATTTGTGGGCTTTTTGCAAACAAACCCCTTTAAATAARGGTTACTCTGRTGAGACCCTTATAGTCCTCTTTTGGCCTGCCATTAAAAGTAATATTTTTTTCTTGCAACTAATCCAATTTTATTGAGAATTAGATGCCTAAATCTATGAGAGAATTCAAAGTAATGTTTCTTTTCTTGCCAACGTAATACATATATACGTATATATATAGTCCTTAAAATAGGACTGCTGAAAACATGATGTTAGGTTTTTAAAAACAAATGTGTAGTGCATAGAGGTGATTCCCAAAGTTATTCTTTAAACATATAATGGTAACATATATAAAGTAAAGCATGTCTGTATGTGTGTTACGCTGTGTAACTCAGAGGAGAGGGGGAAAAAAAGCTGTATTTTTGTTTTATTTTGTYAATAAAACCTAGCTCTTAAAAATTTCAACCACATCTTTCTAAGGTAACATTTACCTCCTCACATCTTTAGCATCTATCAGACATGACATGGGACATATTCATTGACCCTAAAAATTTTCATCAGTCTCATGCACTGGAAGGGGGCAGCCCCAGCCAGACAAGAGGCTCATTTCAATTTTAACGGCTGTAATTAAAGGTTAATTCACTGAGTCAGGATTAACGAGGAAAGTACAAATGATAGGCAAGCAGCTGCCTTTATAATACAGGATTAGAACAATGCAATTACAATATGAATTAGAAAAAATCAACTTCCTGAAAAGGTTCTGTAATGAATGAACTGCATTTYTCTGTTCTTAATTGTGGTACTTAAACGTGAAGACTGTGAAGCACTGTTTTTTGTTGTTGTAATAACACTTGATCCACAGTGTGTATAATAAGATGGCATGCCAACTACAATAACAGCAACTGATATATTGTTATATTTAATACTGTGGTGTACTGAAACTTCAGGCTCTTTTTTATATTACATGTGCTATTCACAAGATGATGGCTTAAACCTGTATGACTGAAGATTTACTTCTCTTTACTCTTTTACGGTTGCTTATTTTAATCAGTTTCTTTAGAACAACTTTAAAATTATACTGTATTTTTTGAAAACACTGGCTTAGATGTATCCCCTTACCGTATCCCAATGTGATAATCTTAACATCTGATAAGTCATTTTAGTTTATTAAATCAATATTTAGTGTTTCAGATGTATTCTGACTTTAGCATGTTATTGTCATTATGTGCATACTGTAGTTTCATCAGTCTGTAAAATTAACAAAATTTGAAAGTATAGTTAATGCCTTTGAACTGYCTCATCTTATGCAGTGCTAAGGAAATAGGAAGTACACACATAAGGGTAACAGTAACTTGCCAAGTAGTGATTACCTATTTTAAGTCTGTTCTTAGGAGTTTTTGTTAAAAATGACTGACTTGTAAATAAACATATCAAGTAGAAACAGTTATAAAGAAGAGAATTTTATAACATTAAATTGAAGCATCAGGCGACTGTCACTTCTGGACTTTGAAGCAGCCAATAACCATGGCCAAAAGGTCTTGAAAATTACCTGTGTATTGAAATAAGTAGTTTGAAATTTTTCAGAAACTCCTATTGTCAGTTCCCATTTGTACAATCCGTTCACTTGTCTTTGTCTTTTTTAAACTTTAGRGATTCAATTTCTGAGGAAAACTGTCTAAAAATCTAAAAACAATTACACACATATCTAATATTCTAGGAAGTATATGCAAATATATGTGTTTTAATTTTCAAAAGTAATAATACTTCATAAAAATAATTAGGAATCTACTCTGAAAACTGAGCTTATATGAAAGAACTGTGTGTCTTTATCAATAGTTTTTGAGTTGTGCTAAAGTATCATCTGGATACTGAGATACAGCTTAGTGTATATACTTTAAATCAAACAACCCAGTTATATTTTCTTGGAAATGAATATTAGCATGTAAATATTTGAAAGTTACGTGTCTTATGTTATATAAAACTATCAGCATTGTACTGTTATGATAATAAATTGTTATGGCAATGTAGATTTGCTTTATAAAACTTAGGTTTTCTCTAATAACAGTTAGGGAATGTTTTGTCTACTGCAGGTAAAAAGTATGTAGTGTAGCACTGGTATTTAGATTATTCCAGGTATTGTTTGACTGAAAAGCTGGGGCAGCATGCGTTTCTAACAATATTTTGACATTAAAAGCTCCAAGAAAGCTCCTTTTGGTGTGGGCAGTTGATAACTTTTCATTCATAATTAGCTCATAGAGAACCGAGAGACATTTCAGGGAAATTGAACTGTCAGTGGGTAGAAACAAGCATTTGACCTCATCACATTGAGTGGGGCCCATCATAATTTGTTCATTTGGTGCCCATCAGCCCAGCCTCATCTCTCATACGGCACCTCACTGACCTTCCCTCTCCAATTCCACTCAGTTCAGCTTTAATTATGACTCTGCAGACCCGAAGAAATATTGCAGCTTGCTCTCAAAAACCCTGAACTGCCACTCACCAAAAGATTGGTTTTTAACAGGTAATAAATGCCCAAAGGAAATGGTGCTGTGTCCCACACAGAGTAAAGCAGCTTTTTTTTTTTTTTTTTTTTTTTTTTTTTGGGGGGGGGGGGAGAGAGATTTTTCTGTCTCTCAATTGTCACTTTCCTTGTGAAATTTTTATTTCATGAAGAACATAGAGAACATAGTAGGCTAGCTCCAGTACCATAAGAACAGTTTTGTTTTCTGTAATAATCTTCTAAGAAAGTAAGTTTTAATTATTCTGTTAACCCAGAATTGTATTAAAGTAGCCAGATATTATTTAAAAACCGAAAATGATTGTAAAAGAACATGTTTTTAAATGATCATTACTGAAAAGCTCTGAAATATAGTCTGAAGCATGGAAAATGAATTTATTCCATGATAAGAAAAATAACCGAGATTCACTTATAACTGTTGGCAAATTTTACTAAAATGATGATCATAGTGTAAACAATTTCACTGCATGACACCTGCAGAAGAGCTGTTGTTTGTCAGCTACGAGTATATATTATTTAATAGTTTTGCAAAGTAAACTATTGGAAAGCACAAGATATGTGGAAATAAAATACAAATCGCTACTAATTTTAAATGTGTTGTTCCATCTTACAAAAGAAAAAATTATTCTCATAAATTTCTGAGCAAATAAAAATATTCAAAACTCCGGTACTATAGAGTGTATCCTTGTGGTGAATGTTAAACTGTCAGCAGGATTTTCAGGTCATTTGACAAAAAGGATACAGGTGCAGTAGCTAGCAGTGAAGGTGACTGCTAGTTTCATCAATCACTTTGCCTTTCTTTAAGTTGATACATAATGGACCCCTTCAATCAGTTTCCTTGTTCTTTGTCACTTGTTTAGGAAGAAGAAAAAAGAGGGTGGAAAGGCTGGACTTTAAAGTCAAGGTTATAAAATGAATTGTTACTTATTTACACAGGGTAAGGAGGATAAGTCAGTGTGAGAAGGGGCTCTTCATAAAATGTCGAGTTTGTCAATGGGTGATAATATGCAGTTTGAAGCTTCATGCAGACCTTGAACAGTGACAGTGCTTGTCAAAGCAGTGATTCTAAACAAGAATTTAAAATTAAGACATTGTTTAGTGACAGAGACACGACATGTGCCAGAAAATGTGCTAATAAGTGTTCACTTTATTTTCAGAGGGTCACAGTAAATGATGATCCGATGACAAAGTTTGTTTAAACACAAGAACAGAATCATAATAGAAATAGAATGTGAATTTATACAGCTCCTAGGAGGCTGTTGATATACTTTTGCTTGCCTAACATATATTAACTATACAGAACTGTTACATACTTGTAATAGAATAAAATTAACGCATTTTTTTTATTTGGAGTGCAGCAAGAGAATGTCTTTTTTGCAACCTACCATGTTGTAGCTATTTACAATATTTCATATTTTTGTGCAGTATCATGTATAAAATTGATACCATAGAAAACTAAATATCCTGAGATTAAATCAATTCCTTTGCATTTTGTCATCTGCAGCACATCATTATCAGACTATTTTGAGTATCTGAGGACTGTACATTAGTCTAGAAAGAAGAACTCTTACCTCAAAGTTATTAAAAAGAACTTTATATTCTGTACATTCAAAGATTGATGCTATTGTATATTTTATTTAACAGCCTTCTTGGCCTTCTTCCTTTAGCTGCATCACCTACAGATTGTATGTGTCTTTTTGTATGACAGATTTTAGGTTTGTGGTTTTTTATTTTTGTGCTGATGAATAACACTCAAACTAAAAATCTTGTTTGAGTTTAACATTATATTGTTGCATAACTCCATGRTCATTGGCATATTCTGCTAAAAGGATATCCCAAATGAAGAAACAGATTGTAATGTTGTTTGTTCATTAAACACTTAAGAATTTTTAGGGAATCTGCTGAAAACTCTTTATTGAAGCTCACCTCCTCTCTGCGAGGAGGATTTGCAGTGACATGAGTTCACAGAGCTCTTCTGAGTGTATGAATTACTCCTTATGAATGCAGCTAACAATTTCACATGTAGGAATGATGTRTGACAGATGTAAGTTGCTTTAGTTCACCTCTTTTCTTGATTATTATTGGTCTGTGCTTAACTAAAGTTTGGATTCCACAAAAAAKGAGAAATTTATAGTAGTATAAAGAGAAGGCTGAGGTCTCACCAGAAGATTCATTACTGATCAGGATCAAAGTTTGTGTTACAGCTTCTGTCCTATTCTACATCTACCTAACCATCCTGACTGTCCATAAGCATTGAAATTTTATGATTTTTAAATATAAATTAGARTACGAGTTAATACTTCATAACTAAAAATGTTTTGATCTCTGAAATCRTTGGGGACTTTTGTTTGTTGTATTTGAAAAAGTAAATAATCAAGGCTTGGCTGATGCATGTAAGATTCCATCTTGTTGCTTTTACTGGAGTTGTCATCATGGAGTGCAGCACCAGCTGCTCAAATTGCAAGTCAAGAACTTCAGTTCTGTCGCAAAATATTAAGAGTAACTTAAAATTTGTTTGGGAAGGTTAAATTTTTGTCTTTGAAAGGAAGAGCTATGTGTGGAGCTAATTGAGCTTGTTTGCTGCTTTTGGGACCTATGTACTTCAGGGTCCTGGCCTTGTCATTCCTTTCATTGACTGGTAATAGGTTAACACGKGACTTTTAGGCTAGCAGTGCGAAATAAGTAAAAGCCAAGGAAATTGCCATTGCTAAAGAAAGGTGACTTAGAATCTTATGAATTATGTCCGTRCATAGATACTTTTAACGTGCTCCAAAAGCTTTTGCTAACAATGCTAGGAACGTAGAATTTCCCCCCAACCTCTCCCCAACTAGTGTTAAGGTCTTTTTTAAAGAGGTTGATAAGCGATATGTCTCTGTTTTCTAACACCAGCAGCATTTTGAAATGTTTTCCATTTTCCTATGCCACAGAATCTGGAGATTATTGGAGGAACAGCTTACTCTTTGAAAGGCTGTTGAATGATGCTGTCATTAAATATAGTAATATCAGAGAGATGGGTTTTATAAAGCTCACTTTAGTGGCAGACTCTCACCTTATTTTTGCATGCTTTTCTCCTGATGACCTTGTGGTGCATGATGTCTTGACATATTAAGACTGAAAAAACAGTTCTAGACTCTTCCTGAATTGGTTTCTGGGCAGTTGATGAAAGTTTTTATTTTAAATGTTTGTTCATAATGGTTGCTGTTCCTGGTCTGTAGCATCTCAATTCTTGGTGTAAATGTGCCAGAAGAATTGGAGAAAGCTGCATTTGTTAGAGCTGTGAAGTAGAACCTTTAGCTGTGTAATGGATTGGAGAAGTTCATGGCTGTAAAAGTAGATTTGTGTACAAATTTTTACTGTTATACTTGTTTGGGATGTTTTCATGAAATATGTACAAAAATCCTTCTGTTTCCACTAAAGGTGCTTTATAGTACCAACAGCTTTAGAGTATGTTAAGTAATTAAGTCGTGTATTTCAACTATTATTAAATATATTTGTGTGTTAAAAGTTGCKTTAAGTTGGAATAAGTGTTAATCATCACTTTTATAATCTTGTTGCTACATTTGTGCTCAATTAACTAGGAATCTTTGGAGGATTTTGATGTTAGTAGCAGAAGTACTTAATACTGGTTAGTACGGAGGTAATCTCAAAAGTGATGAGGATTCCCCAACTTGTCTTGAGTAGTCAGCCAAGGGACCTAGCACAACCAAAGCTAGTATTTAAAGGAACATGCTTAACTTTAAAATCTGTGTCTATACAATAGAGCCTTTAGTAAAGATATGCAAGATAAATAAAGATATTGAGTGGGGTTTTGTTTGCAGTACGTCCTTGTGTTTCTGGTTGTGCGTGGCTGGAAACGAGTGGTGAGTGTGAAAGGGGGAGCCTCTGCCGAGGGGCTGGACTAGTCCTTCACCACGAGTTTTGTTTCCAAGTCCATCCGTCCATCTGTTCCTCCTCCCCGCCCCACCCCCAAAAAAGTCATTTTGAGTATTAACAAAGAAACTGCAAACAACTTGTTTTACACAAATCTCTGTGTTTTTGACACTGCAAACTGTAACAATGCTTTTTTATTTCTTTATAAGACCAAGAAGTTAAGCTCATGGGAAACAAAACATGAAAAGGCTGCGTTTTAGTGGTCATCTCAGTCAGGTGAATGATAACTTTCACAACCCAAGGAGTATGGATTTTTCCGGCTAAAATATTATGTGTAAAGTGAAAGCGACCTTGGGAAGTGCTGGCACATCTGCACCCTAAAGCAGAGCGGCGTWGCGGTACCGGCAGAGATTCTGCACCCGCGTTGGCAGCGTAGAGGGGCAGCGCACTGGGCTCCGTGCTGGTTCTGGATGTTTGCCCATTTGGGGCAACGATGGACTTGGTGCTTTAGCATTCAAACTTACCCATGCTAGATTTCAGTGTACTGGATTATAGCCTGAGTTCACTGCTGTGTTTTGGCTTGTAGGTGATACTCTGTAGCAAATGTTTCAACTTAAATTATGCAGTTATCCTAACACAAGAGACCCTTTTCTGGGGAAAAGTTTGCACTAAGTGCTTCTGTTGGAAGAAGTGTCCATATGAAGGAATTGTACAGTATAACACTAATTGTAAAATTATGCTTTATTGCCAGTAGGTTTCAGTATGTTTTCACTTTAGAGGTCTTGTTGCTGAAGAGTTCTGGCTATTTGCCAAAGTTAAAATAATACATGAGAAAAAGTTGTAAGAGCTTCTTTAAAGTCACTTAAACTCAATGCCAAAATCTGTATTAATCCCTCTCTGCATCATTCGCTCTTTCAAATTTGTAAGTGGGACACAAGGTTGACACCTGACTCTCAAACTACTTCAGGTATTTCTCAAACTCCYCAGTCAGGTGGTTGGTGGAATAGTGAGTCCACTAAACTGAAGGTAAATTACTTGTTAGCATGTTGCGAGAACRTCTTCTTGAAACACCTAATGACTGTTGCAAAGGAGTTGAAAATATCGCACTGCTTGATGAAAGTCACACACATGCATGAGCCACAARACTGTCTGTGCTTTGCTTGAGTCATTGCAATTGAATTGCATGTGAGAAAAAGTGACAGTAAATCTTGAGGTTTTCCTTGCACAGACGTGGATTTTACCTTTTGAGTGGTCACCATATTTTAGAAGTAGAAATGTGTATTGGGAAGCAATATAAGCCTTTGAGTGTAGGAATTTTCTGTGAATGTAGTAAAAGAAATCCTCCCTTAGTATCAGTATAAGCCCTTTTCATATTGCAGTAGTGATCCCAGAGTGCCCTATAGGGAAGAATCTGCAGTTCTGAATTTATACAAAGGTCTGTGGGTCATAATTATGATACAGAGTGTAGCCCTCTCCTTCATGTTTTTTAATACTCCAGACTTACGGAGTCATGAGAATATTCCTGTTCTATTACTGCTTAAATTCCTTCTTTGGGGACTTTTTTTAAAGATTTCACTAACTTTCATTAGGTTATTCATGTTTCGTCATGTACAGCATAAGAAAAAGGCAAAGATACCAAAACTCAAAAAGTCTTATTTTAAAACAAAACTTTAAGCTGTTATAAATGCAGAATGCAGTCTGTCTCGCTGGCCCGYGTTCATAAATAAAATACAAAATCATACCAAAAAGTATGCTCTCCATTTTAAAAATGATTGACAGTATGGAATTGATAGTTTTCTGCTCTTTAGGAACTCCAGTTTAAGACCTCACTCTGGTTCCCTTATATGCTATAGCAGTTCTTTAGGCTTTAAGGGAAAATTTTTTATTGATTCACTGGAAGTCTGTCTAGTTTTTGCTATATTGTAAGAAAACCAATGAAAAATCTAAGGGTCATAGAAATATTAGAAGATAACTGAGCAAACATTAGAGAAGATTTTGATTATCTCTAGATTCAGAGATTCACACTGCTTCTTTGAAAGGCTACTTTTATACCTATTTGAGACCATATTAATATTAAAGAAGAAGCAGAGAAAATAATTAATTTTGGATGCCTTACAGAAGCGACCATTGGGAGTATAATAAAAGCTCTCTTTGGTCCGAGACTAATATCTGTGTGATTTAAAAATAGATGGCGTGGGAGGCACTCTTTTCTTTTTGGAAAGATTTTTAGAGAAAAAATATATTCTATAAATGTTGGAACTCATTGAGAATTTTTAGAACTAAGTTTCTATGTCAAATTGTTGATTGGTTTAAAAAAAAATGGACATTTAAGCCAATGCTTAAAATTACAGACTTAATACGGGTATTAATATACTAACTTTCAGTTAGTTGTATTAAAATATTAATCACTTGGGTAATTGTAGAACCTTGTTAAAAATTGGTGACAGGGCAAAAAGAGAGGATGTATTAGAAATTGAAAGACTTCTCGCAGATGTGGCTTTTGGTGTTTAGCAGATGTAACTGTTGGATGAGCTTTGGAAGGAAACGTATTTTAACTGTTTTCCAGAATTTGATGTGAAGCCATTGATTGTCTTTCTAGATAAATTAGCCAAAATTGAATCATGGTATCATTTTCCTGGATTACAAAAAATTAATTTGCTTTTTTTYCCCCTCTCAGAGGACACTATCTTTAGTTCAACAATCCATATTAGCAAGACTTAATTAAGCTTTAATGTTGGGGTTTGCCCACAGCCTTTTGAAATCCTAGTTATAATAACGTAGACTAGGCTGTTGAAATTCTTTCTGCAATTCTTTGCTTTTTTATTGCATCTTTTTTTCCCAAATTATTTTTAAGAGCTGTATAAGGAAGACATTGAACTGTGATTGCGACTCATACATAACTGGTAACAGAGCAAAAGGTCATGAATATACTGTTTTCTGCCAGTAACTACTGGTCTTTCCTTTGTTTGCCTGGTTCTACATCTTTCTCCTAATGTTATAAAACTACGGTTAACTTGCTCTTATAGCTTGAATTGAAAGATCATGTAAATGTGGCTGGGCTGTGTGATAGCCCTTCTCATCTTAACTGTTCGGAAGTTGCTGGAGCGTAGCCTTACGGGGAGCGCGAGCGAGGCTATCGCTCTCACAGCTCAGTAGGTCACTCGCGGATTATGTCATGGATATTGCCAATAGGAGGGCAGTAGAAGGGCTACTTAGATTAAATGATTCAGTCCACCGCTTTAACAGAATGTAATTTAGAGGAATAGAATTATAACTATTGTCGTTCTTGGGAGCAACCGTTTTTTTCCAATGATACAATTTTACCCAAACGTGTACGTTGTCCTAATCGCGATCAAAAGGTAATCTAAGTTTATTATTGCTGCATTACTAAACAAAGGAAAAATATAAAATAAAAACAAAATACTTCTTGTGTCCTCTGTCGTTTAAAAATAATAATATTTCACACAGGAAAGTCTGTCCAGCTCTGATTTCTGTTTAAAAGACTAAGAAAGCTATAGAGCTTTCTGTTTTAAATAGTTATGGAAAAATAGGTTCTTTATTAGCTTGAGCTTAATTATTTTAAGGTAATGCAGTTGCTATCTAAAGAGGAAAGGCCTTATTAAGCTGGCAAAATGAGCATGTTCATATGCAGAGAATTCAGTGGATTGTATCTAATCAGCTCTGTTGCAATAAAGAAAACTAAAATAATCATCAGTGATCTTACACTTTTCCATTATGAATTTAATGGATGAGGTACTTTTAAGGCCAAATCCTAATGTTACCCTTCTTGTTAAGAAGTAGTTTTAAAATATTTGCAGCTTCTTTTAGTGTTAGCGGATCATCTTTCAACATGCGAAGGTTATAGGGGCTCTGTGTGCAGTTAGCATGAGGGACAGTGATTCTTGCCAGGGTAGCTTTACTGTATGAGATCAACACTGTGGAGTCCCTGCAAAGACTTTTACTTCTTGGTGGATTTCAAGCAAAATGGGCTGGGGAACAGTTTGTATTTTACTTCTTGCATTTCAGTTATTCTAAACAGCTGTATTAAAAGAAAAAAAAAGTTTTACAAGTTTAATCTTAATAATTCTCACCTTTAAAAAAAAAAAAAAAAAAAAAAGCAGACATGCTATGTTATAATATAACTATTAGTGACTAGTTTGTATCCTATAAATCTAACTTGAGTTGATAATATGGTCCATTACCAGCTAACTGCACAGAGTATTTTTCATTTTACACTCTTCAGTTACTTTTTAGTGAAGTGTTAAAAAATATGAAGCTTTTCTCCTCTCTAAAATTGCACACTGTCTGTCTGTTATTAGGGAGATAACAGCTCTTATAAATGTTTCAGTAAGCGTTAAGTAGACAGTTATGTGCACTCTCATTCCACGCTTATTTGCTTACTGTAATAAACTGATAAAATATGTGTGGTTTGTCTCTGTGTATCTGCAGGCATCATGAGTCACATAGATTTCCTTTAGAAATAATGTTGTGTCTGCAGAATTGATTGGTTATTTTCATAAACCATCCAAAGGTACACAAACGACTTCTATTATTTAAACATATGCTGTGTAAGATTTGTGGGGGATTAGCTTATGGTTACTAGGAGCTTCTTGTTCTGTTAACTCTTGGGGGAATTTCTTTTTTAACCCCAGAATGGTTGCAGGTATCTGTCTATAGGTTTGTTTAAGTATTGCAATTGCATGCATTAGAAATTTTAAAATTAAAACAAAAACTGTTTAGCAGGCTGATGCAACTGTTGTGTAGATTGCCTTGCAGTCACAACCATGGACAGCTCACAATCTTCCCTGACATGTAAATATCTGGAGTTCTAATTTTCAAAAATTAAATGCCTTTGTTCAGGCTATGTTTCTGTGTTATTTATTTCTAGTACTGCCATATTAAATAGAACTAAAGATTAATGATCTATGGGAGGAAAAATCATAAAAACATAATGTTGTTGTTCTGGCTGCCCTTTGCGAGTCTTTTGCTCTCCATAGTATGATATTGAAAATAAAAGTGAATGAGATCATTTGAGTGAAATTGTGAATGAAATATGAGAAGTAACACTTTAAGAGCTTAGGTAAAATCTTTAAGTAGAAATCACAGAAGGGTTTTAAGAAAATTTGAATCTGTCACAAGTTGTTAAATATATTGAGAGATTTTTTTGTGCTGTGTATTTATATTTAGAATTTCAACTTCTACCTTTTTACGTTTTCATTCATACTTATAAATAGTAGTAATAAAGCAAATTATATGGTAGCAAAGAGAAGCTGCTTGTTTTAACATGAATAACACATTTCCTAACCATTTTATGAAATAACTTTTCTATTATGTATCTAGAGCTCGAGTTAAGTCTAAAGATTAAATGCTAACTTAATGAGATTTAATTCAAACCTTAAAACTTAAGTTTTGCTAATTATTTTAGCAATCTTTTAAGAAAAGGCTCCTTTTGAGACTCTTAATTGCTTTGTGCTTAACAGGTCACTACCCAAGTCTCTGTGCCACCAAAAACACATGAACTGCTTCATCGAATGAGTGGAAAAGGATTAGCAGCTCATTATAACTTCTCTAGACAGCCATGCATTTTTGGTGATCACATGGTATCTGTACAAGTGACATTAACCAATACAACTGATCAGAAGATAGAGAATATTCACATAGGGGAGAAGAAGTTACCTGCAGGCATGAGGATGCAYGGGTTTAATCCAATAGGTAAGAGTATCCTATCTTTAAAAATGCAGAATTTTATTCTTTYGCCAAATTTCAAATAAGGAAAAAGTATTTTTCTGTAATCATTGCATATATTCGTGTGTGTGTTTATGTAAAAGTCATACATACACACATATTCATGCAACTGCCTTTCTTAGATAATCTGATTAACTAAAGTTAAATTCAGCTTCCTTCTACTTGTATTTGACTTCGAAAGTTACTCCTTAGAGCTGTTATATCTCAGAACTTCTGAAACTTTACCTGCTTTTTCTAATAATTTTAACTGATCTAATAAAAGTTACTCGCTCTCTGCACAGACCTCCTCTCTCTTACATCCTTAGTCCAGAATGTCTGTAATGATATGCTGCTCTTAGGTTTTGGTTTGGGTATTTGCAGTTGGTTTGTGTGCCAAGCTATATTTGGTGGTCCAGAGCTTTCTCACTTGTTTCCTGAGGCTGAGCTTTTCGCTGTAGAGTGAAAATGTATGTTTTCATCTAGTATGTGTCTACCATACACRCGCAGGGTGTGGCTTGTTAGATTCGGTGGTGTGGATTAATTCAGAAATCAGTGCTGTAGTTTGTTCTTACCTTTTACTTGCTTCCTTCCAATTGTGTTTTTTTTTTTTTTACTAGATTTCTGTTAGTAGAAAAGGGCAAAAAACATGAGAAAGAAAAGCATAGATTTTAGTAACTTTTACGCAAGGGAAATTTAGTATCTGTGCACACAACCTACTTACTTTCCTTTCTTAGAGTTCTTTGTTTTAGGGCACTGTAGCATACGGAGAAGGAACAAAAGTGAGTCTATTCCATTAATATAATGAGCGAGACTCATGCACTCCTCTGTGCTCCAGGCACTCCTTTGAACTCCAAGCTCCTGTAGTTTCCATGCATTTCTACTCTTGGGCTGATCTGCAGCACTGTTAGTACCATGTTAAAGGAACATAGAARCAAGTTCTTAAAGCAGAGGAGTTAGTGAGTTATTGAGTCTTCTTTGCTTTAAGTTACTTTTAGGGAGGATTTTAACTGTTAACTGTTTGAAGTCTCCTTCTCAAGATAATAAATCCAGTCCGGGGTTYTCATTGCAGATTAGTTTTGACTGTAAGCCAGATTTTGTATCTCTCTTCAAATATTCAAAGAAATAAAGTCACAAAGACTTAAAAGAAGCAGTCTAGTAATATTGTAAAACATGTGATCCTATAGTCACAATAACAGTGAGTAAACAGATGCATTTGCTTGCTTCATGTAAAAAATATGAAAAATCCTTACATGAATATTTTGACCAGTTCAGGTTTCTTAATTTTCATGATACAAACTTCTCTCTCATTGTGGAAATAATATGGTGATATAGCCAAGAAAGTAAGAAGCAGCATGTCTCTCTCAATACCTTATTTTGAGAAATGCCTCATTCTGTACTGCCGGTAAAGCACAAAATTATCTTCTATTTTGGATTCATAATCTTTTTGCTGTCTTCTGTTACTAATGCAAGCAAAATATTGGGAAATAAGTAAACCACATCAATTTTGAAATATTTTAAATTCTGACCTTTTTTCATTACTGTGTAGTATAGTAAATTTTACTATTTATTAATTAAATTTGGAAACTGATGTTATTTTAAATGAAGTACCAGTGCTAGCAAAGCAAAAGGATGCAATTCTAATGGATTTTTCCTGTAGTTAATTTTCCTATCTTTTTTAATATAAGCCCTTGTTGTGGTGACGATAGGACTCAAGATCTTAATTTGTAACATTTTGTGTGCTAGGGAAAACCCAAGACATTTAAACGTGGGAGTACGACATTTGGTTGGGATCTTCCTGAAATTAAACTATAAGTATTTTACTGGGTTTTTTTTATTATTATTAAGTGGGCTTTTTTTTTTTTAAGTATATGTTTTCTAACTACTTGAGGTTTGGGGATTTTGAATCTGGGATATGCTTACTCTACTTGCTCAATGTTCTCTTATAGAATCTCTTGAGCCTGAGGAATCTATTACCGTCTCAATGGGTATCGACTTCTGTGATTCTATTCAGACTGCCAGTTTCCAGTTATGGTGAGTTCTCAAGGGGGACGGAAAAAAAGTCTCCATATGAAAGTAATGGGTGTTTAAATTTGTGACCATAAATGTAACTTGGAAATTTACATGGAAGTATTGGACATACTGTTTATAAAACATTTAAAGAATTGAATAGCAGTTCACAGTATGATATAGGCCAAAAGTGTTTCTAGCAAAATGAGATGTAATTATGGTTTTGTTCTGCTATTACAAGGATTATAGGTTTTCTTCCATCTTACAAATTTTGTCAGTACTTACTTTAAAGAGCACARATCTGATGGCAATCTCAAATCCAGATGTCTTGAACCCATATGAGTAAGTGTGAGGACTCTCTTAACAGGTTGTATTTTGGAAATCCTGAAAACCTGGAGTATATGAAATCAAGTAGAAGYATTAACTTCTCTTTTTAGTTATAATTGCTTCTCTGTTCCTAAGCTTTATTTTTATTTTCCCTCCTCTTTTTGGCATACCTCTTAATAACACCATGCTGAATAGAACAGTCAGGCATGGCTAGTGCGCTGGGGTGTTTTGTGTCGGTTCTTCCTCATAAGAAATTGCAAATCAGAAAAGCACATCTGACCAACCTTAATACCTCAAGTGCCCATTATGGCTGGTTTTGATCTATGTAACATGACTACATGAAACCAGCCCTCAAATCTGTTGGTCAAAGAAGCCTATTCCTAATGCTGTAAATTTTTAAAAATGATTAGAGGGAAAATGAAATAAGTAACGGACTGGCCAGCTACATTTTTTCTTATATGGGATTTATGTCTTTTATGCTTTTTATTGGCATATTCAAGATCCTCCTTTGTGGGAGTTTCTGTTGCATTCTAGGCTAGCAGAGAGCCTATTCACCTGGTGAGAACACTGTTATAAAGCAGCATTTATAACTGAAAGAACAATAAAAAGGAAAGAAAAAGAGTAGCAATGCCCAAACATAAGGAATTAAGGAATTAATGTATTAAGGGGAAAGCTAAACAGCTTCTTTTAAGAGCAATTTAGGCTTGTGCTATGTGCCTTTGAAACTATAGAAATGCACTGAATGAGCCTGCTCCTTTTTTTGATATGTTTCGAAAAAAATAATTTTGCTTTTTTTTTTTTTTTTTTTTTTTTTTTGGCTTTTTTCTCCAAGAGTCACTACTACCTGTGTTTGACACATGAAGAGATATTGAATAGACATATTGCAAGATTCCAAATCAGGAAAATTCTCTTCCCATTCAGAGGGTTCTGTACTTCTTTAATACTGTTCTTTACCTTTCTTTAATACTGAATAAATTTTAGTGCACTACTACTGTGAAGCACAGCTTGGAAAACTTGCCTGTTATTAAAGCTAGCGATGGAAGCTTTATAATAGGAATGTAACAACACCAAAGGAACCACTACTTTAAACTGAATTTCCTTTTTTAGTGGCATGGAGATTATTTAAAAAAATATTTTTTTTCTCCCCAAACCTTTTTTGGACAGCAGATCCTCATATGAAGTCATTTTAAAGATACTGGTACCTCCAGCATTTGTGACATTATGCATGTTACATTGTTGTGGTTTGTCTGTATGCTAGTTGCTGGAATTTGGAAGCAATTTGGACTGTTTGGAAACTTAGCTTCCTTTTCTGCACCATATGCTAGCCTGATGCAAATTTTGTTGGGAAAGGGAATTCTATTCTAGGCAATGCAATTTCATAGTTGCTTCAAAATAGGAAACACTTATTTGTATAAATATGTTTCTATGTTCCTAGTCAGAGCAGATATTTTCTTTTAAGTACATCTTTTCAGTATACCAATGATTTGGTTCCAAACTTAAACCATTTATTGCTAAGAATTTCAGCAGTGATGAGGATAAGCAATGTAGCATAACACATTGATTTTATGCAGATCATCACCTTTATGTTTTGGGAGGTCTGCTGTATTAGTGATATATAAAAACTGATTACTTTCTCCAACATTGCCTAGTAATTGTTTATTATTTTCCTATTAGACAAACAAGACAGATCAATATTCCTGAACACCAACGAGACTATGAGTAACATCACTGTAAATAGATTTGCTTCAGACCTTAGTGGTGTATTCATTTTAATGATTTGGACAATGTGAGTCCAATGACAAAGCTCAAGCTAAGTTTAAAATTAAATTAAGAATAGGAATTGCTTACTTTGTTCCTTTGCTAATTGGTGGGACCTTGTCTTTTTGAGACTGGCTCTTAGAAGATGGTATAAAATAGGCAAAATATTCTTTGAATTAAATTTGCTATTTTACTGATAAAAAAAAAAAACATATTGTTCAAAATCCTACTGATACTAATATTGCTGAAGAAATTATACATTGGGATGTTTCCTGGGCTTCACAGTGCATTCAGCTGAAGCCTTTTAATTTTGATATACTTCTTTAAAAAGCCTTTATCCAAGAGGAAGAATAACTTCTGGAAGTTTGTCAGAATGTAGCTAAAAATACTGTGCGCACAAAGGTGTTAATATTCTTGTATTTCCTGGTAATGTCTTTCATAGTTATCTCTATGTCAGTTATTTTGCATTTTTGTTAGAAGCAGATTCAGCAGTAAAGTGTTCCTGATCATAATCTTTTTTTTTATGTTGTTCTAAAAGGAGCACTTTGTCTTGCATCAAATGTAATTGATCCTGAACCAGTGTAATCACAATTACTCACTTTCTTAATTGGCCTGCCCAAAATCAGAAAATGGAAACCGATCGGCAGTGTTTAAATCAATAGCTTTGTAGTAATGCATGTGGGGGTAGGGAGATAGTGGTAATGGGTAGATCAATTGGTCTTAGATGCCAATCACAGACTGTGTGTTTTGCATAGCAAACACTACCTTTCTGCTTGGGGATGTGCTGTTGCAATAGTGGTTCAATAAAAACAAACTGTATCAAGAAAAAAGCAAACATGAGTAATAAAATATTTAGATCTCTTTCTGAAGCTCTTGTATGAATCAAGGACAATGAAAGAGGTAATTGTAATATAGAGAGAGACTGAAAGTGTTGAGCTTTGAAAGGCCTCCCTTGTAAACACTATTTTTATTAAGATTTACCAAGACCACACA
Source organism: Rhea americana (assembly GCF_003343005.1). NCBI lineage: Eukaryota > Metazoa > Chordata > Aves > Rheiformes > Rheidae > Rhea > Rhea americana. The sequence continues at coordinate 642,449 of NW_028186912.1, forward strand.
CTAATTAAAAAGAGGAGAAACACCTTAGCTTGAAAACTGTTCCTAATGTGTTTATTTAAAACATACAAATATCTTTTAACAGACTAAAATTCTCCCTTTATTCCTCTTTAATTTTCCACTTGTAAAAAAAAAAAAAAAAAAAAAAAAAGCATGCACAAAGAGGCTTTATTGTGCAGAACCATCAGTATGAGTGAAGAATTAGTCTGTCTTTGCAAGTAGAGAGCTCAAGAAAAACAACAATGAAGAGATGTTCTGCCTGTGAGTACACGGGTTGAACATCATAATACATTTGTAGATTTTTACTGTTCCTTTTTGGGTCACTTTTTTTCAGACTCTGCAAGCAGGATATACACAACTTGTACAACAACAGATTGCTTTATACTTTTATCTCATCTCTCCAGGTAGTCTGATAGCTTGTTGAATCTTAGTTGAGCATTAGCATGTTCACCACCCTAGTAAGACATCTGAGTCTTCGCTAAGCAAGTAGGCATCAGTAAGGGGAGGAAAGGTTGGCTGCCTCTGCTCCCTTGAATGGATCCTTGATGTTGCAGATTTGCTGCATTCAACAGACTCTGGACTCTCTTTCCTGCTGTGAGACATACATTTTCATGTTTGGTGTGATTTCTTTTGAATCTGTGAGCTACTAATGATCATTGTTATAACAATCCTTCTGCTGTCTCTTCTTTTCTTTATTACCTTGCACATCTCTACTATTCCTGATTCCATTTGTAAAAGCCAATAGACAAATCTCCAGGTTGTTGCAAGTGTGTGGCAAGTGACTGAGGGGGAGAAGTCCGATTTATAACTTTGAGAGCTGGAGAAAGGGAAGGAAACACTCCTTCCTCTTCCCTTCCTGTCCTGTCCCTATCTTTCCAATTCTCTTAGCTCTTCCCAAAGCCATAAAAGAACTGCAGCTTTGAAAATAAAATTAAATTACAGAACCTGTTTTCTCCTCCTTAATCTTTTGAAAATTATGTTGGATGTTGTTCAGCTCTCTTAGTAAGCATAGAGGTAGAGAATGTGTMCATGTGTATCTTCCTCAAGCCCTAATCTTCTCAAGGTTTAATTGTGAAGAGTGTGATCAGAGGTCCCAAGAAGAGAGAGAAAAGGAAAGGAAGGAAAAACTTTTATGCCTTCCATTCTTGCTTAAAATGAGACCATGGAAAAACAGTGTGACAGGTGACACAGGTTCATACGGGCATGGGCGTGGTTACTTTACAGCAGCATTTCTCTTCTCCTAATGTTGTTATCAGAACAACTCGGACCCTGTACATACTCATCTACTACTGTTGTGCTGATACAAGAAAAAGGAGGTGTCTGCTCACCTCATCCTTCTGGATTGTATAGAGGGAATTTTTCTTAAAAATAAATAAATAAATAAATAAAAAGTTCTCCAAAAGGTTGATGTAACAGGTAGACTAGCAATTTCTTAAATGAYGTAAATTCTCTGAATGATATTTGAAAAGATTGTTAGATCTGCTGTCTGTAAGTTGTACCTTATTGTAAAAGCTTTTGCTCTGAATTTTTCTCAAAGGCAGAGAGAGATTTTTCTCTCCTATCTCATTCTGTGTTGATGCAGAAATCTTCCTAAGCAGAACTTTTACCTGTGAACGGGAATATATGAAGAGGATCAGTTCGGCAGCAATCAGTATTTGTTTKGGGGGCAAACATGCATTCAGGTGTTGATGCCTGCATAAAAGCATCTGATTAAAATTATATAGTGGAATGTTCTAAAGAATATATTAGAAGCTAATGTTAAGGAGAGGCAAGACTGTCTTCACTTCTGTCGCTAGCATTTTCACTGGTTTCTTACTGTTTCCTTTGCTGGTGGTTTGTCAGCAGGTACCACTAAGCTGTTTGCAGATGTTAGATAGTAAGATGAGCAGCCTGATAGTTGTCTTTTTACTTCTTTACTCCAAAGTAGTCAGTTGGCCTAGTTCCAGAAAACAAATATATCTCGATATCAGATGACTGACCTAGGAGAAGCAGCTACTCTTGTTCCTTCTATTTCCTTGGCCTATTTCTTGTAAAATTGGAATGCCGTCTGTTCCTTTCTTCAGCACGACTGTATGAGCAAAGTCTTCCATACTTTTTGATTTCGTCTTTTGCAGGAACTCAGTTGCTGTCTTCTRTTTGCCTTTTCATTCATCTGGGGAGATTTTCAAATACAAGACCAAAATAGTGAGCTGGGTTTTGATAGATGTGTACTAGGTCAAGAAACTACCATAGACTACTAAGAATAGAACAGAAGAAGGCCATGTTAATATCAAAAAGAATATTCCCTAGCCTTTTATTAAAAAAAAAAAAAGGGAAGAAAGAAAGAAAAAATCCTCATTATGTGGCTTTGAAAAATAAAGACAGCCATTGTGGAGCCTAGTGGGTGCTCATTTAAAGATGATCATAGTGATAAAATTGTTTATATTAGTTTTAAAGATGATGTTGCCATCTTTGTCCTCAAGTCTGTCATTATAGAAAAGACAACTTCTTTGCCAGGAAACGTTTGGAGCCAATCCTTTAAAAGCAAAGGAATGAAGAAAATGGACCCAAGTTTGAAATGGCAGGTGCTAGAGTAAACTCCACTGTAGCCATCTAAAGGAGAGTTAAAATAGCTTCTTCTAAAGGTTTGAATGTTAGTGTTGCACTGTCATTTGTGGCGGAGACAGTCTCCCTTTGCTTCACAGAATCACAGAATGGTTGAGGTTGGAAGGGACCTCTGGAGATCATCTAGTCCAACTGCCCTGCTCAAGCAAGGCCACCTAGAGCGTGTTAAACAGGGTTGCATCCAGRCAGGCTTTGAGTATCTGCAGAGTAGGAGACTTCACAACCTCTCTGGGCAATGTGTTCCAGTGCTCCGTCACTCTCACAATGAAGAAATTTCTCCTCATATTCAGGCGGAACTGCCTGTGGTTCAGTTTGTGCCCATTGCCTCTTGTCCTTTTGCATGGTACAACTGAAGAGTCCAGCCCCATCCCCTTGACACCTTCCCTTCAGATACTTGAACACACTGATAAGATCCCCCCTCAGTCTTCTCTTCCCCAGGCTGAAGAGGCCCAGCTCTCGCAGCTGTTCTTCGTAGGGCAGATGCTCCAGCCCTCTGATCATCTTCATAGCCCTACACTAGACTCTCTCCAGAAGCTCCATGTCTCTCTTACCATCTCATTTTTTCACCTTAATTGATTACATCAAAAGATGCATTTATGTGGTTCTTTGAAAGTAGTGCAAGTCTTCTGAAAAGGCAGTATGTACAGTTTAATGGTCAGTAAGGTAACAGTAATGAACTCTTAAGTTCATTTGTCCTTACGTCCACAACTYCTTACAAAAGAGATTTTTTAAACTAGGGGCAAGGTGCTGTTTTCAAACATTGTTGTTCATTTGATTCTTTTAGAGCTCTGTCCTCTACACTCCTCATGGAGCAAACATATTCTCCTAAGGATGTAACTTACTGTACTAGCTAATACCAGAAAATGCGATCTTTTAAAAATAAATAAATAAATATAAATTGTAACCTAAAGAATTTTTTTGTTGATTTGAAGAAATGATTTTTTTGGAGAAGCTTCTTAAACTTGATCCTGCAGGAAAGTTGGAGCAACACTACTTGAGCGATCTGTCAGTGCAGTTTGAACCAAATGTATGCCAGACCCTTAACATTAATTTTAAGCTTCAAACCATTTCTGCAGGTTTTTATGTGTTGTAATTCATATAAATAATGTTTAAATAGGTTAAATAGACTGAAATTTACTTTATTAGGCATTTAGAGGAACTACATAGYGTTGTACTGTCATGTCTCAATTCAATTGTGAAGCATATCCATTAAGTATTTGATGAAATCTCCATCCCTGGAAATGTTCAGGGCTTAAATGGACAAAGCCCTGAGCAATGTGACCTCAGCTAGCCCTATGCTGAGCTGGAGGTTGGACCAGCTGATTTCCAGAGGTCCCTTCCAACCTAAATTATTCTGCGAATCTATAGAACTGTAAAACTACTCTTCGTTAAATTAGATATTAATGATTCTCTAATATAAAGATCTAATAAAATAGATGCAGATCAATAATCAAAATCTGATATTTAGTCTGTAATATGTGGAATAGAGAATTATATAAGGAAGGATAATTTTGTCTGCCTGAAAAATAGACTTACTGAAGTACACTGAAATTAAAAAAGGTAATGCAAAGTAAACCAGATGCTGGCTATAACAAAATCAAGAACTGGATGGTTTTTGAAGAATAACTAGCAATCAGAAGTTCTACATATAACCCATGAAAAGGTCATAGCTTTCCAAAGAATATCTATTAGCTTTTTAATTGCTGGGGGAAGAGGAATGGAATGCTTATTATGGCACTGGTGGTGAGTGCTCTTCTCAAGCACAGTTAGGGCTATTTAAAACCTGAGGTATTCTGATGCTTTTATTCCTCCTTATTATAATAATATTGCTATATGCATTTTCAGAACACTTATCACTGATATTTTAAGTCAGATTTATGTATACATGGCATGTCCAGTCAATGTAGGACATGAATCATTGCACACAAAACTGTTAATCAGTGTTATACTCAATTATTTCCTGCACATCTTGGCTATCATTGGTGTGAAGCTATTATTAAAAGTTTTAAGTTCAGYGTACTCCAAAGAGTATATATAAACAGTGAAAGTTGTGAGACAGTTGATGACAGAACCTTCCTTCTCCTCTTAAGCTGTTGGAATTCCTGATTGGTTTTGCAAAAAATATTAAAGAAAAGTATGACTCTTATTTTACAGTGCGCTTAATTCTGCCAGACGATCAACCAATCCCTGTCCTTGTAGCATGTTACTGACTTTATTGATGTATTAAATTAGTATAGGRGGAAAAATAGGAGAATTTATAAGCTAAGCTAATTTTTAAAAAATAGCACTCCAGAAATAATTCTTTGTAATGTGAATACTAGCTACATTTCAAGGAATTATTTCACTGTATGTTTGTGAAATAAAATTTTCAACAAAGGTAGCATTCCTCCTGAATTATATCTGAATTGTTGGTATTTGACATTGCATCTGTAAGCACAATTATAGCGTGTCAAACATTAAAAAATAAGAGTATATGAATTCTTAAACATTTGCTTGTGAAATTAGGAAACTGTAGTAAGTGTTAAAATTGTAAGCAATAGGAAGATAAAATGCTTTCTTTTCTGTTTTCAGGTGGTTTATTTTTGTATCATTAGGAAGACAACAAATATATTTTCTGTATTAATCATCTAAAGCTATTTCTTCCATTAGCCAATTCATTGCTGAATTTTAAAAGCAAAGTTACTAAAAATCAGTAACAAATGTTTGAGCTTGATTTAAATATCGTGGATGTTAATCAAATTTATTTCCCATTCTGATGATTTTATCATTTTATTAACTAGGATATCTGAGGCATAACAGCAATCAATATATTGATTATTTGGTAATAATCAAAATGAAAATCTTCTTTTCTAAAAATTTCTCATGCCTCGCAGCTGTAAAAGGATTCTGACTGAGTATACTGATCCTGAACTGTTAGCTGAATGCAGTAAACTGTAGTCAGTCAAACACAGCAGAATACAATGTGTCTTGAGTTTCTGTAGACCTGGAAAACTCCAAGATGAGATAATCAGAAACTTAGTGAATGGAAGGATTAGGGAGAGCAAGTTGATTGTTTGAGATTTGTTTCTTAAGGAGGAATCTACAGTATGTGATAGTTTTCTACTATTGATATTATTTTTAACTCTGCAACCATGGAAAGTTGTTTCAGCCAATATAGGGTGAGTGTGTGTGTGTCTGTGGGCTTAAATATGTCGAAAATTAAAGTCTTAAAACTTAAGTGATCAAACATTATTTTCTTTAAAACAGTAAATTTAGGAGTCATTTTGTTTTTCAGAAAATAGTTATCCTTTTTTCCGAAAGTAGTCGTTTGCTAGGTTTAGTCCTGTTTCTGGGATATCTGTTGCTGATGACTAAGTTTGCAAATAAACTAATATGGATTTTACAGTTCTTTTAAAAGAACTGTTATCTTTTGGACACATTTAGTTTGAATTTGGTGCTTCGTAGATTACAAATAAACATTAATTTGAGTAAAAGTAACATTTTCAGCAATACGAGAGCGTGCATACTCTTGATACTGTGTTTGTGATGGAGAAGAAACGTGGAACACCTACACTGATGTAAAAAAAAAAAAAAAAAGCAGACTTTTGGATTTATGAAGTAGAAACGAGGCAGGTAGATTTTACACTGTTTATAGATTTCAGAGTAGATTTGAAGGTGATATGTATATAAAAATGTATTTCAAAGCACTTGTTCAATTCTCTGCAACTTCTCTTTTCCCAGCACAAAGGATGATCATTTCAGCGTTAACATTCAGCCTCCTGTTGGAGAACTGCTTTTACCTGTCACAATGTCAGAGAAGGACTTCAGGAAGGAGCAAGGTGAGATATACTATTTCAGCAGCTTTAATAAATGTATTTGGAGGATAAGGGAGTTGTGCTGCTTTCAACTTCCAAGTATACAGCAAGTGCTTCTAGTGTAGCTCTTGGTGGTGTTCTCTCTTAATATTGTCTGATACTGATGATTCGATTTAAAAATACCTTAAAAATGTATGCAGTGGTATTGGACTTTTTTTAGTGTGCCTTTAAAAACATAAAGCCCACCTCTTATCCTTAAACAATCCTTTAGCTTAAAGAGTTTTGGCTTCCTGTCATGAAGTATTACTGTGCTTCATATTAGTAGTAAGGCAGAAAACTGGAACCCCTACTCCAAGAAATAAGCCAAATATACATTGATATAATGGGTTTTGGTAGCCTTTACTCCAAGACTACTCTTAAATCTTATTAGTGTACTTCTTCAACTACTAAAGTTTATTTTACACCTTTCTCCTTTAAAACATTTCTGCATATAAAAAAAATCTTGCTGGAATAAGCTTTAGAAAGGTGACATCTTGCAAATACCTCAGCAGACATTCTTCTGATATTATGTCTTTAAGGAAGATAAATCTGATTCTAGTCCAATCAAAACCTCCTATAGGAGCATTTAGTAACTTGACTATTTTATGCAGAATACAGAGAAAGTTATAGTTAGCTTTGCCCATGTGTTAAGTGGAACAATTCACACTGCTACCCTTAATTTGGATGTGATTCTTGCATATTCTAAAATATAAATTATTACATTTTTGGATGTATTGAAATGCAATAGTGTTTAYTCATGTGTCTCAATGTGTGGGGATTTACATGTGTAATTCTCTTCACATTGAGATGAGGATATGCCCATGGGATTCTGTCTCATTGCTGTGTGCAGGAACTCAGTATATCCATCAAACAGTCAAGAACACCGATGAGTAATGCTACGTATTATTAATTATCGCTTCTGAACATTTCTTGCTTTTGYATTTTTGAATAATTAAGAAAGTAGTTTAACTGAAAATGATCTRGATAAAATTTTAAGTTTATTGCGGCAGTGAAAAGTTAGGATTGTGCTTTGTTTTCTTAACCAATTGATACTTACTTGCTGTTCTTACCCTTTGCTGGCTAAAGCCTGCCTCTCTGCTTTATACCTGCTCAGCAAACCAAGGTGAGTGAGTGAATGAGGCTGTGGCACRTTTATTTTAAACTGTTCTCTTCTAAAAATTGTAGCTGAGGTTATAATGATAGGAAAGAAGATTATTGTGCTGCTTCCCCCCCTTTTTGTATTTGCTTGTTTCATGATATTTTGATAGAGTTTTTGTATGTTTTGCTGTGACTGAGGGTTTTTTTCCTCCTGACTGGCCATACAGAACCAYGGGCACATAGAAGAAGTGTACTTGGAGAATAGCTGGGGTCCTCTGTGGAGTTGTTGCCAAAATTCCTTTTTCTTCTGCCATTTTACTTATATGGTTGTTGATTATTTGTCTGAATAAATCTGGCAGCTGTTTGCTATGTTTAATAGAGCAGAAAGGCTACTCTGAATAAAGCTATTTGAAAATTTGTTTATATGAAGTATTTGTAAATCCATGAAGGTCTCCTGGCATTTCTGTATTGCTCTCTGTCTTCCTGAATTCATTCTTTGATGCAGGACTTGATGCTGGCAAATTTACCACAGGTGTAAATTACCTTTTCTATTGCATCTTTTTTATTAGAGATATCAGTAGTTTCACGATATTCTTGGTAATAGGGTCTTACTTCTAAATTTTATATAAGTATTTATTACAGAGATTTAGGAACAGCTAGTATTTGAGGACAATTACTGTGTTATCTTGCTAAATGAAAATTTCAAATTATAATAATAAAATGCAGGGCAATTTAACAGTTAGTGTATATTGTTCTATTCTGTGTTTAACTTTGGTTTGTCTGTATTCTCCAAATGAATTCAATTTATGTAACTTGTTTTTTCATTTGTCATGATTATTCTTTTTTCTTTTTTTTCTTTCCTTTTTGGACATAAGATGTTTCAAGTGTTGTACCAGGAGGTGCTTTATTTTATTTGCTATCAAAACAAATAGGTAAAAATAGTGAAGGAGCGAGCACAATATTACAAGTGCAAGATTATATTGGGGAGAATGAGAATACATTTGAGTTTTAAGGATTTTTACATCTAAATTGCATGAGTAATCTAATAAGAATGCTAAAGAGAAAATACCCAGTATTATACTGATATGTAGAAGACAATTCATTGCTGCACATCTTTACTCAATTACACTGCACTGCTTTGCATTGTCTGCTACATTTGTGTATTTCCATTTTCTTCGTGATGGCATAAGGAGAGGCAAACAGAGAGGTTATTGAATATTCATGGCTGCGAAGGTTATCTAGCGGTAGCGCGGGAACCTGGAAAGCTGTATTTATCCATCTGCTATGCATGATGCATTTGGCCTTGCTGCCGCAGACTACCGTACCTTCGGTGCCCACCTGGGAATCCTCTGGTGAGGTAATTCCCGAGAGCAGCAGCTGAGTTCGCGTGGATGCTGTAGGTGATAATTTGGGAAGAGTGGATACAAGCGGTGTTGCCAGACTACCCCTTACCTTTCTGCTTAAATATTTTTGCTGATCTTCAGGCCTCAGGATTCCGTAGCTTATTTTACATCACATCCTCAGGAAAAGTTCAGTTTCTTTAGCAGGAATTCTATAGGAACGAGAAGTGTACCATTGGGGTATTTATATCCAAATTTTTACTCGTCCTGCTGGTTTTGATGATCAGTGGCAAAACTCTGCTCGACTTGATTCAGAGTGGGACTAAGTTCTGTTAAATCTAGTAGCTAACATATCTTGTTATTTACCAGTATAATTTTTTCCTATTTAATTTCCTTTTATTATTCTAACGGTGTACAGTTGTTTCATTGTATTAGCTAATTAACCCAGATAAATTGCTGCTCTATACTCTGACTAGAGTTTTCTTATTTCGATGTTTTATGTAGCATTAAGGGTAGCATGTGATTCTTATGACTGGAGATCAATCAGAATTTTTATGAAGGTAATTTTAATAGCCAGTTAAGATTACTGTAAATATTAAGCTGTGTGTTTTTTCCTACCAATGTGTTTTAAAATAATTTTGTCAAATATTCTAAAAAGAGTATACCTGAGTTACGTTAATTTAAAAAAAAGGTCAAGTAAACAATTTGTTTACTTAATTTTATTAAGATTTATGCATCCAACTAGTCTTCCTAACAAGCAAGATGCTAATTCTTTAAATGGTCAGACATTTACTATTTTCTGGCCCTTGACTACCATAAGCAATCATATTTGATGCCCCTTAATTAGAGTACCCTTTTTTCTTTCCAGGTTCTTTTCCACCTCAGCAATCGAGACAATACATTTGCTTACCATGCTGCTCTCCTAAGTGTTCTTTTGCATGTAAATTAATCTTGATTCAGTTTACACTGTCATGCTGAGTGGTACAAATTGCCTATAACAATAAAACAGCATGAGTTAAAAATAAAGGGGGGTGGAAAGGCAGATTGAATGTGTGCCTTACTTGATAGGATGTTACTTTGCTTTATGCCAATACATTAGTCGACGATAATGAATCTTCTGTTCTGAAAAGCATGGTTTAGTTGATTTTTTTAATTTTACTTCAATGGAGCAGTACCTTGTCTTTTATAGAACAAGTTAGACAAACCATTAATGACAAGAGTGTTAAGGTTAAATATGAAGCAATGCATTCACTTTTCTGAGTGCTATCCATCTTTCCATTTACAGGAGCTTGACAAAAGTACTGGCTTTGTACAACATTTCCTTTAATTACATGCTGCAGGAAACAGGCTTTTAACATAAACATAGTTGCATTCATTTATTCAGCATTTGCTCTTCAATAGAGCTTAATGGAGAAGGTTTAAATCCTAAATGAGTACACACATCTCAGCAGTGTTATGTCAGTCCCAGTGCTCTGCTTAAAAGCAGTTTTGGTCTGCGTATGTAGTTTTTAAAGCTTTTGCCTAATAGTGAAGTTAAACAATTTGAAACGGAATGTACTATTCCCAAGATAAAGCCAATTTTTATAGAAATTATATATATAATTTTGCTCTCTTGAAGAATGCGTCATTTTCAAAAATAACCCATTATTTACTCATGAGCTGTTCTATTTTTACTTTGATGTTTCTTTTTTGTAACAGCACCTAATGCAAACTCTAGTGCATTAAAATGTTCGGTTTACTTTTTTAATTGCTATATTAAACATCTTAGTGCTGTTTGCTGTGGATTAGAACTGTATATATACACCCCTAAAATACTAGCCTTTTGAGAGTTTTATGTTGTTTTCATTTGTTAATGTTATTGTGRGTTTCAATTGCTTGATATTTTGGCCTCAAGTACTAGGTTCTATTGTTTATTTATGTTTTCAGATTATGAGCAGAATGTGAAAATAYGAACATACTGTTAAATTGTAGTTACTGTTGTTTAGGTTTTAATCAACGTGAATGTCCTGCAAATCATTCCCCTAAACAACGGATGTTGATAGGAAGGAAAGGTTTTCTTTGTTACAATGTCCTTGAACGACATTTCTTTCTTAACTTTTTTTTTGTCAGTCATATGTTTGGATATAGACTTGACATTTCTGTTCCATTTTGTAGTGGTGTTCAAATTATTTTAATCAAATAGTTTATCGTGACATTTTAAAGAGATGGATACTAGCTGAATTTCTCAGTTTCTAATGTGATGACTTTATCTTCATGAACTAAATTGAACTGATGACTACTATCTGAGTTTGAAGATTATTTTTAGCAATTGAATACAAAATTATAATTAATTACTGTCGTTTTATGATTGAAAGATTAGAAGGTGTCTTTGTATTTGGTCTTATTTAAGCTGGACTTCTCCAAATCAATCTTACTTAATACTTCATTTCTGTGTTTACATTATTCTTTCAGATTATGCTTTTTGCAAAAAAAAAAACATTTTTGTTTCTCAGTTACATTAGTATCACACACATCATTGTTCAGTTATTAGTAATTTATTTATTTATAATAAGGCAAATATGTTAAACAAATTACATATTTAATTTCTTATAAAATTGTTTTCTGAAAGAATGATTTAACTCTTAATGTAATAAGCTTTTTTGGTTTAGAAGTCTTTTGTTTTATGCTTAATAAGCAAACAAATCTTAAAATATTCATAATCAAATACTTATTTCAGGGATGCTGACAGGAATGAATGAGACATCTGCTACAATAGCTGTTGCTCCACAGAACTCTACTAGTCTTGTAATAATTGAGAGAGTAGTGAAGGCAGCAAACCTGGGTGTAGTCCCTTCTGGTCAAGATAACATACACAGGTAAGTTTACATATCATTTTCAGTAGGACCCTCCTTTAATATTAATTTCAGTTAGTTCAAAATTCATTCACATTCTATAATATTAGGGAAAAATTTATTATCCGTACCTATAACAGATAAGGTGACTGATTTGCACTGTAATATAAAATCCTAACTAGGCTTTATCTTGAGCTTGAGTAYGACTTATTTAGTCCATCAAATATCTGGATGTTATTGTACACTGTTAGGGAGAGTTGTCCTTTTCTAGTTTTATTTCAAATGGAAAAGATAAAATACTGTTTCAAAGCATAATACTTTCAGGAACTTCCATGTGTTTTTTTTTAACTTCTGTTTCTGTTTCCAAAAGTGAGAGTGAGTGGGCCTATTCTGGCTTATCTGTGAGAGGAAGCTTGTTTTTTTTTCTTTCCACATTAATTTTTGACCTGTGATATCCAGCTATTTAGTGTG